>NC_044576.1:34269023-34569023 GCF_901933205.1 Camarhynchus parvulus
CAACCCGGCTTTGGGCAGCGCAAGCAGAAAGTTTCTGCGGGGTGGCAGCGCGGCCGTGCGCGCAGCTTGCGCGGGGCCCACCCTGGCCCGGGGGATTCTCCTGCCCGTGCCCCGGGGGCTGCAGAGTTCCCAAAAATAATGGATGTGGGCAGGCTGGCCTCGGCCGGCAGGGCAGAGCAGGCAGCGGTGCTACAGCCCGGCAGATTGGGGGAATGGTTTTAATTTCCATCGCTGGGATCTGATTTCCAGAACACTGGAAATTATTCCCCATTCTCACCTTCCTCCCTATTCCCTCAAAAGATTTTTAACAAATAGTAATTAAAAAAAAAAAATAAGGTCGTGAAATATCTGTCCGGGAAAAAAAATTAAAAATAATGAAAAAAGAAATAAAGTTGATTAAATCCCAAGCTCTGTGTCTATAATTGCTGTGGTGCAACGCTGATAACACGTAGTTATCATCGGAAAAGTTGACCAAGACAGGTTAAATAATTTAATAAGGAACTGCTTGTAATTATGTTATTTACAAGGTATGACAGAGGTTTGAGGAAGAAACAGAAGCTGATCTCAGGGAAATGGACGGGTTTGGGTGACCCCTGGAGCATGGAGTTTGAATTATGGAGATGGGGGGCTGAGAGGTGAATATGGACTAGAGGAGAACAAGATGACTTTTCACCTCAGCACATTTAACTTTTAAATCCAAATAAACGTCTCGCGTTACTGGATGGTCGCGGTATAAAAGAAAAAGAAGTAATCCCGGCCAGTTTCAGAGTGTGGGGAAGGGGCTGCCCTTTCCTCACCGAGCAAAAATATCGCCAAAAAAAAAAAATGTTACAGAGGGGGAAAAATGCATTTTAAAATAAATCTGGGTAACTCGGTGGGATTTTTTTCCCTTTCCTTTCTCCCTCGCTAAATTAATTATATCAAACATCTGTTCCCATGACGTTGTCCTCCATGCCACACACACCACTGAATGATCTCAACGCTGCCTCGAAAAGCAACAACACACCGTTTTCTCTTTCCCAAATATCCTCCGGTAATCGGGATCTCAGTCAGCAGCTCCCTGATTTCCCCGCTCAGGTAAATGAAAAGTAGCCGCGCTGCGCCGCTTTGCTCGCCCCCCACCCTTCCCAGCACGGGCACAGCACAAACTTAGGAACTCGCGTGGCGAGGAAAGCGGAAACTTTCTCACCTGTTTGGTCATGGAGTCTATTAGCCGAACGTACAGGTCCTGCTCTGTCCTGACGCCTGCCGAGGGAAAGCACAGACAAAATTCCGATCAGGATTTCGGCAGCGAGCCCCCCCAGTCCCACAAGGAAAGGATGAGGTCAGGCAATTAACCGCAGCGGGCAGGGATCGGCCCCGCGCCGGCTGCAGGGAAAAATTCAAAATTCAAAAAAAAAATAATAACACTGATAAAAATTAGCCGGGACTCAGCCGGTGAGGGAGCTGTGCTGATCCCGGCGCTCGGGGGCCGTGGCCGGGCCAGCCCCCCCAGGCCGGGCTCGCTGCGGCCCCGGGGAACGCGCGGGACCCCGGGCGCGGGCGCGGAGCGGCCCCCGCGGGTTTTCCGCGCCCGAGGAAGCGGCTCCGCCGGGCCGGGGCTCCGCTCTGCCCACTCACCCCATCCCAATAATTACCATCAATTCCCAAACTCAAAAAAAAAGTGCCTCAAAAGTGCCGCTGTGCCCGAGCAGCCATCGATCCCCTTTTTTACTTTCCACTTCAAGCCCAACCGGTTAATCATGTGAAGTACCATTGACTTATCGATCCTTTATGTTTTGTTTTCCTTATATGCCAAGGAAAGAGCCGTGTTTACACGCGTGTAATTTTAATCTCGAAATCTTTATACCCTTTATCCCCCTGCTCCCCCCCAAAAAAAGGCATCGGAAGGAAAAATCAGACTTTTCTGCGGCACACAGACGCTCAGAAATGAGAGAACGACAACTTACCATTGCTATACAATAACTGAAGTTTATAATGAATCCCATTGTTAGTTTTTTCATTGTTTGGCTCCTGCAAGTAACGATAAATAATTACATTTAGCATGAAAAATATCGCCCTCCTCCTGCTGCCCATTTTTCTCGTCCCTGCAGCGGCTCGGAATTAACAGTTTGCAGAAATTCAGCCCACGGTCACCTCTTTTTTTTTTTTTTTTTTTTTTCCTGGTGTGGAGCGCTGATGATGTCATTAGCTCGGTGCAAATATGTCATGTTTTGCCGTTTTTCGCGGTGTTTAAAATAAGTCGGGGCCGCGGCGCTAAGTTTGTAACCGCGGGGTTTATTCGGAGCGGCCGTGAGACCGGGGGGAGCCGCACGTGGCGTGGGCGCCGCTGGAGTGCCGGGAGAGCCGCCGTGCTGGGAATGAGCTCTGCTCCACTCAATTACGCTTAAAAAATTGTAAAAAAAAAAAAAAAAAAAAATTGAGAAAACTGGCAGACTTACTTTCTCTTTCTCCACAAAGTCCACAAAAGCTGTTCTCTCAATCTCCACCGGCTGTCCCTGCCTGTCGTACAGAGCTAAGACGAAGTGGAAAAAATTGGATTTTCTGAGATTGGAAGGCGGCTGTTTCTCGAAATGTGCCCGAGCCAGCCCCACGCCGCTGCGGGAGAAAACAAGACAAGGCGTGGGTGAGAGCGGCGGGAAGGGGCGCGCAGGCTCCGCGGCCGCGGGGGGATGCGGGGGGATGCGGGGAGCGCGGAGCGGCGCGGAGCGGGGAGGCTGTAACTGATACGGGGCGGGCGGGGGGGGGGAGTTAAGGGGGGGGGATTTACGGCCGGGATGAGAAATACAGGAGGAGAAAACCGCCGGGAGAGGATTTGGCAGACGTACCTTTGGGCGGCCGTGTTAGCATCCACTACCCCAGCAGTATGCATCCATGAGCGGACGGGGTTCATCCCACTGCCCAGCGGTTCTTCTTTCATGGTCGTCCCACCTCTTGGTATATTTTCCTGAATCCCAAACATTAAAACAAATTTGGGCAAAACCAGCTCCTAACCAAAAGGGGTTAAAATTGAGGGAAATGTCAGATACGGGGTGGGTTGGTTGTTGCTTGATTTTCTCTCTCTCTCTCTCTCTCTCCTTGGCGACTGGAATATAAGAGATGACTTTACTCCCTGTGATCAGTAGGAGAAAAGCCCAGTTCAAGTCTTGCTTCCTTCTTCAATCTGTCCTGTATTGGCACGACATAAACAATTTACTGAGTACTTCTGTGCGGCGAGTTGGATGGCGTTCCAGTTTGGTGGTTAAAAAAAAAAAAAAAAAAAAAAAAAAAAAAAGAAAAAGTATAACTGCAGCCGGCGACACTGCGAGGTGGCTTTTTTTTTAAGGGGGGGGGGGGAAAAAGAATAAATATTTTTGTTGTTGTTGTTTGCAGACGCGCTCAACGTGGTGTCATCCTAGTAAAAACCGGCTCGGCAAAAAAAAAAAAGCTTCAGGACACTGCTGAATCGACCACTTTCTGGCAAGGCTCTCCTGCTCCAAAAGACAAATAAACGGGGAAAAAAAAAAAATCCTGATTACCGCGGAGGTGTTGCCGGGCACACGGGAGAACGGGGCGCGGGCCCGTGGCGGCTCGCGGAATGGACGGAGGCGCGCAGAGCCCGGCCCTCCCTCCCCGAGGAGCGCGCCCCTTCCCCGGGAGCCGGGCCCCCGCCGCCGCGGGAGACGTGGCGTCAGCCGTGACGTCGCCGAGGGGGCGTGGCCACGCCCATATATGGAGCGCGGGGTCCGGCGGCGCGCCCGCCCGGCCCCGGCCCCCCCGGCCGCGGCGGCGGTGACAGCGACAGCGACAGCGACAGCGACAGCGACAGCGACACGGGCCGGGCTCGGCCCCCCAGGGCTGGCGGCCCCGCGCGGGGCTCACCCGCGTGGAGGGGTCGCGGCGGGGCTCGGGCCGGACAAAGCGGGCGATGCTGGCTGCGCCCCTGCGCTATAAATGCGGAGCGGACACGGCCGGGGATACCTGTGCCTGCCACTCGCTGTGCACACGCAGAGCCAGCCCCGGCTCTAGGTCCACCCTGGCCACCCGTGGTTGTGTATTTCCATAGAAATATATATTTTCATCTCTGGTTATATATTTATATACATTTTGATATTTATATATATATATATATATATTTATGTATTGGTATATATTGATTTTTTCTGTATTGATTTTTAAATATATTGATATTCTTATATATACTGGCATTCTTATATATACTGATATTTTATACATATTGATATATTTTTTATATATTTACATGTCGTATCTATACGTCTTCTCCTCAAGTGATGAGCCTTTTCCGCCCAGTGGGGGCTACTACTTCCTTGAACTATTTTTTTTTTATATAATCTCTTTTTTATTTTTTGGCATTTATTTTTGTGAATTTCCCACGTCCCCGCGTTAATATTTCCCGAACTCGGGGAAAATCGGCGTTCATATCTGAATGAATCGGTGAAAATCGAAAGTCCGGTTTGCGTTATCAGGATCCCCTTTCTCCAAGGGGTGAGGGAAAAGAGGGAAAAAAAAAAGGGATGTGTTAGAAAGCAATCTATTTTGCTGGTGTTGGGGGTTAATGACTATTGCCAAAGATAAGTGAATTATCAAAGCTGTTGCTCTACCCGATCTCAAAATCCATTACATTGCTGGCCGTCTAATTAAATACGTAAGTATAATAAAATCATATTTTATGACTATTTGAGGGTAATGAGATTAGTCTTTAGAAGCGATCGCCACATATTAAAGATGCCACTGTCTATAGAATGTTAATAACCTTAAATCAAAGTGTATGGAAACTATTCATGAGAAATTAAAAGAAAATTCCTGTATTCATAATCAGCCCGGAGCTTTTGAGGTACAGTAGAGCAGATTACAAACCCAAACACTTTTATCGCGCGGAGAGAGATACCAAAGTTCCCAAACAATGCCATGCTCGCGGTGGCATTTGGTGGCACGGACACGTTTGGGGACCTGGAGCGGGCGCCGGGGGCTGCGGGTCCCCCCAGCCCGCAAAACGCTCCCTCCTAAAAATAAGGTAAAAAACGCCCAACGCCGCTATTATTGCAAGATATTTCCTCAAATGAACAACGCCGAACTTGGTGCTTCCTCTCCGCTAACGAAAGCTTAAAATCATTTACAGTATCTTTAATTCAGATTACACGCGCCAAGGCGATTTAAATCTGATTACCAAATTAGAAGGTTTTAAAACAAATCCTTTTAAATCTGATACTGTTGACTAAGGAGGGGAGAAAAAAAAAAAAGTTCCATAAGCCCATCACATAAGGTAACGATCCTGCCCCAGAAAGAAAGGGAGTTTTAAACCTTTTTGACAACAAATGCAGCTGCCCCACTATTTTGGACGATATTAAGCGAAAATGAATGCAAATCTGTGTTCAGAAGCCATCTGGCCAGGAATGGGGGAATCAGCTGCTCCTCACAACAGGCTCTGAGCCTGAATCTATTTCAGCTCATTTTCTAGATCATCTGGTCCTGCACCCAAAGCGTGGAAAATACGGTCTTTATCATTCACCAACTTTATCTTTTTTTTTTTTTTTTTTTTTTTGTGTTTGTGTCACTCTGGCTGGCTGGAGCCGCCGGCGGCCGGGAGCCCGCTCGGGCTGCTGCTGCTGCTGCCCGCACCGCGCCGCCCCGCACCGCTCCCAGCCGGCATCCCGCGGGGCGCCCGCCCCCGGCCGCTGCTCGCCGCTCCGCCGGCCCGGCAGGGAGGGCAGCGGCGGCCGGGCCCCCAGCTCCGGGCCGGGCTGCGGGAGCGCGGCCCCGCTCTCCGCGCACCTTGCGCGGGGCCCGGGCCGGCGCCGGGTGGGCAGGGGGTGTGCGCGGCTGCGGGGGGCGGCCCGAGCCCTCCCGGCTCCGCGGCCCTCCTCCTCCTTTTCCACCTCCTCCTCCTCCTCCTCCTCCGGCGCCAAGTCTCCCTTTTGTGTGAATTTACGGGGTGAGGCTTCAGTGATCCCCCCGCAAATTTGCATTTAAATAGCGACATCAAGCGATGCGCGTGCCACACACCAGCGGGCTCCCAGATGTCACGGCGGAGCCGCTCAGATGGCCGCAGCCCAGCTGTCCCCCGGCCCGGCCCCGCTCCGCGCCCCCCGCACCGCCCCGCAGCGCGTCCTCCTGCCCCGCACGGCGGCCGGACACGGAGCCCCGCGCTGTGCGGGGCGTAAAACTGATCCCCTGCTTCCCACCGCCCTGAGAGTATTCCCCGAAACTTTGTCATTTTATTTTTCCCCCCTCGGCGCAATCCCCTCGGGACTATTATCTCAATCATTTCACTTTTTTTTTTCCTTATTATTATTTCTTATTTATTTCTCATTTCACGGTTTAAATCACCCAAGTTGGAGAGCGTGATTTTGGTAATTTCGCTGTTTCCTCGGCCGCGGGCCGGCCCCGAGCTGCCCAGCTCCTCTCTTCCCACCGCACAAACTTTCCCAGCGGGAAGTTGCGCCGGGAGCGGCGGCCCCGGCCCCGCACTCGGGGGGCTCGGCCGGGTCCCCGCAGCTGGCCAAGCTCCACATTTCAATTTTATTGTTGGAAGGCGCCTTCATTACCAACGAGCTGGGTTACACCGGGCGTGATTTATGCCCGGTGTAACCGAAGCAAATCTCTACAAACTCCCGTGCTGCAGGAGGGAGGAATTGGTGTTTTCGGGTAAATTGGTGTTTTGGTGTGTTTTCAGGCACGGCTTCAGGCCGTTCCTTGTCGGGCAGGCGCTGCCTAACGCGGGGGCGCAGCGCCGCGGGGCCCGGCCCGGCCCTTGCGCGGGGGGTCGCGCATCCTTGGCCCGGGCCGGAGGCCGAACGCGGCCCAGCAGCGGAGCGGGGCCGAGGCCGGGCGGTGCCGCCGCTGCTTTGGGGCTCCCCGGCCCCGCCGCCAGCCGAGGCCCCCAGCGCCCCGCCGGGGCCGGGGGGTGCGGGAATGGCCGGGACCCCCGCCCCGCCCGGCCGCTCGCCTTTCGGGAAGGATTCACCCGCGCCGGGCTCGTTTCGGAGCGTGGGTCCGCATTCCTGAGCATCCCGGGCCCGCTGCACAACGCACGGGGCCGGCGCTGCGGTCCGGCCGCCCCGCGGGGCGCAGCCGAGCCCGGGCATGGCCGGGGGGCCGAGCAGCTCCGCGCCCCGCGCAGGCACCGCAGGGCGGGCAGCGGCTCCGCGGGCTCGGGGCAGGGCGCGGGGAGGTTGTCCCTGTCCCTGTCCCTGTCCCTGTCCCTGTCCCTGTCCCTGCCTCTGGCCGTGCCTGGTGGCCCTGGGTCCCCTCGGCCGGCCGGCCGCGCACCTCCCGCGCCCCTGCGCCGCTCACGGCCAGGCTGCGCGGCCGCCTGCTGGCTCCGGCTCGGGGTCACGGAACTCCCTGTGGGTGCAGGGCTGTTTTATCCAAACTGACTCTCGGCCCTGCGCTCCTCCAGGAGCGCTCCCGCGGCCCTGAGCCCCGATATTGTTACATCAAAATTAGTTATTAAAAAAAAAAAAAAAGGAAAAAATAAAAGGAAAAAAAGGCTTAAACTTCCGCCGTGCCCGAGCGCCAGCCCTGTTAGCCATGCGCCCAACGGGAGCTTTTCCCCGGTAAAACCTCCCCGCGGGCGCTGCCCGGCTCCCGGGGCCCGAGGGCGCGGCGCGGGCGCTGCCCTCCCGGTCCCCGCGGGATGCGGGGCCGCGGCCCGGGGTGCTGCGGGGCCGCCGTGGCTCTGCCCCCGGGACCCCGGGAAGGGGCTTGGCGCGGCCGGAGCCGCGCGGGCGGAGCAGCGGCCGCCCCCGCGGAAGAGCGCGGACGCGCAGCCGGGGCCGCGGGGAGCTGGCGGCCGGACAGGTCCCATCGTGCGGCGGAACAATATCAACTGACTCCAACTGAACAAACAAGGATCGATCAGATAATTTCAGATATTATAATTGGCTTTAATTAAACACACTTCGTTCTAATTAACTCTGAAATTTTAGCATGCTTTGGGACGTTGGTGTCTGATTTGATATTGTCAGTCCAGATGTCCTAATAAAATTCAATCCTCCACTCAAGACTTCAATATTCACTAAGAACAAAATGCAAATTAAATGTAAAACCTAAAGTATCGCCAAAGGTATAATCAAGAAAGGTGTCTCAAAACTTCTCACTTTTTATTACGCAGTAGTTAGAAAATGCAGATTACATCCTAACAAGACCTCGACTGAATAATAGAAACCTTAACTCTTTCGTGGTCAGGGCTCGCTCTGCCCTGCAGGGATCCGGGAACATCCTCCGCCGGCGCACGGGAAACACCCGCGGTGCGGGGCTCCCGCACGGAGCGGCCGCGGGGAACCGGCGCAGCCCCGCGCTACGGGCCGCTCGCCCCGCCGCACCGGCGGAGCAAAACTTGCCGCTGTCACGGGCACTTCAGTCCCCGAGGCGAGCGGCGGCGGAGCCCCGGGCCGGCCGGAGAGCGCAGCCCGCTCCCGCACGGCGGAGCTGCGGGAGAGCCCCGGGCGCGGCGGCGGCACCGCGCTCCGGCAGCGCGGCGGGCGGCACGGGGCGGCCGAGGGGACCCGCACCGGGGCCAGGTCCCCGTCCCCTCGGCCCCGAGCTGCCTGGAGATTTCCCCGCCGGCCGCAGCGCTCCTGTCAATAATTAAAGCCTGCGGAGCGGGGCGGCGGCGCGGGGAGCTGCGGGAGCCCGCCCGGTGCCTCCCCGGCCAGCGGCCCCGGTGCGGGTCCCGGGGTGCCGCGCCGGGGGACCCCGAGCCGGGCTCGGCGCCAGCCCCGCGCCTCGCCGCGCCCGCGGAGCTCCAAAAGCCGGGCTATTCCCACATTAAACATTTGTATGTTTTCCATGCTAATGGAGTCACTTAAAGCTGTTGCTAATTTAACTTTTTAAAAAGGCCGCAGCGTGGTGATTTGCATTTTCTTTAGGATATTGAAATGAAGGGAAAACTGCTGGGCGGTGAGGCTGCCCCGAGCGTAGCTGGGGGCCATGCCGGAATGAAAACAGGGAAAGAAAAGAAGAAAGAAGGAAACCGCCGCTTCTTCCCGACTGTTAATAAGCAATTTGTCCCGCCGCGATTTACATTGCAAAGACAAACGTGTCGGGGCGCCCGGCCCGGCCGGGGCCCCCCGGGCCGCTCCCCCGCTCCGCGCTGCCCCGGCATCGCCCCCGCGAGCCGCGCTCCGCAGCCCGCCCGCCGCGCAAGTCCCGCGGCCGCGGGCGGCCGGAGGGAGACCGGGGCGCTCCCCGCGCCCCTCGGGCTTGAATTTGCAATGAATTTCCGAACGCCCCGGTGTGGGTAAACAACAAGTGCTGGGCTGGCCGTTTCCCTCGGCAGATCCCCTCTCGCCGCCGCCAAGGCTCTGTAGCGTGGGGACCGTGTGCCATCTACAGGACACTGCGCGGGCGGCCGCGCTCCGCGCCCCCGGCCCCGCCGCCTCCCGCTCCCCCCGCACATCCGCCAGCAACCATTGATTATTTCTTATTTCAACTTTTAAATTTTTTTTAAAAACCTCGCATTAAAAGTTTGAGGTGATAAAGATTGCGGCGCTGCCCGAGATTTTTAAACTTAATTAAATTTTTTATTTTTTTAGATTAAAGGATGTGAAATGTAAAGATAATGCGATTTGATTTGTTAGTCTAACTCCGCGATTTGAGAGTTGATGTCCCCAAAGACCGGGCGAGCTTTTTCCCTTTATTTATTTTTATTAAAACATCAATCTACTCTGGAGCTGGGTGAACTCAGTTTCACCTAGAGAACATAAAATTCTCCATACCAAGGAAATAAGCACCTTTCATAAATCAACAGTATTCCTGACAGATCGATCAATTTTTGGTTGTTAATCCGAAAGGAGGAGTTTTAATTGCTTTCTGCCTTTTAGCCCGGCCACCTCGGCGCGGCGGCTCCTGCAGCGCTCGGCTCTCCCCTCCTGCGCTCGGGAGGGGGCAAAAAAGCCCCGGAGACCCTTCCGCGCCGCGCAGGGCCGCGCAGCATCCCCGCCGCGCTACCTGCGCTCCAGCGGCCGGGAAGCGCAAAGCCCCCACGCGGCGGGACGGCCGCGGCCGTGCCGGGGCGCGCAGGCTGCGCGCAGCCCCGCGGGCGGCCCGTCCCAGGTAAGCGGGAGCTCCGCCGGGCGCGCCCCCGCCCGCGCCCCTTCCCGCAGCCCCGCGCGCGGGCGGCCGCTTACCTTGCGCGGGTGTCGCGGGGCGCGCGGAGGGCAGCGCGCACGGCGGAGCGGGACGCGGCGGAGTGTGCGGAGCTCCCCGCGCTTTAATACACTTCTCAGCAGCGCAGCCCGGCCGCGGCGCGGGGGGGCCCGGCGGTGCGCGGGGCGCAGCAGTGCGCAAGCGCCCCCCCGCGCTCTCCGCTGCGCGGGGGCGGGCGGGAGGCGCGGGGGCGCCCGCGGGGGCGGAATCGGCGGCGCGGCCCCGGGGGGAGCGCAGGGGGTCAGCCCCGACCTCGGCCCGGCCCGGCCGGCCCGGCCCGGCGCGCAGCCCCGCGGCCGCCCCGCGCATCCCCGCGCTCCGTCCGGGCCGCCGCCGAGCCGCGGGTTCTCCTCCCGCATCCCGCGGGGGCCGCCCCGCGCCCCGGCCCGCGGAGCGACCGCCCGGCCCCGCAGCGCCGCGGGAACGCAACAGTTTGTCCCGCGGGGGTGCGGCCCCGGGGATGTCCCGCGCGGGAACTCACCGCTCCTGGCTCCGCGGGACACCAGCGCCGCTCACATCCCGCCAGCTCCTCCAATTCCCGCGGCCGGCCGCTGCCCAGCGCGCACCTCCTGGAGCATCCCGGGCCGTGCTGAGCTCTCAGAACTTCCCCGCTGCTCCGCGCTTTGATTTGGAGCGATGCGCAAAGAACGCGACTGGCTGCGAGAGGCTTTATTTTGTTTATTTCTGCTCTTCCTTCCCCTCCCTCTCCCAGTTTAGCCCAGGAACTCCCGCAGCATTGGTTAATCCTCGAGGAGGGATAACTGCTGAGATCTTCAGCGAGCTCTCCGCTACCACGGATACTTCCTGGAGCTCCAGCAGCTCTGTGAGGGATGTGCAGCTACAAGATGTGAAGGTATTTAGAAAAAAAAAAAAAAAAAAGTAGCGGTTTCCAAGTCAAGCAGATTCCTGCAGGGAAGTGAAGCCCGGGTTTAGGACTGGAGCTACATTTGTAAAAAACAAACCTATCGGTGCTGGCCTCGGTTATAAATTCAGGGAACATTCACCCCCAGGTTTGTTCTGACGGCAGCGACTCTCCGGTTTGGGTTTAATTTGTACAGGGAAGGGTTTGGGCAGTCGGGGGAGGAGGGAGGCTGCGGGCAGCGGGGCAGGAGCCCGGCTGTGGTGTTTGGGATGTCAGAGCCGGGGCTGGGCTGGCCACTGACCACGGGCAAGGCTGCCCCACGCACAGGTGACCACCCCAGAGCTGCCTCTGCTCAGGGCAGCCTCACGGGGCCATTTCTACTCTATTCGCCCACGGACAGGCTCAACTGCTGCTTAATCCCCTGGGGAACAGCTGCCCAGCTGTGCTGCAGGTGGGGAAAGTTTGGGCTAGCCCTAGAAAAGGCAGCACAACTCTGCTTCTCCTCCTCCCCAGCGTCCCGGGGCATCCCCGCCACAGGGATGGAGCAGCGGGAGCTGCTGCAGCTCAGGGCTTGGGAAGGGGTTCCATGCCTGGCAGGGCGGCCCTGAGGTCTGGGGGCCCGGCAGGAATCATCCAAAGGAGCCTCAGAAGGTCCCACTGGTAACTGAGGGATTTGGGCTTTAATTGTTTTGCAATATCCTGAGCGCATGGGTTGGGCCGTTCCGTTTGTATAAACGCCTGGAAAACTGTGGAAGATGCCCACATTTTGAAAAGTGCTCCTGACTGGAAAGGCTAAAAGGTCTCTGTGGGCGGTGTGGAGCCAGCAGGGATGAAGGCAGGAGGCAGAGCCGGGGAGAGCCGGGCGCTCCAGGCCCGAGCACTGCGGATCCCGCCCGGCCCGACACCTGCCCACAGGGCACGGAGCGTTCTGCGGGAAAACAGCCGGAACTTCCTTCACTCACAGCTACCCCCGCTCGCACGGGGGCTGAGCTGCTGTCTTTTGGGGGCAAATCCGTGCCCACTAAATGTTTATCAAGCAGATTCCTCCAGAGCCACGTGATGCTCCCGAGGCTGCAGGGGATGCTCTCCCCGAAACTTTTACCCTTCTGTTTTGTTATCCCGAGGCTGCAGGGGATGCTCTCCCCAAAACTTTTACCCTTCTGTTTTTGTTATCCCGTGGCTGCAGGGGATGCTCTCCCCAAAACCTTTCCCCTCTCAGTTTTTGTTATCCCGAGGCTGCAGGGGATGCTCTCCCCAAAACCTTCCCCCCTCTCAGTTTTTGTTACACCCCTCAGAAGCGCTGCAAGGCTTGGGAATTAATTGTGCCCCTCTCCCTCTGTCACCAACCCACTTTTCACACATCCCAAGCCATCCTGTATTTTTCACGTGCTTGTGCTGCTCGGCAAAGGTCGGGTCGGTTCTGCTGCAGCCCTTTAAGCACCCGCGCTGGGTTAAACGCTGTGGTGGCAGTGCCAGGGGTGTGAGGGGGCACGGACCGAGCGCTGCCCCTTGCTCAGGGATCTGTGTCCGTGCAGGGGCCGCAGTGCCCGGCCCGGAGCCCCCTGGCTGTGGGGCTGTGGGGCAGGAGGTCGCTGGGGTGTGAGTTCGCAGAGGAGGAGGCAGCAGCTCCCAGCAGGGAGAGAGGGAGCACGGCAGCCCCGGTGCCAGCCGGGCGGGCTGTCAGGCGTGCCAGGGGTGCCAGGGGTGCCCGCAGACACCAGCGGGGACAGGGGATGCTCGCCTGCAGGCCTGAGCGCGGGGCTCGCCTGCTGATGGAGACAGGTGCAGCGCTCCGGAAAAATAAACAGCGGCCAGAAGAATATCGAATTGAAATGTTGCTAGCGGAGAACTCCACCGGCAGACTCGGCTGGAAATGATCTGAGACAGCGCGGCACAAAACCGCTTCCTTTTCACGAGGCAAATGATCTAATCAAGATGTATGTGCATGACAATGCGCTCGCAGGGAGTGAAAGTCGGAGTTATCTGCTTCAATTACGGCACTTCCCGTGTCCCTGTCCTGGCAAAGGATGAGAATAATAAATATAAACCGGATTTTTCCGAACCTGTAACTGAGTTGAGTAACTCAGCTCCCATTGAGCCGCACGTGAGGTATGAAAAAAAAAAAGAAGTTATCAGGTAAAATATTGTGAATATTCCTGAGGAATGAAATAGGAAATGAAATAGGAAATGAAATATTAAATATTATATGAAATGCTGGCTTGCAGCCAGTGGTGTCTCAATATCCAACAGGACACAGGGATGTGCCCATAGGAGAGAATTGATTGTGAGCTCTTGGCATGAGAATGGAAATTGGGGGAGGGTTTTGGGAAGTTCACATCCTAGAATCAATCATGGAATCACAGACTGGTTTGGCTTGGGAACGACCTTCAGGGTCCTCCAGTTCCAACCACATGGACAGGGAGGGGAACCTTCAGCTGCAACCCACCCATGGCCAGCAAAATGAGGGCACTGCTGGAGAAAACCTTTCCTTTCCTTTCCTTTCCTTTCCTTTCCTTTCCTTTCCTTTCCTTTCCTTTCCTTTCCTTTCCTTTCCTTTCCTTTCCTTTCCTTTCCTTTCCTTTCCTTTCCTTTCCTTTTCCTTTCCTTTCCTTTCCTTTCCTTTCCTTTCCTTTCCTTTCCTTTCCTTTCCTTTCCTTTCCTTTCCTTTCCTTTCCTTTCCTTTCCTTTCCTTTCCTTTCCTTTCCTTTCCTTTCCTTTCCTTTCCTTTCCTTTCCTTTCCTTTCCTTTCCTTTCCCAAAGGCTCTTTCCTCCCATCCAGGTTCTCTACCATTATCCATCAGTTATGGACAGGGCTGGAATTCCTGCCTGAGCAGCTTCCTGCAGAATTGAACTTTGGCTGGACACAAATAGCACATAAAGAGGGAAACCAGATGAAAACTGATGCAGGCCTCAGTTTCTTTGGAGGTAAACGGAGAGATCTCAGGTGTCAGCGCCCCAGAGACCTGCCCAGGTATGGTTTGAACTCACTAAATAATGGATTTTAGTTGGTCTGCTTTCTTTTGGGTGGGATTATATCCACAATCTGTTTTTCTGTTGCGTTTCTAGCGAGCAAAATCTGTGTTCTGCTGCTTGAATTTAGTTCACAGTCAGGTGCTCAGTTTTTATAAGGCTCAGATTTTTATCTGTTGGACTTCCAGAAATTATGTGTGATGTTGGTAAGAGCTTGTTTATTATTTATTGCTTTTATTGTAGTGTAATAGCTGTGAAATTTAAACATGAAATAAACTAAGAGAAGAAATCCTTATGCTCAGTGCATCAGGACAGAAGTGAAGCTGGCCAGGCTGACATCACAAACCCAAGAAAACAAGAATTTGGGGGATATTTCCATGAATTCATTAGTGCATCCTGGTTATTAGCAGTGCCAAAAGGTGTTTGTGACCTGCAGTGCTCCGTGCCAGTGATCTGCTGAAAAGTAACACTGCAAACACACTTCACTTGTTTATTTACCTCTGAAGTGATAGATTTATCTCCTAATTTTGCTCTTGTTTCCCAGCCTTTTATAGGACTCTTGGACAGTTTATAGACAGCAGCTGACACCTGTAAAATTCACCTGGAGCTATTCAGCAGTTTTAAACACCTCGATGCAATTTAACCAGAACTCCTCATGCACAAAAAAAGGCAAAAAATTGATTGGAGTGGCCGAGGAACTCCTCTGTCCTGTCTTTAAAAAGTGGATATAAAGCTGTCAGCTTTTACAGCTGCCCTCACACTGCTTCAACTAAGCAGAGCTCTGGAGGGGAGATTCCTTTCCAGCCTGGAGTCCTGATGGGCCTGGAGGCAGGTCCAGTGCAGGGATGGGCTGTGAGGCAGCTCTGCAGCAGCAACTTCATCTGCAGCAGCATCTGCATCACCTGCATCACCTGCATGTGCATCACCTGCATCACCTGCATGTGCATCACCTGCATCACCTGCATCGTCTGCATCTGCACCTGCATCATCTGCATCACCTGCATCCCTTCCTGAGGAAGGTACCCTCTCAGCTGTGCTGGGTTTCAGTTTTATTAATAAATTCAAATTAGAAAAAGAATGGATATAGAAGGGGAGAAAACCAACCTGACTTTATGGCTTTGAGAGCTTTGGCAGTGCCAGGCTGCTCCCTCAGGGCTCTGCCCAGCCCAGGTCCAGGTGATCCAGGCAGGGGGGGTGGTGCCTTCCCAAGGCTCCTGCTCACATCCCTCAAGTCATTCCTGGGGTTTTGAGCATCCCAAAACTTCTTTTGGCACAATACTCAAAAGGACAAAAAACGTGATTTGCGAGGTGCTCTTTATTTGTCCCTGGGCATCCTGGAGCAAAGGAGGCTCAGGGGCCCCTGTGGCTCTGCACAGCTCCTGCCAGGAGGGCACAGCCGGGGGGTCGGGCTCTGCTCCAGGGAACAGGGACAGGAGCAGAGGGAACGGCCTCAGGCTGGGCCAGGGCAGCTCAGGGTGGGCACAGCAGGAATTGCCCCATGGAAAGGGGGCTCAGGCACTGCCCAGGGAGGGTTGCAGTGCCCATCCCTGCAGGCGGCACCTGGAGGTTGCACTCAGCTGGGGACAGGGTGGGGATGTGGCACAGCTGGGACTCAGTGACCCTGGAGGTGTTTAACAGCCTGAAGGATTCTGGAGTTTCTCCCTGGTATTTCCAAACCACCCCAAATTTTCAGCAAGGGCAGAAATGCTGCATTTGACTGCCTGGAATCTGAGAGCTCCTGCAAATCCCGAGCTGGTCCCACCCCTCCCCTCATCCAGGTGTGATCACCTGCACCCCCTCCCCTCCCTGGGTTCATCCCCCTCAGCAGGGAGCAGGCAGTGATGCTGTACCCCCTCACGCCCCATTGCCACGGGCATTCTGCATTCCCCAGCCATTCTGCTGTATGGATCTGGCAGGAACTGTGTGCAATATTCCAGAATGGCTCCAGCAGTGGCTCACAGGGAACATTCCAGCATTCACACCTCTCACCTGGCCCATCACCCTGCTTCTGCTGCTCACCAGCAGCAGCACAAGGAGCGGCTGATTTCGTGTTTAATGCCACAAAATCACTTGTTACACACAGCAGCACACTGCCTTCCAGTGCTCCAGTCCTGGAGCTGCCTTTTCCACAGGTTTGGGATTGCTCCAGTCCCTATAAAGCACTGAGCCCAGCAGAGCCAGTCCCTGGAATAAAACAGCCCGAGGGCTCCACCAAACCCTCTCTGGGTGTGGACACAACTTAGAATATTGGTTTTAAAAAGGTGAGTTGTGGACAAGGCACAACAACCCCTGGTAAGTGTTTCCCAGCAATTAATTATTCCTACTGATGCAATTTTCTCCATATTTTCTATAGCAAACCTTCAATTTTGGTGCTGGAGCTCGTGCTCTGACTGCCCTGCCCAGCGGGGTTTGCTGCTCAGGGAATTCCTCGTGGATTTTGGATCCAAACCTGAACCAGAGGAGCTGCTGAGTGCCCCAGCTTGGACAGAGGAGACCCCAGCTTAGAGGGATCAATACTCCAATGAAAAGCTGAAATCACTGTATTTATCCATTTCAGAGGACTCTGCAGGTGCCCCCTGAGTGCCCTGAGCACCAGGCTGGGAGCCAGGACCCTCAGCCCACCTGGGACCCACCAAGGGGGTCAGAAGGGACCTTCCTGCCCCCTGGAACTCCCTGCAAGGAGGGTCTGGGTGGGCTTTGGCCTCTTTATCTGAGACAGGACAAGAGGAAACAGCCTCAAGTGGTACCAGGGCAAGTTTAAGTTAAATATGGGGGAAATTCCTTGTTGTGCAGCCCTGGGCAGGGCTGGAGCCCCCATCCCTGGAGGGATTTCACAGCCCTGTGCATGTGGCACCTGGGGACAGGGGCAGCGAGGCTCAATGGCCTTGCTGGGATATCCCAGCCTGGTCAGCTCCGGGATCCTGTGGCTCTCTGTGTCCCCAGCTGTGCAGCACCCACAGAACTGCCCCAGAACCCCCCCTGGGGGTGCAGGGCTCAGCCACAGGCAGGTTTGGGGTCCCCCAGCGGGGCAGGGCTGTGCCAGGGGCTGCTCATGGCTCTCAGCAGGAGCAGGGTTTGCCCGGCTGGGGACACAATCCCAGCCAGGACCCACCCGGGGACACAATCCCAGCCAGGACCCGGCTGGGGACACAATGCCAGCCAGGACCCACCTGGGGACACAATCCCAGCCAGGACCCGGCTGGGGACACAATGCCAGCCAGGACCCGGCTGGGGCTGCCCCTGCTGGGGCTGTGCAGAGCTCCTGGGTGTGAGGACCTGGGCTGGTGCCTCAGGAAGGGTTTCCCTGTCCCGGGGGATCTGCTGGGCTCCCCCCAGTGAGTGACACACCGGAGCATCGCCTTGGCTGCTTTAAACTCCCCACAGCCTCTAAGCTCTGTGCTGTGTGCAGGGATTCTGATTTTGGGGTGGCAATTTGGGCAGGATGGGTTTATCCCTCCCATCCCTTCCCTGGAGCTGCTGGGAGCTCAGCCTGGGGCAGCCTGAACCTCTGGGGGCTCAGGGATGGGGGAGGCCCTTTTTGGGAGCAGGGGGGCAGCACCTGAAGGTTCATGGCCCAGGTGGTGTGGGCAGCGTGATGTGAGTGTCTGAGAGCATGAAAATTATCTTTAATTTGGATTTAATTTGAATATTGAGACCTCGTGTGAGCTGCCATTGCTGGCTCTGAGGAAAGCAGCTCACGTGTGAACACTAATGTGCCACCTTGTAGTTAAATTCTCTAAATTATTATTTTTGAGGCTGATGTGAAGCTGGGAGGGGGCTGCTGGAAAACCCAGGGGGGTTTTGGGTGCCTGGATCTGTCTGGCACAGCCAGCCCTCCCAACATGGGGTAAAATCCTCACTGTGTAGTTAAAAGTTGCCAAAATCCAGAGGTTCAATGTGGATTAAAGCACAGAAAAAGGAAGCAGGGAAAGCAGGAAGCAAATTGCTGCTACTTTTTCCTCTTAAATGCTTTAAAGGAAAAAAAAAAAGGGAGGAATTTCTTGCCAGGCAGGGCTGGTTTGTGGGATGCCATGGCTGGAGCAGCCCACGGCCGGCTCTGTGCCAGGCTGTGCCCACAGAGCCACAGTGGGACCTGAATTCACAGCTGGAGCCCCTCGGGGATGGGCACCTGGGCCTGGAGCTCCACGGGGCTGAGGCCAAAGCCAGGAAATGCTTTGTACAAAGCCAAAGTGGCCTGGGTGGGTGTGCTGTGGCCAGGGGTGCAGGGAGCCCAGGACTCAGAGCAGCTGGGACACTGCAGGCCTGGCTGAGCTCCGAGCAAACCCTGCTGCAGGTCCTGGGGGAAAGGGGCAAAAGGAGCTCAATTCCCACCAGGAACTGGCAACTGCAGGGTGAAATAAATCACCGTGCTGGGAGGAAATGGGTTGGTACAGAAATCAACTGTATTGGCTTAAAGCAGCATTAGAAATTAGAAATTAGAAATGCCTCTAAATTCAAAATAAGGTTCTCCTGAAGTTCTGCAAGTTGGGTAAATATAAAAGTACAATTGATAGAGCTGCTGGGGGACAGAAGCCCTGTCCTGAAGTCCTGGAGCTCTCCTGGGCCCTGGGTCCCTCCCCTGCCCTCAGGAGCATCACCTGGGGCTGCTCAGCTCAGGAATAACCTGGGGCAGCCCTGGTTGTTCCTCCTCTGAGGGGAGATTTAAAATTCCTGCACTGGTTAAAAATGGCATTGTGGGCATTAATGTTGGAGCCACACGGTGAAGAAGGTGCAGTGTGGGGGGAAATCCTGGGTTTATTTTACTGAACACAGAATGGAGGTGGGGAAGAGGATATTTCATTCTGTGGGATGGGGAGCAGGCGCTGGCAGAGGATTTCTCCACCATTCCACACAGGTGCTGATGGCATCATCCCCAATTTGTCTGGTGCCTGAAGCGGGATGGAGATCACTGCACAGAAATCATCTGCACTTTCACTCGATCTGCTTTAGAAAATCAGCTTAGGCTGAGCTCTGCCTGGCCCACGCTGGTTGGGGTGCTGAGTGCCACCCTCCAGGGTGAGGCTGCTGCAGGGTCCCAGCACACCTGGCAGGGCAGCTCGAGGGTCAAAACACCGGGGTTACAGGCTCTGTCTGTCTGTCCGTCCATGCTGCTGGACCAGCCGGGGTGGGAGCAGGGATGGGATGCGATCAGGGATGTTATCAGGGATGGGATGTTATCAGGGATCTTATCAGAGATGTTATCAGTGATGTGATGTGATCAGGGATGTTATCAGGGGTGGGATGTGATCAGGGATGTTATCAAGGGTGTAATGTTATCAGGGGTGGGATGTTATCAGAGACGTGATGTGATCAGGGATCTTATCAGCCATGTGATCTTATTGGGTGCGATCTTATCAGGGGGTGTGATGTTATCAGCGATGTGATCAGGGATGGAATGTTATCAGGGATGTTATCAGAGATGTTATATGTGATGTGATGTCATGTGATGTGATCAGGGATGTTATCAGGGGTGTGATGTTATCGGGTGCAATCTTATCAGGAGTGTGATCTTATCAGCGATGTTATCTGGGCTGTGATGTTATCAGCGATGTGGTCAGGATGGGGATGTTATCAGTGATGTGATTCTATCAGGGGTGTTATCAGTGATGTTATCCGGGCTCTGATGTTATCAGTGATGTTAGCCGGGCTCTGATGTTATCAGCCAGGCGATGCTATCAGGGTGTTATCAGTGATGTTAGCCGGGCTCTGATGTTATCAGCCATGCCATGCTATCAGGCTTTGCAGCCCTGCCATCTACCGGCTGCTTCCCTGAAAGCTCCCAGCTCTGCAAGCCCTCAGAGAGCGCTTAAACTTCGGAAACTTGCAGAGGGGAGATGTAGATCAGGTGTAAGGAGGAAATCCTTCCCTGGCAGGGTGGGCAGCCCTGGCACAGGTGCCCAGAGCAGCTGGGGCTGCCCCTGGATCCCTGGCAGTGCCCAAGGCCAGGCTGGACAGGGTTTAGACAGCCTGGGACAGGGCAGGTGTCCCTGCCATGGCAGAAGGGAACTTTGAGGATGATCTTCACGGTCCTTTCCCACCCAAATCATTGTGGGGCTGTTCAGCCCAGCCCTGGGTGAGCAGGAGCAGCTCTGACCGTCCCCCTGCCAGCACAGGGCCCAGCAGCTCCCCTGGACCATTGTCCAGCCTGTGTGGGCCCAGCAAGGGCACCCCGAGCCAAGGCACAGGGACAGGAACACCACAGGGCAGGGACACACAGCCCGAGAGGTTCTGCCTGCAGCCTGCCGTGGGAGCCCCCAGCACCCACAGCTTTCTGTGTTCCCATTCCTGGAGCCCCCAGCACCCACAGCTTTCTGTGTTCCCATTCCTGGAGCCCCCAGCACCCACAGCTCCCCATGTTCCCATTCCTGGAGCCCCCAGCACCCACAGCTTCCTGTGTTCCCATTCGTGGGAGCCCCCAGCACCCACAGCTTTCTGTGTTCCCATTCCTGGAGCCCCCAGCACCCACAGCTTTCTGTGTTCCCATTCCTGGGAACTCTCAGCTCTGGATGTTCCCATTCCTGGAGCCCCCAGCACCCACAGCTCTGGATGTTCCCATTCCTGGGAACTCTCAGCTCCCCATGTTCCCATTCCCAGGAGCCCCCAGCACCCACAGCTCCCCATGTTCCCATTCCTGGAGCCCCCAGCACCCACAGCTCTCCCTGTCCCCTCTCCTGAGCACTCTGCTGCTGCTGCAGTGCCTGGAGGGGCAGCTGGCTCTCTGCTGGATGCTGTTCTCCCTGGACTTGCTGAACTCTGTGTGTGTCTGCGAAGAGCAGAGACCCCACCAGGCTGGGATGTGATGGGATTGATGGAGATGAGCTGCAAAAGCAGCGTGGGAGCTCCTGCACACCCTGCCCCGGTGCTCCAGGCCCTCCTTGAGCATTTCCTTGGCTGCACCCCCTGCCCTGAAGGCTGCCAGTCCCTGCTGGGATGTCTCAGTGCTCTGAGTAGAGCCAGCCCAGCTCACCCAAGCCCTTGCTGAAGGAGGAAGCAATAGTTCTCTATTTAGAAGAGATTACAGCTTGCTGATGCAAATGGCTGTAGCTCTTGATTTGATCATGGGCCTGAGGCCTCTGGGAAGGCTCAGTGGACACTGGAGCTTTCTGCTGCTCTGAGTGGAGTGGCCCTGAGCTGAGGGGCACCTTGGGCTGGGCTCAGCGTGGTTGTGCTCAAACTCAGCTTCACAGGGAGTCCCAGCTGTGCCTGGTGCCCACCCTGTCCCCAGCTCTGGGTGCCACCTCCAGGTGCCACCTGCAGGGATGGGCACTGCAACCCTCCCTGGGCAGAGCCTGAGCCCCCTTTCCATGGGGAAATTCCTGCTGTGCCCACCCCGAGCCTCCTTTGCTCCAGGTGAGCCCCTTCCCAACTCCTCAGGGATTCTCCAGCCCCTTCCCAGCTCCTCAGGGATTCTCCATTCCCTTCCCAGCTCCTCAGGGATTCTCCAGCCCCTTCCCAGCTCCCTCAGGGATTCTCCATTCCCTTCCCAGCTCCTCAGGGATTCTCCAGCCCCTTCCCGGCTCCTCAGGGATTCTCCAGCCCCTTCCCAGCTCCTCAGGGATTCTCCAGCCCCTTCCCGGCTCCCTCAGGGATTCTCCATTCCCTTCCCAGCTCCTCAGGGATTCTCCATTCCCTTCCCAGCTCCTCAGGGATTCTCCAGCCCCTTCCCAGCTCCTCAGGGATTCTCCATTCCCTTCCCAGCTCCTCAGGGATTCTCCAGCCCCTTCCCGGCTCCCTCAGGGATTCTCCATTCCCTTCCCAGCTCCATTCCCTGCCCTGGCCATGCTCCAGCCCCTCCATGTCCTGCTTGTCCAAAGGGTCCAGAACTGGATGCAGAATTGAAGGTGTGGCTCCACCAGTGCCAAGTACAGAGTGACAATCCCTGCCCTGCTCCTACATGATTTTTACAAGGAAATAATATAAACATGTCTTTTCCTTAGACCCTGTTTCCTCCTGAAGTTCCCCATTGCTGTGCACTTTGTTCTCCTCCTTTTAAAGCGCAAATCAGCTGCCCTTTCCTCCAGCCTGGTGTTAACCTGGGCCCCGGGGTGATCTGTGTGGCATTTGTGGAGATGCTGTGTCCCCAGCCCTGCCACCCCTCTGGCCACAGGGCTCTCTCAGCACAGCGTGCAGGAGGGTTCATCTGGAGCCCCGAAGATGTGACTGTCGCAGTCCAAAGCAGGGCCAATTCCTGCGGGGTTAATGATGGGCTTGTGCCTGAAAAGGAGCAATGTTTCTGCCTGGTCCCTGCAGTTTTAGCACGCCTGGCTCCCAGGGGAGCCTCCCTGGGCGCTGCTGGCTCCGGGGTTCCTGGAGCTCTCCCCGTTCCCAGCTCTTCCTGGAACAGCTCTGTGCAGGGCACCGCAGCCCTGGTCCCACCAAAATCGATGCTATCGACTGCCCAGCGCTGATGGATGAGAGCTGCTGGGCTCCAGCTCTCAGCTCCCACCCCAGAGCTGCCCTGGGAGCAGCTTTTAGTGGCTGCCACAGCCTGAGCTCCTGCCCAGCCCCGTTCCTGCTCTGCCGTGCCAGCCCCAGCCCAGGCAGCTGCTGCTGTGAGTGCGCGTGGCACAGAGGATCCCAACTGCTTAGGAAGATCAAGCCCTTGTTTGTAAAGGCTTAAAAATATCATCTCGCCAAGCAGAGGCTGGAATTTCCCGGGCCTTGTGGGTGAGGATGCTCAGCCTCGGCACAGGGGGTGGTGCTGCTGCAGCCTGGGCTCTGTCTGACCTGGAGCATCCCAAAACTGCTCCCAGGCCCAAAGGCACCGAGCCCAGGGCTCCCTGCAGCCTGCCAGGGCTCCTGGCACCAGCCAGGGCTGTGCCCGTCCTGCTCTGGGCAGGGACCACCCTGCCAGGGGCTCCCCCAGCTCTCCTGGGCAGCTCTGCACGCTGTGGCCCTCGCTGGCAGAGGTTCTGTGCCTCTGGGAGGTGCATCCACCCCAGTCTGCCCCTTCTGTGCTGGCCCATAACAAACTTGGGCTGCCAGGGCAGCAAAGGGCACTGCTGGTTGTTATTTGAGGCTTTGAATCACCCAAATGAGCCTGTCACAAAATCCCCATTATCAGTTCCAAATCTTTAACTTTGGACTGCAACAGTTAATGTTCTTTGGGCTTCAGGAAGACAAATCTTCCTGCACGGTTTGCTGGGAGAGCTCTGTGCCTGGAGGGGTGGCAGTGAGGGTGCAGGGATGGGGACTCAGCATCTCCTGTGGTGGGGCATCTCTGGACGTGGCCAGACACCTCTGGACACTGAGGCTGGTGCTGGTGGCACCTGAGTTTGTGCCACCCTCACTCTCAGGGCACAGCAGTGCCCTCCTTGCCCTGTGCTCAGTGGGGCAGAAGGGGTCTGGCTGCCCCCAAAAGGGTGGGCACAGGGCACGGGGTGGGCGCAGGGCACGGGGTGGGCACAGGGCACGGGGTGGGAGCTGCCAGGCCTCCCACAGCAGTTCCTGTAAACATCTGTCAATATTAGTCACATATTCAGGGTTTTTAATTGATCACGCTGCCTCCCTGTCCGTGGTGGTTTTTCCAGGGTTTTCCCATAATAATGACTCCTAATGAAGCTGATTATGGCTCCCATAAGGAACATTAATAGAGGAATGCATTGTTCTTAAGGTACAGCTCTGCCTCGAGTGAGCTGAGCGAGCAGGGGATGCTGAGAGCTCAGCACAGCCCTGCTGCACCAGATCCCACAATCCCAGGTGCCTTGGGTGGGAAGGGACTAAAAACCCACCCAGTGCCACCCCTGCCATGGCAGGGACACCTCCCACTGTCCCAGGTGCTCCCAGCCCCAGTGTCCAGCCTGGCCTTGGGCACTGCCAGGGATCCAGGGGCAGCCCCAGCTGCTCTGGGCACCTGTGCCAGGGCTGCCCACCCTCCCCAGTGCGTTCCCGGTGCCATTCCTGGTGTGTTCCTGGTGCTGCTCCCGCTGTGCTCCTGGTGCCGTTCCCGGTGCATTCCCGGTGCGTTCCCACATCCCATGGATGGGCAGAGCTGAGCTTTCCCCCTCAGGGTGATGATGGGGGCAGCAAACCCCACCCGAGCCCTGCCCTGTCCTTCCAGCCCATTCCCAAACTTGGGGGCTGCTTTGTTTGCACTGCACAAGCGATGCTCCATCTGCATTTCTGATTGGGAATGCCTCTTTCCATCCGAGTGCACTCCGGTTTGGCTGCCTCCTCTCTGGGGTGAAGAACAAAGAGCACGCCAGTTGTCTGGAGGAGCAGAGGCTTTCTGAATCACAAAAGAGCCCATTTTATCAGAAAATCTAATAATGTGCAACACTTTTGTGAACCAAACCCTGTGTGACCAGCTGGAACTTCGAAAACATTTCACAAGAGGCCATGGGGACAGTTAATCACCACAGAGGGAACTTTTCTGCAATTTCTGAGGCAGCGTGGAGTTCCACGATGTGTCCAAGGGTGAGGAGGGCTGGGGGATGCTTTAGGGAGGAGGTTTTGTGTGCAGGCTGTTTGCCCAAGGAGCTGCTGCTCAGGACACGGAGAGCCAGGGTGGTGAGCTCCCATGAGCTGCCCCAGCTCACATTAAACACTGAATTTATCATTCCCATGGTTTTGTCCTTTCCTCAGGGGTTTGGAGCACACATGCAGGAGCTGCTGGCTGTAGCTGCTCTGCACAGCAATGAGAGATCAGCCATCAAGCAGTGATTTAAAAACTGTCAAACTTGGGAGTTAGTGCAGCTCCAAGTGCTCCTCTGATGACAGGTGTGCCAAACACCCTGCCTGTGCTGGGTTGGACATCACATCTGTAACTGTGCATTGCAGCAGAGCCTCAGGAGCACAGTCATGCTTGCAAGAAAGCAGCTGTGGAGAATCCCAGGGCTTGGAAAAGCCCTCCCAGACCATGGAGTCCAACCTGTGCCAGAACCCCAGCTCGTCACCAAGTGCCATCTCCAGGGATGGGCACTCCAAACCTCCCTGGGCAGCCCCTGCCAACCCCTGACCACGTTTTCAATGGGGAAATTCTTCCTGATGTCCAACACTATGCAATCATTACTTAGTTTTTTGGGGTCTTGTCGGGAGAGCTCTTTCCTTTTAATTTTTAATTGAATGTTTAATTCTGGGGCTGGTGGGCAGGAGGGCCCTGAGGGTGGAGGAAGTTGAGGTGCTCAGTCCTTGGACTGCCCCATCCCTCCTGATCTCCCTGGAAAACACAAGTTGGGGCTAATTCTGCAAGATCTGGACAAGCTGGTGTGGCAGGCAGTGTCCCTGTTTGTGGCAGGGGTTGGGCAGGGTGGTCCCCAAGGTCCCTTCCAGCCCAAACCAGGCTGTGACCCAAGAGCCATCCAGCTCTTCCATGGCTGTGGGTTATCAATGCAAATTTCCTAAATGAGCCACTGACCTCAGAAGAAACCCAAACCCACCCCCTTTATTAATTATTCTCATCCAAAATCACTTATTTGCACAAGGCAGGCTGAGTCCTGGCTCCTTCAGAGTGCTCCTGCTGCTGGGGAGGGAGGGAGGGATGGCTGTGCTGCTGGTGTCCCTGCAAACACCCTTTCATTTCCTGCATGAAGGTTAAAATCCTGCATTTCAACTCTGCCTTTCTTCTCTCTTTCCTTTTTAGCAGAATCTGCTGAAGTTCTGAGGCAGGTTCTTGAACAGCTCCAAGTCCCTCCCTGGTGGGTTGCTGCTCTTCATGGGTGTTTCCTGCTCGTTTTGGAGGAATGAAGTGGCAGTTCTGTCTGCACACCGTGGGTAAAAGCTGCAGTAAACTGGAACTGAAGCAGAAGTACAATCCCCAGGAGAAGCACAGGTTTCCTGTATTCCCCCCAGAAATCACTGAAGTCTTCCAGGGTCTCACCAGGGTGTTTATGGTTAGAGGTGTGCAGCCCCTACCGTGTGTGTGTCACGTTTTGGTGTTTACAGGCGGTTACAGCAGGGGCTGGAGCTGCAGGAGCCTCTTTGCCTTCACCAGCCCTGAGCTGGAGCACAGAGACCTTTCCCAAGGCTTGGTGTTGGTTTTTGGGACGCTGGGCAGGGAGGGTTTGTGCTTTTTGGGAGTGCAAGGGATGCTCAAACAGCCCGTGCCACGGTGCAGGTTGTTAGTTCATGGAATCCTGTTGTTATTTCCTGTTTCCTGCCGTTGTTTTATGTAAATCCAAGTTGCTATTTCATGGAATCATGGAGTATCCTGGGCTGGAAGGAACCCACAAGGATGGAGCCTAGCTCCTGTCCCTGCACTGACACCCCAAAAACCCCACTGAGAGCGTTGTCCAAGCTCTCCTGGAGCTCTGGCAGCCTCGGGGCTGTGCCCATCTCCTGAGGAGCTTGGGCAGTGCCAGCACCTCTGGGGATGAACCTTTCCTGAAATCCACCCTAACGCTCCCCTGGCACCACTTCCTGCTGTTCCCTCAGGTCCTGTCAGCAGAGCCCTCATGCACAGCTCATTACACAGAACAATTCTTTACTTCAATCCACATTTTGCTGGGAATGTTCAGGCAGTGACTGAAGCATGAGCTGTGATTGCAGCCAGCTCTGGGGGCAGCTCTCAGAGCATCAGCAGAACACACTCCTCAAAAATGCCTCCTGCCCAGTTTTGGAATGCAATTAAAAATGCTTGTGCCTCTGCTGGGAGCCCAAGCTTTCCAATTGCTGAGCAGTTTTCCCTTATTGGATACCTTTTGCCTTTCCTTCAGCCCTAGAGAATCTTTATAAAATAGCTGAACTTTGTTATGTATCTATATAAAGTGCTGAACTTTAACCAGGGAAGCAGGAAAAGTGGGTGTGTGAAAGCCAGGAGGTGGTAACTCAGTTTTAGGATTAAACAAGGATTACAAAATGCCCAGAAAAGAGGAAATAGGGCCAGAATTACCCGGTGAGCTGGGCAGGGTGGGCTGATTCATCCAGCAAACCCCAGGCAGGAGCTGGGCTGTGGCATCCTCAGCCCCTCATGCTGGTGCTGCTGCTCCAGCCTCTCTGTTGTCTTGCGCTGAAAATTTGTCACCGAGTCTGCAATGGAAATACTTCTGTAATTGCCAGTATTATATGGATCATTGACCTTCAACGGGGAAGCTGCTGAAGCAACTGTCCATTTATCTGGAAAATTACCACATGGCAAGAGCACATCAGGCTGCTCCCCTCTGTCTCCTCCAGCAAGGGCTTTCAGCTGCTGGACCACAAACCCTGCCCGTGGCTCCAGCTGCAGCTCTTGGGCTGGGATACGGAAGGAAAAGGGGAAAAGGGGAAAAGGGAAAAAGGGCTTTTCCCACTGCAGCACCTTGGTGGGGTTTGACATCCTCAGAGGGACAGCAAAGCCCTGGGTTTGGGTCCCCAGGTTAAATTCCAGGTTGAAAATAGAGATGTGAAAGGTGTAGGTCAAGGAAAGAGTGTCAGAGATGGCAGGCAGCCTGCAGGGCCTGAAATAAAGGATAAATACAGTGATAGTGTTAGAATAAATGAGAAATACAGTGATAATATTGGAATAAAGGATAAATACAGCAATAATAACTCAATAAATGATAAACACAGTGATAATATGGGAATAAATGATAAATACAGTGATAATATTGGAATAAATGATAAACACAGTGATAATATGGGAATAAAGGATAAATATAGTGATAATAACTCAATAAATGATAAACACAGCGATAATATCTCAATAAATGATAAATACAGTGATAATATGGGAATAAATAATAATTACAGTGATAATATCGGAATAAATGATAATTACAGTGATAATATGGGAATAAATGAGAAATACGATTATATCATCTTAACAAATTATAAATATGGTGATAATATTATTATAAATGAGAAATACAGTGATAATATAATAATAAATGATAAATACAGGGATGATACTGTAATAAATGATAGATACAATGCTGGGGCATTGGAATGTGCTTGTCTGTGCCCGTGCTCCAGCCTGGAGCATTCCCAAAGTTGTGGACACACCAAATTCCAGCAGTGCTGCTTTGCACGGAGCTGCTGGAGGGCTTGAGGGGATGAAGGTTCAGCGTTTTTAGAGAATCCCAGCCTGGCTTGGGTTGGAAGGGACCCCAAATCCCACCCAGTGCCACCCCTGCCACCCCTCCCACTGTCCCAGGCTGCTCCAGCCTGGCCTTGGGATGGGCAGTGCCCATTTGTTCCCAACTTTCCCCAAATTCTGCCTCGCGCAGTCGCGGGATGTTTGATCGCATCCCAGACTCCACGAGTGAAGTTCTCGTGCAGAATTTCTTCATTTCCAGCACTTTTGTGGCATTAAAATTCAATTTCTGGGAATCCTGTGTGTGCCCAGCCCTGCTTCCCACGGCGGGGTGGCTGCTCTGGGGCTCTTGTGTCCAAATGAGTTTTGGGGTGAAAATAAACCTCGTTTAGTGTTTGTTCAGCACAAGGTGTTTATGGAAATTTATTTAGCTAAACAGCTTCAGGTGAAGCGGGGAATGAAGCCAAAACGCTTTCTGTGCAAATTCAAAATAGATAACTATAAATAGGCGTGCAGTTCTTCAGCCCGTTTTCAGCTCCGACTTTGCGAGCTGATGTTTATCAGGCAAAACAAAGGATAAAATTAGCTGCTCGTTAAGTTCAGTTCCACTTCTCTTATCTCGGAACTCTGCCTGAGGGTTCAAAAAAAGCCGAGCGAAAAAGCAGCTCCCCGGAGGCCAAGGCCACGAGCTGTCCTTGCTGGGCTCCCAGGGCACAGCATCCTCCTGCCACCAATCCTGGCTGCCGAAAGGAACAAATTCCTGATATCAGATATCCCAAACCCGCGCCCCTATTGACCCTTCCCGGAGCACGGGCAACGCCTTGAGCTTTAGTCAATGTGTATTAATAATCCATTTGAAAGAAGCATTTCCCATTTTCCTCGAGGCTCTCGCACAGTCCTGAAGCAGTTTTCGTTGGGATTCTCCAGCTGGATTATTCCTTTGCCTTGTCCCATAATTTGCAGCACTCTCCCATGAGTACAGCACCTCAAAATAAACCCCTCGAATTTATAAATACCAATACTTATCTCCCATACCGATAAACCTCCAATACCGATAAATACCCTTATTTATATCCAATACCAATAAATACCAGTATTTATCTCCAATAACGATACATACCAATATTTATCCCCAATACCAATAAATACCAATATTTATCTCCAATACCGATAAATACCAATATTTATCTCTAATACCGATAAATACCAATAAATACCAATATTTATCTCCAATACCTATAAATACCTATATTTCTCTCCAATACCGATAAATACCAATATTTATCTCGCACAAATATTGGTATTTTTACCCATATCACTGGTGGGGAAGGTGCTAGAGGAATATGGAGCTGGTGGATCAGATCCCTTCCTCACTTCATTTCTTCCTTTGAGAAACTTTTACTGTTTTGTTTGGTTTTCCCTCCCCACATCAAATTTTACCTAGATGGAGGAATTTCAGTTAAAACAGTTTAATTGAAGATTTCCCCTAGAGTAGGTTAAGCCATCTCTTAACCCTGGTGGGATGGAGGGGTTGTTTTGGGAGAAGGAGCTGGAATTTCCCATGTCTGACCCATGAAATTCCAGAGAGAGGAGCACTGGATCTTCTGCCTGGGTATTTTCTCTCTTAATCCCATATTAAGCTTTGGGTTTAGTTTCCAGGAGAAGCTCAGCAATGGACAAAATAAAATCTATACTTTAAAAGCTGAATGCCTTTCAAATATAGTTTATAGCTAAAAGTTTTCAACGAGCTCATTCAGGACTTGCATGGAAAGTTTGGAGATTTTAAAGACTGTAATTAATTGTAATTTAATCTGGCCCCTCAGCAAATGCCTTGAAACACATCTCTTATTTCTCCTATTTCCCACAATTTATGTTATCCTGGCATGTGCCAGGATCAGGACTGGAGCAGCCCCATGTGCATCAGGCTCACATCACACTCTGCTGTGACTTTGGATGCTGCCACAAATCAAAATATTCATAATTTTAATGTTCTCCTTAGCGCTCTCCTGTGCTTTTTCCAGCTCAGGCTGTGCCTCCACTGTGCTGTTCCATTTACCCCTCGAATCCCACATTGAGGGCAGGACATGGGAAGCCTCAGGAGAAGGGCAGCAGCACCAGGAATCCAAAGGGATTCCTGTGGGGCAGCAGCACCATGAATCCAAAGGGATTCCTGTGGGGCAGCAGCACCAGGAATCCAAAGGGATTCCTGTAGGGCAGCAGCACCATGAATCCAAAGGGATTCCTGTAGGGCAGCAGCACCAGGAATCCAAAGGGATTCCTGTGGGGCAGCAGCACCAGGAATCCAAAGGAAAAAGCACCATGAATCCAAAGGAGTTCCTGTGGGGCAGCAGCACCAGGAATCCAAAGGAGTTCCTGTAGGGCAGCAGCACCAGGAATCCAAAGGAATTCCTGTGGGGCAGCAGCACCATGAATCCAAAGGGAGTTCCTGTAGGGCAGCAGCACCAGGAGCGACCCCAAGGCTCCTGTGGAGGCTGGAGACTGGGACCAGCACAGCCAGGGTGAGTTAGGGGTGACAGGGGGATGTGACAAAGCATTGGTGTGGGGCTTTGTGCAGCACTTAGAGCAAAAGGAAAGTTCTCAGTCACAGCATAGACCTTGGGGTGAGGGTGGTGAAGGTGAGTGAGGTTCCAGGCCAGGCTGGACACTGGGATGGGGGCAGGGGAAGGTGTCCCTGCCATGGCAGGGGGGCACTGAGGGGATCTGGGGTCCCTCCCAGCCAGCCCAGGGTGGGTTCCGTGCTGGGATGGGAGGATGGAGCTCCCCTCTGGCCGCAGGGATTCTCCAGGCCATGGAGGAGGGGCCGAGCAGCAAACAGGGGCTGGGCCTGGTTTCAGTGGCAAAGCAAAGCAGCTTTTGGGGAAATGTGGCAGAGCTTCTGGAAACCTCTTCAGAGCTGCAGGCAGGGAGGGTGACCTGGCCATCAGCTGGGGCTGGAGCAGGGAGCTTGGCCAACACCCTGCAGGGAGCCCAGAGTCCAGCTCTGCTCCCTCCTGTGCCCCAGTGTGGCACCTGCTCCTACCTGGGCTGGCACAGGTGCCCTCAGCACCCTGCACTGGGCACCTCAGCACCCTGCACTGGGCTGGCACAGGTGCCCTCAGCATCTCGCACCTGGGCTGGCACAGGTGCTCTCAGCACCCTGCACTGGGCACCTCAGCACCCTGCACTGGGCTGGCACAGGTGCCCTCAGCACCCTGCACTGGGCACAAGTGCCCCCCACACCCTGCCCCTGGAGTGGCACAGCTGCAGCCCCTCTCTCAGGCAGCCCCAGGACATTTTCCTTGCACTCCGGAGCTGCCCGGGCACTGAGAGCAGGATGGGGCCCTGGGCAGCCTTTGTTTTATTTTGTTTTATTTTGCTTTGTTTTGTTTTGTTTTGTTTTGTTTTGTTTTGTTTCGTTAGCGAGAGGAGTTTGTAGCAGGCTCCATTTTCACTCCCTAAGCCTCCCTGTGATCTGCCTGGTGCATCTGCTTCCCCTTGATCTCGCTGCCTGACTGACAGCTACTTTGCACCAGCATTATCTGTCAAAACATTATTTAATGGAATCCCTTCTAGAAGGAGTTTTTGTTATTATTGGAAATCAAAATGGGGTGATAATTGAATCCCTTTGTATTCCCTGTGTAACACAGGGAGTAAGACACATTCACACCTGAGGGGAAAACACATCTGGATTTCCTCTTTGCCCCAAGTCCAGGAGCTCTCCCTCTGCCTGGCTTTGATTCTGTTGCCTCAGAGGGGGAGGAAATTTGCAGCGTGTGCATCTCATCTCAGCGAAACAATGCCATACATACACTGATATTTTTTATTTTTTAATTTTTTTCTTCTTGCTGTAGGAATGGCATTAAATAAATACATAGCAGGCTGCAGTGTCACAACAAGGAGATGTACAATTACGAAGAAAAAATACCCCAAGGAAATCAACACGAGGCTTATTAATATCCAGGCCTGCAGAAGACAACTGTCAGACAATTGGTCAACAAGGTACATGGTATCTGTTAGATACTGACTAACCCATTATGATCTTTATGAAGTGTCCTTTTGGGGGTCTAGATCTTCAAATATGAGTTGGAAGACCCTTTTCTTTTATTAGTTGCTAAGCTCTTTATACTTTTACCATATTGCGGCAGGTTAGGAGTCTGAGCTTTATTGTCTTATGTTATTGAAAATCCAGATTCCCGCAGCCTTCTCCCTCAGGTCAAGATTTGTCTGAGAATACATTCTCATTTCTCCATGTACAAAGGCTGTCTGGAGAGAGGCAGAAAAAGATTATGACTGTAATATACTTAAATCCAATTTATTTGCCTGACTAGAAACTTCCACACTTCACAATTGCTTCCTACAGAAGATTTTGTATTTAATTCCTTCATCGCGGCGAGGAGCAGGAGAGAGCCGAGTCCTCCAACAGGTCTGTGCTCCACACACACCTGAGCCAGAGGAGGGAGGCAAGCAGCAAATGGACACTTACTTTGCAGGGCTGCATTTTATTTCTGCTGCAGAAATAAACAGAAATGGGAAGGGATTTTAAACCCCTTTGCAGAGCTGGGGTTTGGGGCGCTGGGGGCTCTGAGCACCCTGGGGGTGCTGTGGGATGGAGACATCATTTGGCTCAGCGGCTCCATCCTCGTGCTGCTCTCCCAGCTCTGTTTGAGAGGAGCAGCTCAGCTGCTCTGGTCCCAGGGCTATTTTAAACTTCATTTGAGAAGGCTTGAAAAGGCCAGGCTCGGGTTTCCTGCAGCCTCTCCCGAAGCAGAGGTGGCACCAAAGCCTTCCTGCCAGGCTCCAAAACAAACACAGCCGGGCCAGAACGCTCTGGGCCAGCTCGGGCCTCACCAGCACCTTTGTTTGGGGGGAAAAAAATGTAAAATGGGGTGAAAATGATGCTTTGCAAAGTGCAGCACTTGCCTTTGGGCTCTGGCTGGGAGCCCTGGCTGTCCTTAACACTGTCCAGGGCTTGGGACACCCCTAAAGGACAGAAAAAGGATGGGTAAAGGATGGGTAAAGGATGGGTAAAGGATGGATAAAGGATGGGTAAAGGATGGGTAAAGGATGGGTAAAGGATGGGTAAAGGATGGATAAAGGATGGGTAAAGGATGGGTAAAGGATGGGTAAAGGATGGGTAAAGGATGGGTAAAGGATGGCTAAACCCTCACAAAGGGGCCAGGAGCTGGTGCTGCAGCAGCCTTGCCTCTTGCACCTGGATTTGGGACCCCTGCTTGGGCAGGGCAGTGCCCAGGATCACCAGAATGGAGAATTTCTTTAGTTTTGAGAACAAAGATGCACAAAAGCAGGGCACAGAATGGTTCAGTGAGCAGGTCAGGTGCCCTGAGGTGATGATGGTGATGGCACCATGGCCAGCAGGGCCCTGCAGCCCCTCTGCAGCTCCTGGTATGGGGGGCCCTGGCAGTTTTGGGGTGCTGGGCCAGGTGGGCGTGGGGGTCCCACCTGCTCAGGTGCCCCTGGGGCTGGGCAGCAGCTCAGGGGCACTGCAGAGGGGTGGCCAGGGCTCCCTGGTGGGCTGGGACAGCAGGGCCAGGGGCTCTGCTGGCTCTGGGGGTGCTCAGACAGAGCCTTGGCACCCTCAGACAGGGCCTGCTGAACGCTGAACACCCTGAAGCTGCAGAGGAGGAGCTGCCTCCATCTCCTGCTAGATCTTCCTTAGAGCCATTTATCTGTCCTCAGACCAAAACCCAGCCCAAAAGGATGGGAAACCCACTCTGGCACAGCTGTTATTTGGGAAGATGCTGCAGAGGGGCTTTTTAGCCACGAAAAGAGATCTCAGCTCAGTTCTTGGTTTGAAGCAGAGACAACCTTAATTCTCCCATGAAAACACCATGGCACTGAGAACTTCAGAGCAGCTGGGCTGGATAAAGCTCCCCTTTCACCACAAAATGTATCTAATTGCTCCCAAATTTCTGCAGCTTGTAGAATTCCAGCACATGGCTGTGTGGCTTGTGCTTTCCAGGAGCACCATCCCTTCTTTCCCCCTGGGAGCTGGAGCCCTGCAATTCCCTATCCAGCTTTCCCATCTCTGTAATTCCCTCTCCAGGTTTCCCAGCTCTGTCCATTCTCCTGTGAGCTGGAGCCCTGCAATTCCCTGTCCAGGTTTCCCAACTCTAATTCCTGTCCAGGTTTCCCAGCTCTGTCCATCCCTTGTCCAGCTTTCCCAGCTCTGTAATTCCCTGTCCAGGTTTCCCAGCTCTGTCCATTTTCCCTGTGAGCTGAAGCCTTGGAATTCCCTGTCCAGGTTTCCCAACTCTAATTCCTGTCCAAGTTTCCCAGCTCTGTAATTCCCTGTCTAGATTTCCCAGCTCTGTTCATTTTCCCTGTGAGCTGGAGCCCTGCAATTCCCTGTCCAGGTTTCCCAACTCTGTCCTTCCTTCCTATGAGCTGGAGACTGCAATTCCCTGTCCAGGTTTCCCAGCTCTGTCCATTTTCCCTGTGAGCTGGAGCCTTGGAATTCCCTGTCCAGCTTTCCCAGCCCTGCAATTCCCTGTCCAGCTTTCCCAGCTCGTCCCTGGGCTGGTTTTGCACGGCCATGGCGCTGGATTTTTTAATTTCCCTCCCAATCTTTTGAACAAATTCTCCTTTTCCAAGTCTGCACCCTGCGGGGCTCTAAAATCATAACAATTAATGCTGGCAAAGGCTCCTGAAGCCACCTAAGCCATCCCTCCTAGGGCAGGATTGCTGGAGCAGGCAGAGAAATTAATGGAGAGGGGAGGCACAGGAGCCAGGCAGGGACCGGCTCCCCAGCTGAAATTGGGGTAAAAAGTTGAAATCACCTAAAAAAACTGCTGGGGGGGAAGTGGCAGAGCTGCTCTGTCACCCGAGTGCTTGATAGTTAATATGGAAGGAGTTGTCATCACTAATTTATCCCAATTTCAACTCTTATTTCAACATTTGTTTGGGGTTTTTTTTTCCCCTTATTTTGACTTTTCCCGGATTTTGTAGCAACAAGGGGCGATCAAACAGATTTACAATAGTCGGTGTTTATCACCCTTCCAGAGGCGTTAAGTGGCTATAAATGCATATGAAATATCTGCCGTGCATCCCTCGCCTGCTCAGCAATGTGTTCTTCCTACGTTCCTAATTGCTAGCAGGAAAAATAGGAGGAATTTGTTTACCAGCTTCCTGCATAATATTCAGACATCTGGAGCTGCGAGGTCTGGCTGGCGCTCCTGGGGGACGGCAAATCCATCAAGGACAATTAGACAAGCGGGGAGCTGCAGCCGGGAGGGAATTTCCCAACCGTGGGGAGCGGCTCCGAGGCAGCCCCGGCACCCCCAGCCTCCCTGGGCTCCCCTGCCTGACAAGCCCTTCCCTGCTCCTTTCATCATCCTGGCCCTGCTGGGAATGCTTGGGCTCCGTGATCTCAGGGGGGTTTCCCCTGAATTACTGCCTGACCTGCTGGTTGCTGTGCTCTGCAGGTGCATTGGCCCCATCCTGGGTGGGTTTTCCCAAAGCAGAGCTGGCACCCTCAGAAATTCTTGTGACATTTTGGGAAACCCTATGTGACAGTGTTCACTGGGCTCTGAGGATGAGGGAAGAGACGAGGATCTGAGTCCATGTTTCAGAAGGCTGATTTATTATTCTATGATATATATTATATTAAAACTATACTAAAAGCATAGAAGAAAGGATTCCATCAGAAGGTTAGCTAAGAATAGAATAGGAAAGAATGATAATAAGGGTTCGTGTCAGACAGAGAGTCCGAGCCAGCTTGTGGTTTTTGCCACAAGGATTTCGGGGCGAAGGAAGAGACGAGATCCTTGACTCATGATCAGAAGGCTTGAGATATATATATATATAAAAATTTATTTAAATATATATATTATTTTATATATATATATATATCATAAATATATATATATACTACATTATAACTATGCTAAAAAGAAAAGGAAAGGAAAGTTTCCAGAAGCTGCTAAGCTACCTAAGAATCGAAAGTAAAGAATGATAACACACGAGCTGGCCTTGACAAATTCCCAGAGCTAGCTCTGCTGTGACTGGTCACTGAACAAAAACATCCACACCAGACCAATCACAGATCCACTTGTTGCATCCCACAGCAGCAGACAATCTATTGTTTACATCTTGTTGCTGAACCTCTCAGCTTCAGCAGGAAAAATCCTGAGAGAGGATTTTTCATAAAGGAAATGTCTGTGACACCAGCTCACTGTGATTGGCCATTAATTAGAAACAACCACATGAGACCAATCACAGAGGCACCTGTTGCATCCCACAGCAGCAGATAATCAATGTTTACATTTTGTTCCTGAGGCCTCTCAGCTTCTCAGGAGGAAAAATCCCAAGGAAAGGATTTTCCATAAAAGATGTCCGTGACAACCCTACACTCCTAACTATCCTGGCTATCCTCTCAGCAACCCTGGGAGGGTGAATAGGACTCAACCAAACACAAATCTGAAAAATCCCAGCTTTTTCTTCCATCTCCCACCCAGGCTGAATAGCAATCATTATCATCTACAACCCTAAACTCACCCTCCTCAGCTTCTACCTATAATCTATAACAACTGCAACTATTTTCCTCACCCTAAACACAATCATAGTCCTAACTAATAACTGCATGGACCAAAACCCTGTCACTGAACGCAATACTACTCCTAGCCTTGCTCTACCCTACATCCACCCTCAATTTTTGTGCAATGGAATTGCTGTCTGTGCCTCTCAAGGGTGATTTGGGCACTTTTTAGGGAGTGGAACTACCTGCTCACCACCCTGCCCTCCCTTCTGGCTCCTGGCACACACCTGGGGGGACAAACTCCTTTCTGGGGGCTCCTCTGGGCTCCTGCCATCCCTCAGAACCCTGGGATTGCCCCAGGAGAGCCAGGGAGCTCCTGCCCCCGGGGGGCTGCTCCTCAGCTGTGACACAGATGGGTTATTGATGATTTTCTGTTTCTTATTTAACAGCTTGAGATCAGCAGAGAGAGACTGCGTGGTTTGATTGAAATCAGCCAAGGAACTGCTTTTAATCATGATTTAAATCAGAAAAAAAAATAAAAGTGAGAAACGTTGGTTTAAGTAATTGGTTTTTAAATTTGCTTTGCATTTGGGCTTTTTTGAGTTGCCCAAATAAAGGTCTGTTCCCTTTGGGGGTTTCCTGGGACCAAAAATTCTCTTTGCAACACATTAGGGCCAAAGACCATGTGGTTTCCACTTGTGTATTTTGTGAACATACTTTAATTTAATTTAATTTAATTTAATTTAATTTAACTTTTGTACAAAGCCCACTTATCTGCTGCATTTTTACTCTTTTTCTGTTGCCTGTGTTCTGTAACTCCTGGTATCAGGCAGGAGGTGACTGGAAGGCAGCCAGCGACACTTTTTCCTGGAGATAATACTTTTTCTTCAACACAGACGTGAGAAAAGATGCTGAAATAGATTTGATGGCAGAGCATGAGGCTGGGGCAGCCTCAGGTGGGCCCAGGGTGGGGGATTTGGGGAGGGATGGGGCCCTGCCACCTGCACGGAGCCCCAGTCCCCCCTGTGTTCAGCAAATCTCACCCTCTCACCTTTTCACACCTTCTCAGGTGTCCAAATCCAGCTGGGACAGGGGAAGGTGTCCTGGGCACGGCAGGGGTGGCTCTGGATGGGATTTAAGGTCCCTTCCCACCTAAACCAGGCTGGGATTCAGTGGAACTGTGGGCAACGGGGAGGGGAAGCACAGGGGGATCCCTTGGAGCACCCACAAATTGTTAATTTTGGGTTAATTTAATTCAATTTAATTTACTCCCTTCACCTTCTGAGAAGTGCTTCTGGCCAAGCTGGTGCCAGGATGGGCTGGGGTGGGTTCTGGGGCCCTGCTCCCTGGGCTGAGCTCCGTGGATGGTCCCGCAGGAGAAAATATCCACAGAGAGCAGGAGCTGAGTTACTGCTGGGGCCACTGGGTCTCCTGAGCTCATGGAGCTGATTCCAGCCCAGCTGCTGCTGCTCCAGCGGGTCCTCTGCTCCCTCTCCCGTGGATTCAGGGAATTCTGGAATGTTCTGCCCGGGGAGGTGGTGGAGTCCCCATCCCTGGGTGTGTTTAACAAAGCCTGGATGTGGCACTGGGTGCCAGGGTTTAGTTGAGGGGTTTGGGATGGGCTGGGCTCCATGATCCTGGAGGTCTCTCCCAGCCTGGTTGTTCTGTGAATCAGAGTTCATGCACCTGGCACACCCCAGGTGAGGATGGAGCCGTATCAGGAACACCCCCAGCCTTCTGAAGGGTCGATCAATACCTGAGCTGATCTGCTGCTGCTGCAAAGGTTACGCTGGGAGCTCTCCCCGCAGACAAAACAGAACATTATGTCTTCTTCAGGCTGGCTCAGAATTGCAAATCCTGCAGTGACACACGCTGGGGCAATCACAGGCAGCTTAGGAGGGAGGCTTGGAGCAGGCAAGGTTCTGCAGCCCTGAGCAGCATCCTGTCTGTCCTGTCTGTCCTGTCCGTCCTGTCCATCCCGCCCATCCCGTCCATCCTGTCCATCCTGTCCATCCTGTCCAATCCTGTCCAATCCTGTCCATCCTGTCCATCCTGTCCATCCCGTTCATCCTGTCCGTCCTGTCCATCCTGACCATCCTGTCCATCCTGTCCAATCCTGTCCATCCCGCCCATCCCGTCCATCCTGTCCATCCTGTCCATCCTGTCCAATCCTGTCCAATCCTGTCCATCCTGTCCATCCTGTCCATCCCGTTCATCCTGTCCGTCCTGTCCATCCTGACCATCCTGTCCATCCTGTCCAATCCTGTCCATCCCGTCCAATCCTGTCCATCCTGTCCATCCCGTTCATCCTGTCCATCCTGTCCATCCTGTCCGTCCTGTCCATCCTGTCCATCCCGTTCATCCTGTCCGTCCTGTCCGTCCTGTCCATCCTGTCCAATCCTGTCCATCCTGTCCAATCCTGTCCATCCCGTCCAATCCTGTCCATCCTGACCATCCTGTCCATCCTGTCCGTCCTGTCCAATCCTGCTCATCCCATCCATCCTGTCCATTCTGTCCATCCCATCCATCCTGTCCAATCCTGCTCATCCCATCCATCCTCTCAATCCTGTCCATCCTGTCCATCCTGTCAAATCCTGCTCATCCTGCCCATCCCATCCATCCTGTCCATCCCCTTTCTGTGGGGACAGGAGGGAGCCCAGCTCCCTGCAGGATCTTGGTGCTGTGGGGAGGGGATTCTCAGGAGAAGGTGATGCCTGGGAGCTCCCTGGAGCAGGGCTGGGCACAGTTAAAGAATACAGCAGGGATTTATCCAAGGAAATCGTTCCCTCACAGGACACACCTGGGGCAGGGATGCTCAGAGCTCCCTGGGCAGGGCTGGGCAGGGTTACAGAATAAAGCAGGGATTTATGTCACTGTTAGGTCAGACGTGACACACACACACACGTGATCGGGGTCTAAGAAGAAAAAGTTTTTATTCTGTGTGTTCTCCAGATTATATAAGTGTGATCTTAAGTCATTAACTACATCACAATAACTTATTATATTCATTGGTGCACAGCAATTAGCATCAATATAATTGGCAAAAGTTTTGCAGAAATTTAATAAGGCACAAATAGACATCTACTTATGCACGTAGCCTACCTTACAAAAATTTTCATGTGTCTTTCCTAATCTGTTCCCATGCAGACAGCCTTGTCTTCTTCCTTGCTATGGATACACTCGAAAATCATCAATTGGTATTTCTTCTATTAACTCTTGTTATTTCTTCCATTAACTCAGCTTTGCTTGCAGGCCAGATGTCAAGCCCCTGCAGAGATTTATTAAAAAGCCTCACAGGACACACCTGGGGCAGTGATGCTCAGAGCTCCCTGGGCAGGGCTGGGCAGGGTTACAGAATAAAGCAGGGATTGATTCCAAGGAAATCGTTCCCTCACAGGACACACCTTGGGCAGTGATGCTCAGAGCTCCCTGGGCAGGGCTGGGCAGGGTTAAAGAATAAAGCAGGGATTGATTCCAAGGAAATCCTTCCCTCACAGGACACACCTTGGGCAGTGCCAGAGCCCGGCTGTGGCTCCAGCCCAATCTCACACTTTGGTCAGTTCTGTTCCATTTCCACGCTGGGTTCAGTGTCCAATCCCAGCTCCAGGGATGCAGTCCCACCCTCCCAGGCTGCTCCCCTCCATCCCCTGCTCTCGGCACTTTTGGGGCTGAAGCTGCAGCGGTGGCCTTGGTTCTGGGGCTGGAAAAGGATTGTTGTGTGTGCTGGGCTGTGAGCAGAGCTGCTGGCACTGGGTGGGGGGCACAGGGTCACACTGGGGCTGGGCAGAACCTGCAAATAGCAGAACTGGAACTGAAGGTGTCAGAGAGGATGGAGCACACGGAGCAGCACGGGCAGGCAGCTGCAGGGCTGAGTGATGCTCCACGAGCAGTGCTGGAGCTCCTTCCTGTGGTGGCAGTGATGAGTTACTGCCTGTGGAGCACCGGCTGGGAATCAGCCTGGAATCAGCTGGGAACCAGCCTGGAACCAGCTGGGAACCAGCCTGGAACCAGCCTGGAACCAGCCTGGAACCAGCTGGGAACCAGCCTGAGAATCAGCCTGGAACCAGCCTGGAACCAGCCGAAGGAGCCAGCCTGGGAATCAGCCTGGAACCAGCCTGGGACCAGCCAGGAACCAGAATGGGAACTAGAATGGAACCAGCCTGGGAACCAGCCCAGGAACCAGCCAGGAACCAGCCTGGAACCAGCCTGGGAACCAGCCTGAGAACCAGCCAGGAACCAGCCAGGAACCAGCCTGGAATCAGAATGGGAACCAGCCAGGAACCAGCCTGAAACCAGCCTGGAACCAGAATAGGAATCAGCCTGAGACCTGGAACCAGCCAGGAACCAGCCTGGAATCAGATTGGAACCAACCAGGAACCAGCCTGAAACCAGCCTGGAACCAGCCAGGAACCAGCCCTGGAACCAGAATAGGAACCAGAATGGGAACCAGCCTGCAACCAGAATGGGAACCAGCCTGGAACCAGTCCAGGAACCAGCTTGGAACCGGCCCAGGAACCAGAATTGGAACCAACCTGGAACCAACCTGGAACCAACCTGGAAATCACCCAGGAACCAGCCTGGGAATAAGCCTGGAACCCGTTGGAAACCAAAAGAACAGAATCTGGCCCTCAATGTTCTTTTGATGAGTTTTTTTTGTATGCAAATGCGGTTTAATTTGCCAACTTTGAGCAGTTTGCAGATGAGTGTATCAGGGTTGTGTTATTCAGTTTGTACTCCCGGGGTCCAGGCATTGGGAAAGCACAGGGAATATTATTTATATTGTTAAACAAAGTCAAGGAACTCAGGCATCTGCTACTGGCCAGGAAAACAGACTATCAAAAGAAAGCTACATTTGTAATCATGCTCAGCAGTCTTTTTAGGAGAGGTAATTAGTGAAATAATCGACAGGCATGGATGGGATTATTGATGACAGTGATAGCCTGGAATATCCATCCCTCCCTTGCACAGAGCAGCTGGGGGTGGAATGAGCAGCTCTGGGGCTGAGGAATGCCAAGCTCACACCTGGATTTTGTGTCTCAGCTGAGGAGCTCTGGGGGGAGCAGTACCAGCCCTGCTGCTGCCTGGGCTGGGTGGGGATTCTGAACCCAGCACTCTCCTATCCCATGCACTGCTTTTGCTCTTGCTGCTCTCAAGAAACTAAATGTAAGTTATTAATGAATTCCTTTTAATATGAGCATTTATATGCATGGAGCTGGGTGAAACCCAAACTAAGGTGGAAAACATGCAGGCTGCATTACCACAGGGATGGGACACTGAGGGGGGTACAAGTCGGGGGTGCACAGGCTTCCCTGGGCCCAGGCTGGCACCCAGTGCCTGGGGGGACAGGGCTTGGACAGCCTGGGACAGTGGGAGGTGTCCCTGCCATGGCAGGGGTGGCACTGGGTGGGATTTGAGGTCCTTTTCCAGTCAAACCACCCTGGGATTCTGTGACATCGTTGGTGATGCTCACGCTGCTCCGCAGAGCTTACCCAGCCCCACCTGCCAAAGTGATGAGGTGCAAAGCTGCTTTAGCGAGAAAACAGAGCTCCAGAGACACACCAGGTCCAGCGGCAGCTCCCTGAGCCTGCTGGGTCTTCATTCAGGGCCAGGCTCTGTGCTGGGAGCCAAGGGAGGAGAGCAGGACTGGGAGGAGGTGGGAGCAAACCCCTTCCACACGCTTCTGGAACAGGAGCAGCGGGAATAAAGTGCCACTTTTCTGGCACTAATGAACGTGTGCCAGCGCAGGAATAGCTCTGTGCCCATAGGAAGTCTGGATTTTCAGCTACTGTTTAAGTTCCTTTTCTTCCAAAAGGGCTGGTGAGGCTCAGTCCTGTCATCCACTTCCTCTTACAACCGCCGCCGACTTCAAAGGAAATCCTGCTGGCAAAATAGCTGCAGAATTGTGTCAGGAGTTTATTTGCTCCCAAGATTAGATAATTAATGAAGATAGAATATTAAAATTGCATTTACATAAAGCTGAGGGTAATCTTAAAGCGTTCTATTATTTTGTAAATGACCCGAAGTTTGTAGCGCATTTATAATGATGGATCGGGAGACGAGGCCTTTCAAATGAGGAAGTGCAATTTATAATCTCACTTTCCTTCATTATTTATTCATCCTGCTGTTGAGTCATCTGCTCTTCAGAACCTGAAAAGCCACAGAGCTCCCTTTATCTGCCACTGTTACTCTAGAAGGAAACCAAGTTTTGTGTTTGAGTCAGTCCCAACCACAGGGTGAGGGGAGCTCCACATGAATCCTTTTCTTGGGCCCGGTGAGCCTGAAATTCCTACAATTCCAGCCTGGTTTGGGCTGGAAGGGTCCCCAAAGCTCATCTTTTTCCACCCAGCCATGGCAGGGACACCTCCCACTGTCCCAGGTGCTCCCAGCCCCAGTGTCCAGCCTGGCCTTGGGCACTGCCAGGGATCCAGGGGCAGCCCCAGCTGCTCTGGGCACCTGTGCCAGGGCTGCCCACCCTGCCAGGGAACAATTCCTGCCCAAAATCCCATCCATGCCTGTCCTTGAGCTGAAGGCCACAAATTCCACAGAACTTCTGCTGTCTGGCTTTCCCTTCAGGCTCAGACTTTGCTACACCTGAATTGCTGAGGATGTAGTGATGGTAAAACCAGACATTTTCTATTTTCAGCATAAACCCATGGAAACAGTGATTCCTTTCCACTCTGGTACTGTGTTTGTGGCAGTGCCCTGAACGATTGCCCCTGTATGAGCTCATTGCTCTGCTCCTTTCAAACCAGCCTCTCACCCAGCAGAGCTTTATTGAACCCCACTGCCCATTCCTGGGTGCAGCAATTTCCCAGTGCTGAATTTTCACAAACTGGGCTGCCCCTGGATCCCTGGCAGTGCCCAAGGCCAGGCTGGACATTGGGGCTGGAGCATCTGGGACAGGGGAAGGTGTCCCTGCCATGGCAGGGGTGGCACTGGGTGGGCTTTGGGGTCCCTGCAACCCAAACCAATTTGGGGTTCCATGTAATGAAGAGGTAGACATTAATGGTTTGAGGGGGGAAAGCTTCCCAAGGAGCTGGCTGGGCTTGGAGCAAGTGGAAAAGGGAAGGAAATGGGTGTTCCAGTCCGGGCAGAATTTCATCCATCAGTGACCATGGTGCCTGCTCAGAGCCATCAGTGGCCAGCACGAGGTGACAGCACAGCTGCTGGGGAGAAGTTCCAGGTGGGATCTGCACCTGGGGACGCCTCAGGCTGATGCCACAGGCCTGGAGTCCTCCAGAGATGAGGAAAAACCCTGGTGGTGCTGTAGGTCTGTGCTCCATCTGAGCCTTCCCGAAACTTCACAGGCCTCTCACTGTGCAATTACAGGAGGATTTTAGTCTGATTATACATTAAAAACTCCCCTCTCCAAAGAAACTCCAAGATCAGAGACATTTCCTTTCAAGTATTACACTGAAATTTGAACACTCCTGCTGCTTATTACAAAATGTTTCTGCAAGGCACTGTGGAACTCTTCCACTCAATACTTTTATTGTCAGAATTGTTTAGTTTTCTCTGTAAATCCCAGCATTTCGCTTCCATACCCTTCTTCTTCACGGAAATGTTGTTAGGGAAGTTTTAGTCACAGCTTGAGCAGGATGCACAGTCACAAGCCACTGCTGTGGGTACATTAGCAGGACCATGAGAATCACAACCAAACACAAAATAAATGACATGTTTGTCCTACAGCTGGGTGAAAATGGGAATGCAAAGTCTAGAGTCTTATTTTTCCTGATCCCCACGATTCTCTAATCTTATCAAATATACATTCCCGTATTCCAAGGCGGCCTGATAAAGCAGCTTGCTAGAAATAAGTTGCATTAGATTGTGTAGAGCACATTTTCCTGGGAAATCCAATTTCACAATCGTGTTCTGGTGACATTTAGCCATTGCTTAGTACAGCAAGGGTTCCTTGGGTATCTGAAACACTCAGTCCTGTGGCAGCAGGGCCAGGGCAGGGATTTTCCCCCTGTGCCACCACAGGGACCTCGAGGGCTCAGTCCAGCTCTGGCAGGAGAGCCCTGGAGGGGCTGGAGCATGGCCAGGGCAGGGAACAGAGCCAGGAAGGGGCTGGAGAATCCCTGAGGGAGCTGGGAAGGGAATGGAGAATCCCTGAGGGAGCCGGGAAGGGAATGGAGAATCCCTGAGGAGCTGGGAAGGGAATGGAGAATCCCTGAGGGAGCTGGGAAGGGGCTGGAGAATCCCTGAGGAGCTGGGAAGGGAATGGAGAATCCCTGAGGAGCCGGGAAGGGAATGGAGAATCCCCTGAAGGAGCTGGGAAGGGGCGGAGAAGGGGCTGGAGAATCCCTGAGGAGCCGGGAAGGGAATGGAGAATCCCTGAGGGAGCCGGGAAGGGAATGGAGAATCCCTGAGGAGCTGGGAAGGGGCTGGAGAATCCCTGAGGGAGCTGGGAAGGGGCTGGAGAATCCCTGAGGGGCCGGGAAGGGGCTGGAGAATCCCTGAGGAGCTGGGAAGGGGCTGGAGAATTCCTGAGGAGCCGGGCAGGGGCTGGAGAATCCCTGAGGAGCTGGGCAGGGGCTGGAGAATCCCTGAGGAGCTGGGAAGGGCCTGGAGAATCCCTGGGGAGCTGGGAAGGGGCTCAGCCTGGAGCAAAGGAGGCTCAGGGGCCCCTGTGGCTCTGCACAGCTCCTGCCAGGAGGGCACAGCCGGGGGGTCGGGCTCTGCTCCAGGGAACAGGGACAGGAGCAGAGGGAACGGCCTCAGGCTGGGCCAGGGCAGCTCAGGGTGGGCACAGCAGGAATTGTCCCCATGGAAAGGGGGCTCAGGCACTGCCCAGGGAGGGTTGGAGTGCCCATCCCTGCAGGTGGCACCTGGAGCTGGCACCCGGAGCTCTGGGCTTGGGACACGGTGGGGATGGGGCAGTGACAGGCTGGACTCAGGGGTCTGGGAGGTCCTGTCCCACCTCAGGGGTGCTGCCCACTCCTTGCCCAGCCCTTCCCTGCATTCAGGGAAGGATCACTGCCCCTCAGTCCCAGATTCCCACAAATCCCAGGTTCCAGAGGCTGCCTGGGCACGGCACAGCTGCAGAGGGAGCGGGGCTGTCCCTGTTTGTCTGGCAGTGGAGGTGCCTCCAGGTTCATAAATCTGTATGCAGTAGTAGGGGTTCTCTACCAGCAATTCATTTTAATTATGTGAGACATAAAAAGACCACCTACAGATGAGACAATACAGCTGTAAGATTCTCAAGGTTACTGTGGGGAATACTTCATAACTGAAGTATGTTTTCCCCAAGGAATTTGACTACCATTTGATTTAATTTTTAATTTTTACATTTTAATCAAAAATAGATCAAATGGTGGTGTTCTCCCCTGGGAACCATACTTCAGATATGAAGCAGTCCATGTTCCTTTTAAATATGTAAAGCTGCCATTTATGTATAACTCATGAATGACACCCTGTGTTGCAAGCAAATATCACGCGGCAATTTCGGGATCGTCGCGGTAACAGCACCATAATCACACCAAAATATCCAAATATCCCCCAGCACAGGGCCTGCAGCAGCCAGGGAGGCCCTGGCAGCCCATCCTGCCCATCCTCAGGGGAAGGCAGAGCCCCAGGGATGGAGGATGTGCCTGCGGAGCTTGTGCTGGTCCCCGTGGGGTGGAGAAGCAGGGGAGGAGCTGCTCTGGGAGGGTCAGGAGCAGAGTTTGGGACCTCAGAGCCAGGCACGGCTGCTCCAGGCTTGGGACAGGGACTGGGGACAAGGGATGGAGGGACAGCACACAGGGAATGGCTCCCAGTGCCAGAGGGCAGGGCTGGATGGGAGATTGGGAATTGGGAATTGTTCCCTGGCAGGGTGGGCAGCCCTGGCACAGGTGCCCAGAGCAGCTGGGGCTGCCCCTGGATCCCTGGCAGTGCCCAAGGCCAGGCTGGACACTGGGGCTGGGAGCACCTGGGACAGTGGGAGGTGTCCCTGCCATGGCAGGGGTGGAAAACGATGAGCTTTGGGGTCCTTCCAACCCAAACCAGGCTGGAATTCTGTGGTAATAAACAGCCTCAAGCTGTGCCAGGGGAGGTTCAGGATGGATATTGGGAAAATTCCTTCCTGGAAAGGGCTGGAGTGCCCATCCCTGGAGGGCTTCACAGCCCTGTGGAAGTGGCACCTGGGGACATGGGCAGTGGTGGCCTTGGCAGTGCTGGGAAGGGTTGGATTCAATGGGCTCCGAGCTTTTCCTACCTGAGCAATTCTGTGACTCTGTTGAATCTTCCTGGCATTTTTTATTTTTCTGTGGTTTTAAACATTCTGGCCACTGCTTTTTTGGTTCCTTGAGAAGAGCAGGGAACAGCTCAGGAGGGGAGAGGAAGGGCTGAGGAATCCTGCTGTCCCCAGGCTGGGGGAGCTGCTGGAGCCCTGGCCAAGCCCCTTGTCACCCCTGGGAATGAGGTGACAATTCCTGCCTGTGCAGGAATTCCCAGGAAAATCCCTTTGCCCAGAGCCCCAGCCCTGGTCCTGCTCAGAGCCCCAGAATGGACACACAGGGACCTGGGTGCAAGTTGGGTGTGGGAGGAAATACCCAGTGTGAGTGTTAATTGATAATTATCTGCAGCAATCAAGGCAAAGGCAGGGTTATTTATGTGGGACTCGGAATCAGGGTATCACACCACGCTCCCAGGAGAGGGCTGAGGTTTTAAGCAACTAATTTAGACATAAACACCACGGATTTGAAATCTAGTCAATAAATTATAACATCTAAAATAAACAAAAATAAATATATTAACTGTGTATGTATATATATATACACACAGTTAACTATATATATATAACTATATATATATTTAAATATATTAACTGTATTCATTTCAACACATAAGTGTTGGCTTGTCAGATCCAGGTTGCCTTTAAACCCCACTTATCCCAATATTTTGATTTTCCATCTTCTTTTGGCAGTCAAGATGCCAAGTGGACCTGTAATTACCATCAAATTAATAGTGAGCACCTAAACCTACTACAAAGATTTTACATGACATAAATAATATATTTATTCTCCTAATTTTTATTACTCTCATAATAATATTTATTCTCCTAATTCTTATTACTCTCATAATAATATATTTATTCTCCTAATTCTTATTACTCTCATAATAATATATTTATTCTCCTCATCAGAGGTTTTATTTACCTTTATTCCTCAGATATCACTCAGGGAATAACACAACCAGACAAGCCCATGCTGCAGCCAAAGTGGTGTTTAATGCTTCTGTTTTTGCAAGGAACAGTTTACAAAATACAAAGTTAAAAATAAGAATTAGATCCTTTAAACCTGAATTAAAAACAGGCCAGGGGCCTTTCTCTCTATATACAGGTAAATAAGCATCACTGGTTATTCTGTGTACAAACCACAGCAGCAGGAAATAGAAAATGTATATTTTTTCTCATCAAGAAAACAAAATTTCAGAGTTCTACAAGGCACACAAAAATAACTCTGTGGTTCCACTGCAGATTTGACACAAATCTGCTTTAATGGAATATTCACTGCCCCAGCCTGTGCCAGCTTAATGATCCTGGAAAATCCCAAAATAAATTACAAACACATCTATTTAAAAAAATATCACTATTAAAAGCCTTCAGTGGAGCAGACAATTAAACTCCAATTTGCTGACTGATTTTAAAAAAACAACACTCCTTGCCCTGTTGGAAAACATGGAGCAAGGAATCACATGTGAGAGGAAAGGTTCACTCTGGAATTGATCCAGGCGCTTCTGCCTTCCAATGTGGGGAGAAAAACAGGGGTCTGAGAGGAGTTAGAGGTGGTTTTATTCAGAGGAGAGCTCGGGAGGAGTCAGGGCAGCACTGCCCTGCCCTGGGAACACCTGGATGAGAGCCCCAGGGAGCAGCTCCAGGGGTTCCCGGTGGGCACAGTTCCCCCAGAACGAGCTGAAATGTGAATCTCTGCAGCCCCAGGCTGGGCAGCCGTGGCACAAGGGGCACAGAGCACCTGGGGCTGCCCCTGCATCCCTGGCAGTGCCAGGCTGGATGGGGCTGGGAGCACCTGGGACAGGGGAAGGTGTCCCAGGTGGAGCTGGATGGGCTTTGAGGTCCTTTCCAGCCCAAAGCAGGCTGGAATCCTGCAGGGAAGTGGGATTGGGACAGCTGGAAATGAGGGCAGACTCCTTTCCACTGCCTGCTGCCCTGTTTGGGGCTCACTCCCAGCACTGATGGCGTTAGGAGGAGAATATGTTGTATTTATTGATTTAAACATCAGAAGTGATTGCTCTGCTTTCCCCTCTGTGCTCCTGCAGAAAGCCCAGCACAGAGAGCCCTGTTTGGGATCAGTGCCCTCAAGGGAACAGCTGGAATTCCCCATGTCCCTGCCAGCCCAGCCTGCACAGGGCACGTGGGACAGGGGAAGGACATCCCTGCTCACCCCGAACCTAAAGCAGCATCAGGGCTTCCTGCTTTCCTCAGCAATGCCTTGAATGAAATGCACAGAAACCCCTGCTCCCTGCCCAGGGACAGTGGGAAATCCTCATGAAATAAATCAGCAGCACACAAATGCTGAGTTACTCAAGCAACACGTGAGGAAATAAAATCTAAAAGCACACCTGCACTAAATATGCATCCGTATTTTGGTTAGAAAATAAAAGTTCCCAAAAATCCCATTAAAATCCTGCTGCAGCCAGCCCTAGCATTCACCATGACATTTCAAACAAATGCTGGAAAAGCAGGAGAATTTAAAAGGATTTTAAATTCTTGCCACAAACCCCGCCAAGAGCAGAAGGAAAACCAGAAAAGAACCAGCTGGTTCTTGGTTTTACCCCAGATCCACGTTTAAAGCAAACAGAGGAAATGCTGACACAGGTATCTGTGAACTCTTGAACACAATAAAATGGGAGTTATTTAAGGAAAACCCACTTTTTGCTTTGATAATCCATGTTTTCCCTGTGTTTTAAACTTGAGCCCATACTTTTGCCTGATGCATTCTGGCAGAAAACTCTTCCATCACAGACTCCGAGTCCAGTTTTGGTATTCCCCCCTTTGAACACCTGAAATTTTGACAAAATTTGACCAATTTCTGACCAGTCCTAATCATTATTTGTCACACTTGAGGTTTTGAGTGATTCTGCAGGGACTAAACCCTTTTAGCCCTGTACATTTAATCAGATAATTCAGCTTCTGCAGCACAGAAACTGCTCTTTATCCACCTTGTTTTTTTAAATACTGCTTTGATTACCAGGATTTTTAAAAGGCATGGGGATGTAAAAATGAATTCCCCACAAATTCTGACACCCCAGATCTTGGTATCAAGTATGTAAATACTAACTTGAAAGTATTTATTCTTAATTTAACTAAAATTTTTATTAGGTTAGAGGAAACTTTTTTTTAACCAAAATCTGAATGCCAATTAAGTGCAGGTCTGCTTTTAGATTTACTTCCTCATGTATAACTTAATTAAACTCAGTATTTATGTGATATTCATTTATTTAATGAGAATATCTCAACTCAGTGCTGATCCAACTCCACACACAACATGGGAAGGATTCAAGGACTGAAAAAAGCCTTTGCCTGAGGATTTTGCAGCCTGATAACCCCCAAAATTAACCTTTCAGAGGTTAATTAACCTGTCCTTAGATTTGTGCCAATAAAAGCCTGCTGGGTGATGAGGTCAAGCCTTTTTAAACAGATTTTTTTTGGATTTAAAGGTAAGCTTCAATGGGATTTTTCCTGGACTCCACAGCTGCAAAGCCACTTAAAAACTAAAATTTGTGTGCTCCCATTTCTGCCTGTGGCCCTGCACAAGGAGGATTTTCCAAAGGAGCATTTTCCAACGGGGTCAGGGCTGTTGGGAAAACCTTTGGAATCAACACCAGCTCTGGCCCAGTCCCAGGTGAAGCCTGGGCCCAGGGCCAGCTCAACTTAATCAATCTAAAACATGAAATCTGCCTTTCCTTGTCCTTTACGGACAAATTCTGAACTACCTAAACATGAAATCTGCCTTTTCTTTTCCTTTATGGACAAATTCTAAGCTAAACATGAAATCTGCCTTTTCTTGTCCTTTTTAAACAAATTCTGAGCTAAACCTGAAATCTGCCTTTTCTTGTCCTTTTTAAACAAATTCTGAGCTAAACCTGAAATCTGCCTTTTCTTGTCCTTTTTAAACAAATTCTGAGCTAAACCTGAAATCTGCCTTTTCTTGTCCTTTTTAAACAAATTCTGAGTTACCTAAACATAAAATCTGCATTTTCTTGTTCTTTTAAAACAAATTCTGAGCTAACTATGAAATCTGCCTTTTCCTTTATGGACAAATTCTGAGCTAAACATGAAATCTGCCTTTTCCTTTTAAAACAAATTCTGAACTACCTAAACATGACATCTGCCTTTCCTTGTCCTTTATGAACAAATTCTGAGCTAAACATCAAATCTGCCTTTTTTTGTCCTTTTAAAATGAATTCTGAGTTACCTAAACATGAAACCAGCCTTTCCTTGTCCTTTATGGACAAATTCTGAACTACCTAAACATGAAACCAGCCTTTCCTTGTCCTTTTTAGACAAATTTTGAGCTAAATATGAAATCAGCCATTTTTTGTCCTTTTAAAACAAATTCTGAGTTACCTAAACATGAAACCAGCCTTTCCTTGTCCTTTTTGGACAAATTCTGAGCTCCCTGAGGAGCAGAAGCGTTTTGGGCAGGTGTGAAGTTGCAGGGAACGGTGCCCAGGGTGGGGTGCTGAGGCAGGGCAGGACCCAGGAGCAGCTGCATCCTGGGGATCCCAGCAGGAAATCAGAGCTGCTCCTCTCCTTTTCTAGAAGCCCAGGATGTGACTGAAGTGGCCCTGGAAGGAGAAAATCTCGGGTCATTACAAAGGAGCTTGGCAAAAAGGCTTTTCCTCACTCTTCGTTTTCAAATTTTATTTGAATTTGCTGAGTACCACCACAAATATTCCTTTTTTTTCCTCCAGGGATGAGTGGAAATAAATTAACACAATCAATGACTGCTCAGTCACAGCTCCTGATGGAAACTTTGATGGAAACTTTGCCTTGAATTCCATAAATCAGAGATTTTGCTATGAACATCCAGCATTTCCTCACACCTCTCCTCATTTTGGCTCTGGAAGGAGCAATATTTTCAATACTTTATCTATTCCTCAGAAAGGAAATATCCAATTACAGAAAAAAAAGGAGATAGAATGAGATTCCTGAATATTTTGTTATGATCCAGTAAATCAAGGACAAGCAAAATTGGGTAGAGGAAGTGTTATGTTATTGTTTCTTTCAGTTACTGCCCAAATTCTGCTTTTTAGAGAGAATTTGAAAAATGTTTTGACAATCTCCAGATTTTCCAACTGCTGCTGGAATTATTAATTTGTGCTCTGCTGAAATGCTAGATCCATCCCCTTTATTTTTAATGTCCATGCTCTATTCCTGAGCAATGCAATTGTGGAGGTTATTAACTTCATGTTTTAGTGGGGAACAAGTCCCAGTCATTTTTGTCCCAAAAAAGCAGATTGCCACACTTACAGATTCTCCAGCAACACATCTCGGGCACGGCTGGGAAATGCCTTTGCTGCCATGGTTTTCCAAAACCTGAGGAACAAAACCAGACACAAATTCATCAAAAAGGAAAGGAAAGGGGAAAGGGGAAAGGGGAAAGGGGAAGGGAAAAGGGGAAGGGAAAAGGGGAAGGGAAAAGGGAAGGGAAAAGGGGAAGGGAAAAGGGGAAGGGAAAAGGGGAAGGGAAAAGGGGGAAGGGAAAAGGGGAAGGGAAAAGGGGAAGGGAAAAGGGGAAAGGGAAAAGGGGAAAGGGAAAGGGGAAAGGGAAAAGGAGAAGGGAAAAGGAGAAGGGAAAAGGAGAAGGGAAAAGGAGAAGGGAAAAGGAAATGAAAAGGAAAGGAGAAGGGAAATGAAAAGGAAAGGAGAAGGGAAATGAAAAGGAAAGGAAGAAAAAAAAAAAAAAGGGAAAAAAACGGAAAAAAAAGAAAAAAAGAGGGCAATTATTTGCAGCTGTATGATAAAACGTACTTGAGAAGTGATTTTGTAGCCAACCCATGGACAGTGGGAACTTACCATGGAATTCTGCTTTGTCTTTGCAGCCCAGGGAGCAGAGCCAGGGAGGAGTTTCTGCCTGGAATCCAGGTCCATGGCACAGTCCACCAGCTGGGCAGCAGCCTCCCCTGGAATGGTGTCCAGCAGCCTGCACACCCGCTTCTGGAGCAGCAAAGGCAATATTTCCATCTCTGTACAGCACAGGCCCCACGTCCTGGGGATGTTCCTGCCTGGGCCTCCCAAGGATCACACACCCATTGGGAAGAACACCAGGAGCACAATGGGGCACTAGGGCAGAACCCCAAGGTTTGGGGTTCCCACTGCCCCTCGTGCTGGGAGAGCAGCAATTCTGCACCTCAGACCTCTGTGTGCCCCACAAAGAGCAGCAGTTCTGTACATCACACCTCTGTGTGCCCCTGGGAGCAGGAATTCTGTACCTGGCAGGAATTCTGTGTCACACAGCTCTCTGTGAGCAGCAATTCTGTACATCACACCTCTGTGTGCCCCTGGGAGCAGGAATTCTGTGTGTCACATCCCTCTGTGCCCCAGTCCCATGAAATCCCTGGCAAAAGGCATCCCTGAGCCTCCACCCCAGCAGGACTTGGCATGATCCAAGGAATTGTGTGGAGGGAGTGATTAAACCCAGGAAGCACAAGGAGAAGTGATGCCAGTGATGGGAACACCCTTGGAGAGGGGTTTTCTGTTTTCCCCGAACACTGGCACCTTCTCCCAGCTCTCCAGAGCTCCCCCATGCACTCCCTCCTCCTGGGGCTGCGCCCTGAGCTGTGCCCAGAGAAAGAAAGGATGGAAAAACGGGAAAAAACGCAAAACCCCGAAGCTGGTTGAGCTCAGTCCCCGGCCCGGCCGTGTCCGCTCCCGAGCCCGCACCGCCCGTGACAGTCGCGACACGGCCCGGGGGCGACCGGGACCAGGACCGGGCCCTGCCCGAGCCTCTGCCCCATTCCCATTCCCGGTCGCAGTCCCCGTTCCCGAATTCCCATCCCCGTTCTCGACTCACACATTCCGGCTCCCCGGCTGCCCCCGGCCCGAGCGCCGCACGCCGGCCCCGCACCGGCACCGCGGCCATGGCGGCACCGGCACCGCCCCGGGATCCGCCCCGGGATCCACCCGGGATCCACCCCGGCACCGGCACCGCCCCGGGATCCACCCCGGGATCCACCCCCGGCACCTCCCCCGGCACCGCCCCGGGATCCGCCTCCCGGCACCGGCACCGCCCCGGGATCCGCCCCGGGATCCACCCCCGGCACCGGCACCGCCCCGGGATCCGCCCCGGGATCCACCCCGGAACCTCCCCCGGCACCGGCACCGGCACCGCCCCGGGATCCGCCCCGGGATCCACCCCGGAACCTCCCCCGGCACCGGCACCGGCACCGCCCCGGGATCCGCCCCGGGATCCACCCCCGGCACCGGCACCGCCCCGGGATCCACCCCGGTATCCACCCCGGCACCTCCCCGGCACCGGCACGGCCCCGGGATCCGCCCCCGGAACCACCCCGGGCACCGCCCCGGGATCCGCCTCCCGGCACCGGCACCGCTCCGGTATCCTCCCCCGGAACCTCCCCACCCGGTACTGGCACCGCCGCGGGACCGCCCCGGGATCCACCCCTGGAACCAGGATCCGCCCCGGCACCGGCACCGCCGCGGGATCCGCCCCTGGAACCGGGATCCGCCCCGGGACCTCTCCTGTAACGCGGCCCCGGGATGCGCTCCTGGAACCGCCCCTGAATCCACGCCCGGAACCTCCCCCCGGCTCCGACACCGACCCGGAGCGATCGCGGCCGCTCCGCGTCCGTCGCGCAGCGCTGAGCCCGGCCCCGTCCGCATCACGAGCTGGGCACACCTGGGAGGGACCCCAAATCCCCCCCAGTGCCCCCCCTGCCATGGCAGGGACACCTCCCACTGCCCCAGGTGCTCCCAGCCCCAGTGTCCAGCCTGGCCTTGGGCACTGCCAGGGATCCAGGGGCAGCCCCAGCTGCTCTGGGCACCCTGTGCCAGGGAACAGTTCCCAATTCCCAATCTCCCATCCAAATTTACCCACTGTCAGCTTAAAGCCATCCCCCGAGTCCTGTCCCGCCACCTCTCAGCACCTTCAGGCACTGAAAAGTCACACTTAGCTCACCCCAGATCCTTCTCCAGGCTGAACGATCCCGATTGTCCCAGCCCTTCTCCCAGGGGAGAAGCTCCCTCCATCCCTCTCTCATAAGGCACTGCTGGCCTTCAGCTGCACCCAGAGGTTTTGCAGGACAGAACACAGATTATTCCCGGGCATCCATCCCTTCTGGAGCTCTGAGCTCTGGAACACTGCATTGACCTGAGACCGTGGAGAAGCTTCCCAAATGGAATGATGGAACTGGGATTGTGGGTGTGGAGTTTGATTAGAAGTGTGTGATATCACAGAGTGGAAAACTTAAGAGTTTAATGGTTTAGAATATAGTAATATATATTGAACAAGATGGAGGTTTTAGGGTGGAGGCTGGTCCTTCTTCTTCACCATCTTCTTGACCTTCTTCTCCATGGGTTTGGGTGGTTTTGTGTAATTGGATAAAAAAGTCCCCACGCAGATCACAGGTTATTTAAATTAAAAGTAGAAATAATTTAGGTGCCATTTCTTAATTGGACAGTTTATCCTTCAAGGGCCTTGTAGAGAGAGATGGGGCTCCATTTTTATTGTGTTAGAGTGAAGTGCTGCAGAACTCAGGGTTTGTGAGATTGTAACATAGATAAGAACTGATAAACATCTGAGTCCTAACAAGAAATAACATCTCATACATTTAATCCCGACCTTGGCAGAAAAGAAACAAAGAATTCATTAGAAAGGCAACACAGGATTCTTTGGGAATCCTGCTGGAAAACTGCAGTGGGATTTGGGAGCAGCTGGGAGCAGTCACCCAGCCTCTTCCTTTGGGGGTTTTTCACCCCGATTTGGGCTCCACATCCATCTCCGTGGGGCTGCAGGTGAGCAGGGCACCACCCAGCATGTGCCAGGTTCATTTGTCCTCCTGCCTGTTGTCCCAGACACATTTTATGGAAAATCCTTTCCTTAGGATGTTTCCTCCTGAGAAGCTGAGAGGCCTCAGGAACAAAATGTACCCAATGATTATCTGCTGCTGTGGAATGCAACAGGTGCATCTGTGATTGGTCTCATGGGGTTGTTTCTAATTCATGGCCAATCACAGCCCGGCTGGCTCGGACTCTGGTCAGTCACAAGATTTTATTATCATTCCATTCTTTCCTTTGCTTTCAAGCCTTCTGATGAAATCCTTTCTTCTATTCTTTTAGTATAGGGTTTTTTAAAATATTATCATTATAGTTTTATATATTATTTATTATATTTATTTTATTTTATATATTTTATATATATATATTCTTATATTGTTAGTATAGTTTTATATATATTATATATATTTCATATAAATAGATAAGAATATATTTATATCTACATATATTCATATCTACATATATTTATATCTATATATAATTATATTTATATAATTATAGTTTGAATATTATATATAATAAATACACAATATTAAGATAGAAATATTAAATATATTAGATATTAAATATATTCGATATTAAATTATAGTATTAAAAGACATTAATTTATATATTGTTTATTATATTTATATACTAGTATATTATTTGTATAGTTTTTATATATAATATAAAAACTATACTAATAATATACCAATTATAGTATATTATTATATTATTATACTTTATATTAATATATAATAACATATTTATATTATTAGTATAGTCTTTTAAATATTATATATATCATAAAATAATAACCCAGCCTTCTGAACCATGGAGTCAGATCACTGTCTCCTCCCTCTTCCTGGGACCCCTGTGAACACCCGCACAGCCTGCTCCACCCCGAGTCCTTGAAGCTTCCCTGGATGCTCCTGCCAAGCTCCATATGGGATCCCAGAAATACAGCTGCATGGGAGGCAGATTTAGCTCTCCCCTGGCTCCGTGGGCCTCTCCATTTGGAGCTGCACTCCTCGCCTCTCCCTTGCCAGGGAGCCTGGAAAAGGTCTCGGGAAGCTCTCTCAGGGCTGAGGTTTGATTTACGGGGCAGAGCTGGAGCTGACGTGGGCCGCAGAGGGAAGAGATTTATTGCCAGGGGCTCCATCTGTCCCACTCGGAGCGGAACCGCGGCACGGAGCCTCGGCCTCCATCCCATAATGCCTGCCCCCCGACCCTTGGGATTCCCTCTGCTGCGTTCCTTCACAGCCCAAATCCACCCCTGCTTGTTGGGAACTCACCAGGAATGGGACTGGAAGAGGAATCCCAAAAAAGAGCCCCAAACCCAGGAGCCAATCCGGCAGCATCAGCAGGAATTCCATGGAATTTTCCAGGGAGGCCTGGCTGTGACACAGAGGGAATGTCCGCAGCAAAACTCTGCTGGGTGGAGAACTCATTTCACACCTTTGGATTGGTTTCTGTTTGGATCCTTCATTGACACGAAGGTTTTAGGCCTTGATTGGCCGTGGCAGTTCTGTCCAGGCTGGCTGTGGGGCACTTTGCTCAGGTGAGTTACGGCACCGTGAGTACTGGATTTCTTACAGCGACCCTGTGAACCCCTTCTACAACACCCACACTAACAGTACGTGCTTAACAATCACTGCGAAAAACGCCAATCACTTGGTTTTAAAGATTTTAAAAGTTTAATAGTAATAAATGGTTATAAAAATAGCAATAAAATTGGAGTAATATAAATTTTGGACAATTGCGATTAGGACAATATGAGACAATAGAGACAAAGAGTTAAGGACAGTCCTGGTACCTTTTCTGGGCAGCACAAGCCCGAAAAAGGCCCCACGTTAAGAGAGGATTAACCCTTAAAAGCAACAGCCTGTTGCATATTGATGCACCTCATCCATGATGCATAAATTCCGTTCAAACACAGGATTCTGTCTGGGCAGTGTCAGCTTCTTCCTCTAAATCCTGACAGCACCTTTGAGGTGGGAAGAAGTTCGTTTCTCCTGATAATAGAGCAATAAATTCTCTTTCTCTGAAAGATTCAGGTGTCCTGTGGCTGCTATCTCACTGCGAGTCCTTTCTTTAAAAAGTATCCTACATAGCATCGTTTCTATTTTAACATTTTGTTATAGCCTAAAACTATATCGAACACACTACTTAATAAAATTAATACAGCATCACTTTCTGACATAACACATATAATATTCATTTGAACATTTGCGAAAAGCCAATCATAAAACACGCATTTTTCACAATTACCAACTAGTTTACAACAGTTCCCGACCCATTCTTATCAATTGGAACGGCACGGGGGACACGTGACACAGGGAGGGACACGTGACACGGGAAATAGACGTGAGGCGGGAGGACACGTGACACGGGCGGGACACGTGACATAGCGGACCACGTGAGGCAGGAGGAAGCGCGTGCCCAGGGCGGACGCACGTGACCTGCGGTTGCCGCCACGTGACCGGCGGTGACCCCACGTGTCCCTGGCTGGGCCCGGCCATGGCGGGCGCGGTGGCGGCCGCGGGCTCCGTGGAGCAGTTCCAGAAGCTGCTGCAGCGCCCGGACAGGTGAGGGCACACCGGGGAGAGAGGGGGAGTGCTCCCGTTCCTGTGTCCCTTACCGGGGCTCCCATCCCGCCGTGCCGTCCCTCAGTCTCTTCCATGGGGGCCACTTCCGCCTGCCGTCCCTCGGTGCCATCCTTTGGGGCCATGCCGGTGTCACCTCTGTGGGTGCCGGCCCGGGTTCCCCATCCCGGTGTCCCCTCTTTGGGTCCCGTCCCTCGGTGCCATCCCGCTGTCCCCTCCCGGTCCCCGCAGGGCACAGCTCGGGAGGGGCCGGTGCTGCCGCAGCGCCCGGTAAAACCTGCGAGGAGAAGATAAAAAAACCCAAAATGGGGACAAACCGAGCCCCAAACTGTGCAAAGGCCGGGCTTTGGCCAGGCTTAGCCTCTGGCTTTGGCCTGGCTTTGGCTCGGGTTATGGGCAGGCTTAGGCTCGGCTTTGCTCGGCCTCTGCCAGCCCCGCGTTCCCTGGCTCGGCTCTCGGAGGTGCCGCCCCACAGCAGCTCCGGCCGCAGGGAATTTGGGGCCAAATCGGGCGAATTGGCTGGAAAAGCCCATAGACCAGAGCTGCCCTGCCAGCTGGGATTGTCCTCCAGGTGCGGGAGTGTCACCAAAACCACAAAGACACTTCAGTGGAACAGCAGTGACACCTCAGTGGGAACAGCAGTGACATTTCAATGGGAACAGCAGTGACACTGCAGTGGGAACAGCAGTGACACCTCAGGGGAACAGCAGTGACACCGCAGTGGGAACAGCAGTGACATTTCAATGGGAACAGCAGTGACACTGCAGTGGGAACAGCAGTGACATTTCAATGGGAACAGCAGTGACATTTCAATGGGAACAGCAGTGACATTTCAGTGGAACAGCAGTGACACTGCAGTGGGAACAGCAGTGACATTTCACTGAGAACAGCAGTGACATTTCAGTGGAACAGCAGTGACACTGCAGTGGGAACAGCAGTGACATTTCACTGAGAACAGCAGTGACATTTCAATGGGAACAGCAGTGACACTGCAGTGGGAACAGCAGTGACATTTCAGTGGGAACAGCAGTGACACTGCAGTGGGAACAGCAGTGACATTTCAATGGGAACAGCAGTGACACTGCAGTGGGAACAGCAGTGACATTTCAGTGGAACAGCAGTGACACTGCAGTGGGAACAGCAGTGACATTTCAATGGGAACAGCAGTGACACTGCAGTGGGAACAACAGTGACATTTCAATGGGAACAGCAGTGACACTGCAGTGGGAACAGCAGTGACATTTCAATGGGAACAGCAGTGACATTTCAGTGGGAACAGCATCGTTTGGGTGTTCATTGACACAGAAGTGGCTCTGAATTCTTCATCTCCCGCCCAGGGCCTCATTAATCTGAGTTTTGTGCTCTATGATTAGTGACAGGGCTCTGCTTTTCCTACAACCCCAGTGTGGTGTGGGACCTGCAGGCCCATCCAGGGACACCTTGCAGTGCCCCAGGGTGCTCCCAGCCCTGTCCTGAGCAATCCCAGTGGTTTTATTCCAGTGTTCCATGTTTAACTGTGGGAGGGAAGAGCTGCAGTAAGCACCTCTGCAATTACAGATTTACAGTGATTAAAAGTGTGGGGGGATACCAGGATCGGTTCTTCAAGACAGCCAAAGGAAATGCTGGTAAATGGTGGTTCTGGGAAAAAGGAACAGAATTTCTTCCAGGCTTGCTGCAGGACTTCCACTTTCCCTCCTGGAATTGTCCTTCTGCTGGATTGTTTTGTAGGGACATTGCAGAGGGAACTCATGTGCCCAGAGGAAAATGGCTTCAGGAATAAACACAATATTTTAAGGTTATTTAAAAAAAACCCACCACTAATTTTCTCATTGCCTTTGTCACAGAACATCATTCAGTTTTCTCTCTAAAGGAATTGATTGTTTTATCCATGTTCTTGGACCCAAGATGAGCTGATAATCCTGGTAACTCTTCCTCTGCTTCCTTTGAAAACAGCATTTATAATTACATGTTAATTTCATAGCATTTCTTGTTTCAGAAAATTAACATTTCTTGCATTGATTTATCAGTAAGTTTGTGTTGTAGAATGAGTGTAAATCTTGATATTTAAAGAGGAAATTGAAGATTTGTCATAACCTTTTTGTTCCTGCCCTGTTTAATAGTGGAGCTTTTTTTTTTAACCTTGACTGAGCACAGGAACACTTTGTTTAGAGTTACTTCAGTGCTTCATTTTGCTAACTCTTTATTTTTTATCTCTCTTAATGTTTTCAAGTACTCTGTTTTTTCAAGGTGAAATCAAAGTGCTCAGAGAGAAGTTCAGTTGTAAAATCTGAATTGTTTTGTGAATGAAATTTTAAAAAATCAAAAAACCAAAACAAAACCCCTAGTGCAAATGAATTTAAAATATGTTCTTCCTGAAGATAAAAATGAATATATTGCAGCTGGAGGTTGGTAAGGAGGGATCAGGCTCTGGGGGATGAGGATGAAATAGTCCTGTGGTGATTTGTCCTGAGGTCCATCCCCATGGCCATGTGTGTCCTGCTGTGGGCACAGACTTAAACTGAGGACTTGGGGGGAAAAGAAAAGTTGTTCTGTTGTTTTTCTGCCAGAATTTTCTAGAGTTTCACTGGAAAATCAGGTTGGTGAAAGCATCCAGGGTGTGTGATCAGGTCACAGGAACTGCTCCAGCAGAGATCTTGTGCTGCCCATGCAGCTGCTACAATTTACAATTAATTTCCGTTATTTAGGGATAAAAGACATGAAGTGGCTGCTGTGGGATGGGTGTCTTGATTTCTCTATTTTTCTAAGTGAATTCATATCAGTACATTGTATCTTTAATTCCTTATTCCCATTCTCTGGTGGGTTTGATATCTGCAAAGATGGGGAACAGAATTGAACATTCCACTAGTTTGTCACTGCTGTCATCCCAGTCATACCAGCCCATGGGAGCTGGTACCCAGTGGGATGAGGTTTCTTCTCACACCTTTAAATGCTGTGTAGAACCAATCCCAAACATCCCAGCAAACCTGCAATAAGAAGCTGGAGCTAATGGAAGCAGAAAAATAACATTGCAGTGTGACAGGTTGTGTGCTGCATGGCCTCAGCACTGCTGCCTGGGCTCAGAATATTCCCTGGGAAAGGAAAACTCCTGGGTGTGCTTTAAAGGGTTCTTTTATCTCAGGTGTTCCCTCAGGTTTGGATTTTCTGTGTTTCACACTCTGTGCTGCTTTAGTGTGTGGGGCTGGGCTCACATCAGGGGATGGTGAGCTCTGTGCACAGAGCAGGGAGACAAAACAATTCCTGCTCCAGCTGGGCACCAAGGACAAATGATCCAAATCTCAGCCCAAGAGCACAAACACCGTGGGCTGGAGAGAGAAAAACAAGCAGGGTGGGACTGCAGGGGCTAAAGCTGGAATGGGACAATGAACTGCAAGGTGCAAATGGAGCAGAACTGATCCCAGGGACAGACCCCGTGCCCGGCCGTGCATTTTGGGGCCATTTTGGTTCATCTTGGGTGCAGCCCTGGCTGGGCTCTGGTGCTGCCCAAGGTGCATCCATGGAGGAGATCCTTGGAATAAATTCCTGCTCTATTCTGTAGCTCTGCCCAGCCTCTGTTCTAGGGCAGCCTGCACAGGGCATCACAGGCAGGTGGTGGGGATGGATGGGTTTTTATGGAATCCCCATCCCTGGAGGTGGCACTCTGGGGACAAGCTGGCTGTCAGGCCCCTGGAAGGTCATTCTGGAGGCCTCTCCCAGGCTCAGGGGTTCCATGATCCAGGTGGTTTTTGGCAGCTGTCCCCAGGAGCGCTGTTTCTCCCCAGGTCCCTGGTGGTGGTGCACTTCTGGGCGCCATGGGCTCCGCAGTGCGCGCAGATGAACGAGGTGATGGCAGCGCTGGCGCGGGAGCACAGCCAGGTCACCTTCGTGCAGGTGAGCAGGGACAGCCCTGGGGAGGGAAATGTTCCAAAACGGGCATGTTCCTCTTGGGGTGCCTCTGGGGCCTCACGTTTCAAATGCCCCTCTCACATCTGGTATCCCAGAGGTGCTGCTGCTGTCAGGGATGGCTCAGACAGGGAATCCTGGAATGCCGTGGGTGAGAAGGGATCTGAAACCCATCCAGGGTTATCCCAGAGGTGCTGCTGTCAGGGATGGCTCAGGCAGGGAATCCTGGAATGCCTTGGGTGGGAAGGGATCTCAAACCCATCTAGGGTTATCCCAGAGGTGCTGCTGCTGTCAGGGATGGCTCAGGCAGGGAATCCTGGAATGCTGTGGGTGGGAAAGGATCTCAGAGCCCACCCAGTGCCATGGCAGGGACACCTTCCACTGTCCCAGGGCATCCAGCCCAGGGGGTGTTCCTGGTTAAAGGATCTCAGGGTTACCGCAGGGTTCCTGTGGCACTGAAATGAGCCTTCAGGAAGGTGAGTTCAGCCCCTGCAGGGTTGTCACTCTGCTTCGTGAGGCCCTCTGCACATCCCACTGGGATCCAGGGGAAGGAAGAAGGAATTCCCCTCATCCACGTGCTGTTGGTTTTAAACCAAATTTCTCTGGCTGATGAGACACTTGTGGGACGATGAGGGCAGGGAGCAGTGGAGCAGCCAGCTGTGTGTGAGTGTTTTAATGTGATTTTTACAGCCTTCAGGATGTGTGTGTGGGTTTTTTTTAATGATTCCTCTCAGTTGGTATTTGTAAAACAGGTCAGAATTATTTTAATGGTACTTTATGACTTAGAGCTTCAAAAGACTAATTTTCAACATATTGCAAATTCCAGATGCTTACATTTACCTAGAGTTTAGTAGCTTTTACTCAGCCCAACAAAGTCTGGGATATCCCAGTTGCCTTTTTGTTATTCCTATATCATTTATTTATGACCTTTATTATTCAGCTGTAATTTATATTTTAATAACAAGGTTCCAAAGTCATCCAGGGCTGTGAAACCAAGGTGGTGGCACATCCTTTCCCCAGCTTCCCTCCTCCCAGTAATTTTAATATTACTGGTGTTCTTGCTTAGAGAAAATGAGCTGATGGAAATCCTTGGGCGAATTTTACTGATACATTTTGGAGGGAGGAGCTCCTCTAGAGGAATATATTTGATTTTGGCAGTTCTTGGTGAAATTTTTGTGTTCCAGAATATCCCGCCTGCCTTTGAATTGGCAAGCACCTGTTACCTCCTCGGATGTTTGGTTGAAATGAATGTGTTCTTACCCCAAAACACTCACAAACAACATTTTGGGAAGCTGTGCCAATGAGAGCCAGTTCCTGAAATATGAAATGAAATCTGTTCTGTGTTATGTGGAACATAAATATCCAAGCAGGAAATTTTGCTGGGAAAGAAAATGAATATTAGACGTGGAAGTCATCATTTGCCCCTGGAAAAAGAATCAATAATTGGAATTACCTATTCTCTTTCAATTATGTATAAGCTTCCAGTTCAATTTCAGTTGGATGTAAGCTTTCATTTTCTAGCTGTAGTTTTCCAGTTGATTCTCTTGGAGTGGTGATGTGCAGGAGGAGGCTGGGGCTCACTTCTGATGCTCCTGCTTTGCCTCTCTAATTAGTGGGTTCATTAGGAGCTTGTGTAGCTGGAGCAGCTCAAAATCTGAGCCAGTGAAGATAAATTTTCATAGCAAATCCCTCTGTGTTGAAAGTGGGAGCAGTAATCCCAGGCTGGGCACTCAGCAGCCTTGCAGGAGTTAAAAATCAAGTTAAAAATCACCCTCAGCTGAAGGAGCAGCTCCTTTTCCCCTCCTAATTTGCAGGGGGCTGCAGATGTCAGGGGGGATGCAGAGCCCCCCAAAGGGGCACAAAAGCACCTCTGTGATGGTGACATCACTGGGGCAGTGATTTATGGCTTCCAATATAGCAGGAGCTGCTCAGCATTGAGAATTTACTAGGTCAGGAGTGCACCAAAAATTTTATTCACAGCCTCCGGGCATCTTTTGAAATGTGCAACAAAATAAAAACCTCTGAACCTGTTTTGACACCGTGGAGGTTCAGCGGGTGCCGTGCAGCCCAGAGAGCCTCATTTAAATGCAAATGTCTCCCAGACTTCAGCAGCAGATCCTGCTTAAATGTATAAAATGCCAGGGAGAACATTCCAGGATTGACACTCGCAGTGCAACTTTAAAGAGGATTATGAAAATAATCCAGTTTTTTTTGGTTTGGTTTTTAGCTGGAAGCTGAGGCCGTGCCTGAAGTGTCTGAAAAATATGGAATTAGTTCTGTTCCAACGTTCTTGTTCTTTAAGGTAAGAGGAAATGGATTTAAGAGGAAATGAATTTAAGAAAAGTGGATTTAAGAGAAAATAGAATCCATGTGGACTCTTAATACTTTTGTAATACTCTACCAGAACCTTAGGAGCTTTCTCAGTGAGGAAACACCTCTGTAATGATAGAATTCTATCCAGTGGAACCTAAAAATGGAAATAGACATGGCTTTTGCACTTTATATGGAATAGTGCAGGGCTTCCTTAAGTGCTTTGGGATTCAAACATAGTTTTTATTTCATTTGTTGTACTTGGGTCAAAAAATTTACAGCAACATTTCTTTGTGTTGTAGCTGGGGAAAAGACTCAAGTAAATATGGTAATAACAGAAATAATTCTGTTTGGGTGCTATTTGCCTGTGATGATAAAATGGATAATATTTTATGAAATAAGTGTTTCTGGAGGCAAACTTGGTGCTGTTGCTGATGCCTTGGAGTGACTGCCCAGAACAGAGGCTAGACAAGGTTAAGAGGATAAAGTGGGTATTTATTAAAGGCCTTGGGCACTCAGAGCCTCCCAGAGGCTACACCCAGGATGGACCATGGTCCTGCAGATATGAGTTTGGTCTGTTTGCATATCAGGGGTTAATCCTCCCGTTCAGCTTCAGGTGATGAAGTTATTTACCCCCAGTTTGCTCCTCCCAATTCACTTTTGTTTATACTTTTCAGGGCCTGAGGCTGTAGGGTGTCCTTGAGTTAACTGGGGGAATTGTGTAGTCTGACCAAAATGTGAAGACAGTTAACTGCACTTTGTATGGAGTTCAGAGTTAGGCACTCATGCAGCACAGGGTCTGAAAAACAGAAAAGCTAAAATCCCTCAGGCATCATTACAGCCTGAAAGGCACGAGCCTGGCAGTGCAGCTCCTTCCTGAGAAGGCAGGCTGGGCTGGCTGTGTGTGCTGAGCTTTAGCCCAGGCTGGACTGAATGCTGTGTGTGCTGAGCTTTAGCCCAGGCTGGACTGAATGCTGTGTGTGCTGAGCTTTAGCCCAGGCTGGACTGAATGCTGTGTGTGCTGAGCTTTAGCCCAGGCTGGACTGAATGCTGTGTGTGCTGAGCTTTAGCCCAGGCTGGACTGAATGCTGTGTGTGCTGTGCTTTAGCCCCCTGGACTGAATGCTGTGTGTGCTGAGCTTTAGCCCAGGCTGGACTGAAGGCTGTGTGTGCTGTGCTTTGAGCCCTTCCTGGACTGAATGCTGTGTGTGCTGTGCTTTGAGCCCTTCCTGGACTGAAGGCTGTGTTTATCCCACCCTGCCCTGTGTGCTGTGTTTATCCCACCCTGCACTGAAGTCTGTGCTTTAGCCCACCTGTTCTGAAGGCTGTGTGTGCTGTGTTTATCTCACCCTGGCCTGTAGCCTGTGTTTAGCCCACCCTGGACTGTGTGCTGTGTTTCTCCCCCTGCCCTGAAGGCTCTGTGTGGTTGTTCCCTGCAGAATTCCCAGAAGGTGGACCGCCTGGAAGTACCCTGGAGAAGGTGGCGAGCTAGCCCAGGCTGGACTGAATGCTGTGTGTGTGCTGCAGCCCAGGCTGGACTGAAGCGTGTGTGCGAGCTTTAGCCGGCCGGCCGAATGCTGTTGGCGGCAGCCCCGACGAGCTGTGGGGCGCTTTGCCCCTGCCCAGGAGCAGCTGCACGCCCGCCTCAGGGGGCTCATCAAACGCTGCCCCCTGCATGCTCTTCATGAAGGGCTCTCCCAAGGAGCCACCCCTGCCTGTGTGTGTGTTTACCAAGCCTGCACTGCCTGCCAGCCCTTCTAAGCTGTGGCGGTTACCACGCTGGGGTGTGCCCCACCGTGCCAGGCTGGGGGCAGCACGGCTGGGAGCCAGGGTGGGCACGGCTGTGAGCACAGCACAGCTGGGAGCCAGGGTGGGCACAGGTATGAGCCAGGGTGGGCACAGCTGGGAGCCAGGGTGGGCACAGCACAGCTGTGAGCTAGGGTGGGCACGGCTGTGAGGCACAGTGGGCACAGCTGGGAGCCAGGGTGAGCCAGGATGGGCCCATCTGTGAGCCCAGCTGTGGGCCCATCTGTGAGCCCAGCTGTGAGCCAGGGTGAGCCAGGATGGGCCCAGCTGCAAGCCCAGCTGTGAGCCAGGATGGGCCCATCTGTGAGCCCATCTGTGAGCCCAGCTGTGAGCCAGGATGGGCCCAGCTGCAAGCCCAGCTGTGAGCCCAGCTGTGAGCCCAGCTGTGAGCCCATCTGTGAGCCCAGCTGTGAGCCAGGGTGAGCCAGGATGGGCCCAGCTGCAAGCCCAGCTGTTTGCAAGGCTGAGCCTATCTGTGCTGAGATCCCATGGAATTCCCCTGCAGGCTTCAGCAGGCAGATAGTGGAGATCCTGCAGAAGCACGGCGTGGCCTTCAGCAGCTTTGACATCTTCTCTGACGAGGAGGTGCGCCAGGGGCTCAAAGCCTTCTCCAACTGGCCAACCTACCCCCAGCTCTACGTCAAGGGGGAGCTCATCGGGGGCCTGGACATCGTCAAGGTGACACAACTCAATCTGCCTCCTCTTTGGCCTGCCAGAAATGGCCTTGTCTTGCTTTTTCCACCTCATCTTTGCTTTTTTCCCCCAATTCCTTCAGGAGCTCGAGGCATCAGGAGAGCTGGACTCAGTCTGCCCAAAGGGCCAGAAGCTGGAGGACAGGTGGGGGAATTTTAACAGATTTTGAGGTTATTTTCTATGTTCATACCAGGGAAACCCTCTATAAAATCCTACTTTATCAGAAGTGCCTCAAGAATTTATTTACTTGCAGAATTCTTGCAGTTTTTCAATGTCTTTTGGGGTTTGTACATTTAAGTCCAAGAATCTTTACTTATATTTGTGGTTTAATTTCTGCTTGTTGCAAGAATGTGTCTGTTTATATGTTTATATATGTCTATTTATGCATGTATATATATATTTACATATCTACATGTATCTATATATTTATAAATATGCATTTCTATATTTATGTATATATTTATAAAATTTATAAATATATGTTTCTAAATTTATATATCTATATGTATATATTCATAAATATATCTGTATTTCTATATTTCTATTTATACATCTATAGCTATCTACTTATATATTTATATATCTGTATCTATAGGTGGATATATAGATTCATTCTTGTCTCTTTTTAGCAATTAATTCTTTAAAAATAACTGGGAAAATCATCTTTTTAAGCCTTTTCCAGCTTTATTTGCCACAGATTTCCAATTCGGGTGTCACTGGAAGGAATCCCTGCCTGGTTCTTCTCCCTGCTCAGTGCAGTGCAGAAATAATTTAATAAATCCCATGTAAAAGTGGTGATAAATAACAATCCCACTGTTCTAATTTTAGGGATTTATTCATTCCTTCCAAATTTGTCTCAATCCTTGGGTTACTTTGTTTGAAATTGTTTCACTGAGGCCACAAACCCCAATTCATGCTTTTAGCAGAGATTAAATTGGAGATAAAGATGAGATGGGCACATCTTCAAAAACTTTCTTTTTGTGACCTTGAAAAACTTATTTTTGAAAGCCTTTTAGCCTCTCCCTGTGCTTTTTAAGGAGTTTGTTAATAAATTAAATATTTTTTGTCCGGTTCTTGATGAAAGTTTACAAATGGCACGAACAGAAACCCCATTTACACAGAATTTTTTTGCCTGGCACAAACTTCTGAGGGAAAGAAGGGAATGGGAAACGTCCTCTGCTTCCTAAAGGGTTTTAGGGTCCCCTTAAAGGTTTTTTTTAGGTTAAAGTTGTCCATGAGGTGTGTTTGTAAGGAGCAGCAGCACCTTTGGGAGGTTTTAGTGCCGTTTTTCACCAGCCTGCTCCGTGGGACGTGGGCTCCTGCTGGGAGTGCATTCCCGTCCCAGGGTGGAGTTCTTGGAGATTTATCAGTTTGAGTTTTCATCCCCAATTCTGCATTTTGTTTGGGGTGATAACCAAGGTATTTTATGTCTTTTTCTAGGCTTAAATCCTTGATAAACAAAGCTCCTGTGATGCTCTTCATGAAGGGAAACAAACAGGTAACATGGAGTGTTCCAAAAAATATTGAATTTTTATCTTGTTCTTCCTTAATTCAAATCAGTGCAGCTGGAAAAGTTATTTATCTTTTTATTTGGTGCTTGTATAAACCACAGATCAGCCCCTGCTTTTTATTATTGCTGAATATTATCTAAGTATTAGATATTTCTATTAACATCTGTTAATATATTAATAGAAATATCTAATGCTTGGATATTATAATAGATATATCTGATATCTTAGCTATCTTATATAATAGATATCTAGAATGCCTGTTAATATCTAAAAATTGCTGTGTGGTTTTTGTCCTCATGTGAAGAGTTTGCAGTGGATATGAATTATTAATTCATTATAATTGCAATTATAGTTAATTTGTAGTTAAATTAATTCTAATTAAATGAATTCTAATGTTAATAAATACAACAAGTTGCTGTTCTTGTTTATTATAGTTTATTATGGTGAATCCAGGGCAGTGATGCCTCAAAATGCAGCAGATTTACTCCATAAATCCATAAAAACCAGGAGATAAAGGAAGGAAAGGGGATTAGGGAGTGGCTCAGCCTGCAAAAAATGGGGAATTGCTGCAGTGCAGCTGGAATTCCACGGATTAAAAAAAGCAGAGATATTTAATATCTGTGTTTTATGTTTTAGATGGCAAAATGTGGCTTCAGCAAGCAAATCATAGAAATCATGAACAACACTGGGTAGGTAAGGGGGTTTGAGTTTGGGGGGACAGATTTGGGGTAAAAACTGCATTTTATGGAAAATACGTTAGAAAATATGAGTGGAATTATTGCCCAAATATAGGTTTTTATTTTTCAAGTGGATTTAAAGCACTTGAAGAATTTTCTGAGTATTTTCATGAGGTTTTTTTGAGATAATTGAGGAGTTTTCTGAGAATTTTGACAGTTTTTTGAAGATTTTGAGTATTTTTTCAAGATTTTAGGGTTTCTCTGAGAGAATTTTGAAGGAATTTTTGGGAGATTTTGAGCACTTCTTGTGAGAATTTTGAGGGGTTTTGAAATTTTTTAGGTTTTTTAAAAAATCTTGAGGTTTTGAAACTTTTGAGGGGTTTTGTTGAGAATTTCTAGTGTTTTTAAAAATCTTCAGGTTTTAGAACTTTGAGGAGGTTTTTTTTTTAATTTTGAAAGTTTTTTGACAACACTGAGGAGTTTTTGATAATTTTGAGGATTTTTTGAGAACTTTGAGGGTTTTTTCCCAGCATTTTATGAGTTTTTAAAAAATCTTGAGGTTTTAGAAATTAGAGGGGTTTTTTTTTAATTTTGAGGCGTTTTTGATAATTTTGAGGGGGTTTTGAGAACATTGAGAAGTTTTTGATAATTTTGAGGATTTTTTTGGAGAACTTTGAGGGTTTTTCCAGCATTATATGGATTTTTAAAAAATCTTGAGGTTTTAGAAATTTTTGGAGGTAATTTTTGCCGTTTTTATGAGAATTTTGAGGCGTTTCTTTACAAATGTTGCAGGGTTTTGTTGCTTTTTGAGCATTTCTTCCTAGCTGCAGTGTGAATAACGTGAATATCTTATTTTTTCCATGAATATCCCATTTTTCCCTCTCTCTCCCCAGCGTGGATTACGAGACCTTTGACATCCTGCAGGATGAGGAGGTAACAGCAGCTGCTCTTCCCTGGGGATCCATCCCCTGCTGCCTCTTCCAGGGCAGCATTCCCAATAATTCCGGTTTGATTTGGCCAGAACTCCCTAATAATTCCTGTTTGATTTCCCAGGTTTGATTTGGCCAGAATTAATTCCTGTTTGATTTCCCAGATTTGATTTGGCCAGCATTCCCAATAATTCCCAGATTTGACTTCCCAGATTTGATTTGGCCAGAATTAATTCCCCAATAATTCCCATTTGATTCCCAGATTTGATTTGGGAGCATTCCCCACTAATTCCTGTTTGATTCCCAGATTTGATTTGGCCAGAATTCCCAATAATCCCCGCTTGATTTCCCAGATTTGATTTGGCCAGAATTAATTCCCATTTGATTCCCCAGATTTGATTTGGCCAGAATTCCCAATAATTCCTGTTTGATTCCCAGATTTGATTTGGTTAGAATTCCCAATAATCCCTGTTTGATTTCCCAGGTTTGATTTGGCCAGAATTCCCAATAATTCCCATTTGATTTCCCAGATTTGATTTGGGAGCATTCCCCACTAATTCCTGTTTGATTTCCCAGATTTGATTTGGCCAGAATTAATTCCTCTTTGATTCCCCAGATTTGATTTGGCCAGCATTCCCAATAATCCCTGTTTGATTTCCCAGGTTTGATTTGGCCAGAATTCCCAATAATTCCTGTTTGATTTCCCAGATTTGATTTGGCCAGCATTCCCAATAATCCCTGTTTGATTTCCCAGATTTGATTTGGCCAGCATTCCCAATAATTCCCGTTTGATTTCCCAGATTTGATTTGGCCAGAATTAATTCCCATTTGATTTCCCAGATTTGATTTGGCCAGAATTAATTCCCATTTGATTCCCAGGTGCGCCAGGGGCTGAAATCCTTCTCCAACTGGCCCACGTACCCCCAGCTCTACGTCAAGGGGGAGCTGGTGGGAGGGCTGGACATTGTCAAGGTAAAAACTCCATTTATTGCATTTATTTGTTGCATTTCAAAGTTCCATTTATAGGAATTTTCCTGCCTGTCTCCCACTGAATCCCTGCAGCCACCCCAGGATGCTTTTCCAGGGAAAGGAGCTTTAATTCTCCAAGGAATGACTGGAAAAAGCCCATTTTCACCTCTTTTTTTTTGAATTTTTCTCATCCGTAATTTTGCTCCTGATGTTGGTTTTTTTTTTTTCCCAGAAAATGTTCCTGGGAAAAAGGAAATTTTCTTGGAGTTGTTGGAGCAGCCCCAGAGTTCCCAAATCCTCCTGAGCCCATTCCTGGATGGTTCAGAGCCAATTCCTCACACTCTGGGACTCCTGGGGATGCCCAATCAATAAATCCCATTTAATTCTAAAAATCCTGGGACTACTGAAATTATAGAGATTTGTTTGATTTATTTAAGAAGTGTGAGGGATTGCCTCAACTACATAGATTAATTTTATTTACAAAGATTAATTTTACTTCAATTACATAGATTAATTTTATTTATATAGATTAATGTTACTTAAAGTATATGGATTAATTGTATTTACAAAGATTAATTTTACTTCAATTGTACAGCTTTATTTTATTTATATAAATTAACTTTACTTCAATTATATAGATTAAATTTACATAAAGTATATAAATTTTTATTTATTTAACAGATGTAGGGATTGCTTCAATTCTTATATAAATTTATTATTGACATTATTATATAACTAATAATTTTATTTTAGATACTATTTTTACCTAAATTCTGTAGATTAATTTTATTTATGTAGATTAACTTTACTTAAATTACATGGATTAACTCTATTTATATAGATTAATTTTACCTAAAGTATATAATTAATTCTGTTTATTTAACAAGTGTATGGATTGCTTCGATTATATAGATTAATTTTGTTTCTATTATATAGATTAACTTAATTTAATTTTATTTGTTTATTTAGCAAGGGTAGGGATTAAATCAATAAAATTAATCTAGATAATTTAAGAAGTGTGGGGGCTTTTTCAGTGCTCAGGAAGAGGAGTCTTGGGCATTGGGAGATGCTGTAAAATCCTTGGTTTTGGTATTTCAATGTAATTTCTCTCTTTGCATCCTTGGGCTGTTTGAATTCATGACTTGTATGGTGGGTGAATGCTGTCAGTGGTTTAAATTTCATTTTTTAATGCAGCATAGTATGGAATTTTTGGAATAGAGCTGTTGATTCTAAGATGTGGGAGAAGAACATTCCACGTTGTTCCCCAGGTGTGTCCTGCTGCTCCTGAGGCAGTTGCCAGCCCTGAAATGGGAATTTCAGCGCCCAGGATGAGCAGGGCAGGCACCTCCTGCTCAGAGTCCTGAGGAGTTTTATTTTCTTGTTGGGGTTTAGGGGTGGGAAAACAAAACCCATCCATGGGTGCTGAATTCCTCCTTTGGGGTGTTGGAGAGTTCTGTGCCTGGGATGTCTGGAATTCCACCTGGGAGGAGGTCAGGGACACCAAGCAGAGCTTTCAAGGTGTGATTGTCCACTTATTTGTCTTTTTCACTAAATTTAACCAGAGTTTAAATCCTTTCTAAAGCTCAGAGTGTTGTCCCTCTGAGGCATGCCCTGCTGCCAGGCAATGTTTCCTGCTGGAATCCCCTTGGTTCATCCCAACAAACCCTTTCTGTCTTTCAGGAGCTGAAGGAAAGTGGGGAGCTGCTGCCTGTGCTGAAGGGGGAGAATTGATGGGGAGGACATGAGTGGGAAGAGAAATTCCCTGGAACAGCCTGGAACACTTAGAGATTCTCCTGGAGCAATAGCCAACTGCGCCCTGAGGAGCATCAGGAGGGGAAGCAGACAGGAAATAAACACAAATATTCTCTCTATGAAAATGATTTCACTGGGGACACAAAAAGGTCAATTAAAGTTCAGTGCTCCAGGATTTGTGGTGTTGGGGTTTCATTATTTGCACCCCTGTCCATCCCAGATTTACTTAAGGTGGAATTGGATCTTGCTTTTTTTTGGGCTCAGCTCTCATTAGGGGAATATTAATGGAGCACCATCTTTTCCTGCCCCCATTAATTGTTTCCATGTCTAATGAACAAGAAAAACACTTTGGGAGCCTTGAGCCAGCACAGCTTTAGGGAGTTATTAATGAGCTGCAGCTCTGTCCTCTGCAAGCTCGTTAAGTGGGCGCACTAATTACTAATTTGGGGTGCTCAGTCACGACTGTGGGGTTTTTGGGAAGGTTTCAGTGGTTTTGGAAGTGCTGGTGAATGCTCAGGTTTCTGTGGTTGAGATAACCCCTGAGGTGTTAGAAAGTCTTTTCTTTCCCAGCCCCATGACTGAAGAAGAAGTTGAGATTCCTTGGCTCTGCTTTCCAAGGCTGTTTATTTTCTCTTATCTGTTCCATTCTCTCTCTGACCCGCTGAGATCTGTCCAGCAGGTCGGGTTGTGGTACAGGCCCTGCCCTTGGGATGGTGTTGGCTTTTTATACTGAGAACTGTGTGTGCTTTATTTACAAAACTTTCCCAATCCCTATCACCTATGTCAGACAGTCTGTCTCTAAACCAACCCAGAAGCGCCACCATCACAGCAGGAGATGGATGACAAGGAGAAGAAGGACAGGATATGCTCAGATTCCTCCATCTTGCCTCCTGAACCCCCATTCTAAATCCCCCAAATTCCACTTTTCCACCCTGTGACCAATTCACTGTCATTCTACTCAAACCCTTGTGGCTTATAACTCCTCACACAAAGTTGGGAATTGTTTCCAAGGGCTAAAATCCAAGGCACAGGTGTCTGTGACTCCGTGCCAAGGTCTCTGAGCCCCTGCCAGGGTCTGGAGTCACCCAGGGCTGCCAGAGGGATGTCCTGGGTCCTACACTCAGGGATCCTCCAGGGCTGTGGGAAGCTTTCCTGGGCTGCTCCAGGGCTCCTGCACTGCTGCATCCAGGGGATTTCATTTGGGATCAGTCGCTGCTTCAGCACCTGAGCCTGGGTAAATTCCAAATCCCCAAATCCTGGCAGAAGTCTCTCCTTGCTGGGAGGGCCAGGACTGACATTGCCAGGTGTGCCTGGAAAAAGCTCCAGGTGAGGTGCAACCTTCAGGCACAGCTTGGGAATGTGTCTTGGGAATGGGAACCAGCTCCTGTGTTTCAGGAAATATTTCTGAATTCCTGAGCTCAAACACCATTTGAAAACCTCAAAAGCTTGGGAGGCTTGGGGAGAAGCTTTGCAGCTTTTTCCCTAAATCCTAAATATGATCCAAGTCTCAGAACTAAACCTAATCTGGTGTTAAGCTTATCCCAACCTGGAGAAGGTTGGCTGCAGGGTAGCAGGTCCTTCCATGCGTTAGAGGATTCCTAGGGATGGATATTTAATTTTCTAGGATTAGTTTTAGTAATTGCTATCAAATATGTGTTATAACTTTAAACCCGATTTTAATTGCTTTAAAAAAAATCCTTGTCATGAAAACAAGCCTTAATTAATCCTCTTAAGTGAATTGCAAATGCATCCAGGTAGTTGTCAGTAGGAAGAAAATAATTTATTACAGGAAAACGTAGCACCCCTGTGGTGAAATAAGGAGTTAGAAGCTTTAATTAAATACTAAATACCAAATGCTATTTAGTTTTCCTTCAGAATTCAGTGTAGTGGAATTTATTTGGGGTTTATGGAATCCTGTTAATGGATTTATAGACGTGCAACAGAGCAGCAGGGAATAGCAGTTGATTCCTGACAATTTGTATTTTTATTTATTCCAGTATGGGATATTGGGAAGGAATTGTTCCCTGGCACAGGGTGCCCAGGGAAGCTGTGGGTGCCTTGTCTGTATTTCCCTCCTTATTTTGCAGTATTTCCCTTGTTTGTCCTAACATTTCAGCTGGATTATTTTTTCCCTGCAATTTAATGTTGGGATATTAGGGAAACAAACCCCAGATATTCCTAAGGAAGATGAAGAGAGGAACAGCCAGCGATTAAACCCTCTGTGCTACCAAATACATGAAATAACTTCACCTGGCAGGTAATTGTCACCTCTGTCACCTCCTCAGTGCTGGGATAAGAAATTCCTTCCAACCTCCATGAAATATTCCAGGTTTGAAAGGGAAGCGACACCTGGCTGAGATCAGGGATGCAATCAATACTTGGGATTTAAATTAAAAATTAACCTGGCTGCATGTGAACATTGACTGAGGGCTTCTGCCTGGCCGAGGAGAAATTGGGGTTAGTTCATGATTTTAATTAGGGGGTATTTTATGGGGAAACTGGGGTTAGTTCAGTATTTTAATTAGGGGGTATTTCATGGGGAAAACCAATCCCGGGGATTTTCCTGGCGGCGGCAGCACCGGGCATGGCCACGGGGCGGTGCTGGGCACCCGGGGAGCGGGACAGAGGGATAACGGGATGGTGGGAGAGAGAGAGAACGGGATAACGGGACAGAGGGAGAGTGGGACAGAGGGATAACGGGAGAGAGGGAGAGCGGATAGAGGGATAATGGGAAAACAGAATAGCGGGATAATGGGATAGAGGGATACCGGGACAGAGGGATAACGGGATGGTGGGAGAGAGGGATAACGGGATAGAGGGAGACAAGGACAGAGGGATAATGGGATAACGGGAGAGAGGGATAATGGGGTAGAGGGATAATGGGACAGAGGGATAACAGGAGTGCAGGATAGAGGGACAGAGGGATAACGGGTAAGCAGGATAATGGGATAGTGGGAGAGTGACATAGAGAGTGGGACAGAGGGATAGCAGAGCTGGGGATGCTGCCCCGGGATAATGGGATAATGGGACTGGGAATGCTGCCCTGGAATAACAGGGCTGGGAATGCTTCTACTCCCTGTTATCCCCCCGAGCTCCCCCTCAGCAGGGAGAGGTGTAATGGAATAGTAGAATAATGGGATAACAGAGCTGGGGATGCTGCTCCAAAGTAATGGGATAGCAGGACAGAGGGATAACAGGACTGGGAATGCTGCCCTGGGATAACGGGTTAACAGGGCTGGGGAGGCTGCCTCGGGATAATGGGATAGTGGGATAACAGGGCTGAGAATGCTGTGTCAGGATAATGGGATAGTGGGATAATGGGACTGGGGAGGCTGCCCTGGTGTAATGGGATAACAGGACTGGGAATGCTGTGTCAGGACAATGGCACAGTGGGATAACAGGGCTGGGGATGCTGCCCTGGGATAACGGGATAGTGGCAGGGCACAGGAGCAGAGCTGGGGATGCCACAGGAGGGATGGCCCTGGGATAATGGGAATAACGGGATACTGGGGTTGGGAACACTGATGGGGAGCTCGGGGGGATAAGGGGGAGTAGGAGCTGGGATAAGGAGGGATATCAGGCTGGGAATGCTGTGGGGTGGGATAACGGGGAATAACGGGGCAGGGAATGGTGTGGGGTGGGTGGGAAATGGGGACAAGAGGAGGGGCCACAGGGCTGGGGCTCCTGAGCCTGACACCCCCCGGTCTCACAGGGAGCCTGCCAGCGTGGCTTTGTTGGGGATTCATTTAAACTTTCAATTTAAATCCATTGGTTGCTGTTCCCAAAGCAAACCTGGACTTTTCAGCTGTTTCTCAGATCAAATGCTTGGGAATAATAGTAGTAATAATAATATTTATAGTAATCATAATAATAGTAATAATAATAGTAATCATAATAATAGTATAATGATGATGATGCCAATAGCAGCCGTGGTTGCTGTTCAGTCTGGGTGCCCCAGGGAGCAGCTCTGAACCCCGGGGGTGCCGCGGGTGCCTCTGAAGGAAGGGCAGGAGCTGAGGCTTTCCTGCCACTGGGAAGGTTTGGGTTAAGCTGGGATTGCTCCCCCTGGGCAGGCTGGAGCTGTCGGGAAGATTTAAATTCTCGGGGATTTCGGGCTCCTGGCAGAACCAGCCTGGCATTTCTGCCCTCACCGAGTGCCTGAGCCCGGCACAGTCGGGCTGCCAGCTCTGCCCCCCGAGGGCTGCTCAGATTCCTCCTGGATGTGGGCCCAGCGCTGGTCACACTGCAGATCCTGGGGTGATTAAGTGATGGCAACAGAATTCATGGATCACGTGTGAGCCATCAGAGAATTCCAGAATGGAATTTGGGTGGGAAGGACCCCAAATCCCCCCAGTGCCACCCCTGCCGTGGCAGGGACACCTCCCACTGTCCCAGGTGCTCCCAGCCCCAGTGTCCAGCCTGGCCTTGGGCACTGCCAGGGATCCAGGGGCAGCCCCAGCTGCTCTGGGCACCTGTGCCAGGGCTGCCCACCCTGCCAGGGAACAATTCCCAATTCCCAATCTCCCATCCAGCCCTGCCCTCTGGCACTGGGAGCCATTCCCTGTGTGCTGTCCCTCCCTTTTCCAAAGCCACGATGGAAGATCTAGATCTGGTATTCACCATCTGTGGACAGCGAAGCACGATAGGAAAATACTTTTTTTTTTTTTCCAGGGCAGCTTAAAAACCCATAGCAATTATTATCCACCGCCTTTCCCTCTCCTTTCCTCCTCCTTTTCCCGGAATGTGCCCGTGTGACACTAGATGGAGCCTTCTGTGCGCGGGAGGAGTTCGGGGGTCGGGAGCCGCTCTCCCAGCCGCGCTCGCTGTGAATCCTGTCAGCGCCATCGCCGCTGGAAACAGGGATCGCGTTCAGTGGGAAAGCACGGTGCGAAAGGATTTCCTACACCTGCAGAGGGCAAAGCTCGCCTGGATTGAGTGACTCAAACTCCCTGCTGCATCTGAAGCCAGAGGTAGGGCTGCACAGAGCATTTTTAAAGCGGATTTTTAGGGCTCCCTGCCCGCGGCAGGGCTGGAATGAGGTGAGCTGGGAGGTCCCTTCCAACCCAAACCAGTCTGGCATTCCCTGGCTCTGAAGGATGTGGAGCGGCAAAGTTGTGTTTGTGGCTTTGGCAACACCCAGGGATGTACAGAACCTCCTGTCCTGCAGACACCTGGCTGTTTGTAGCTGTTTTCCTTGGGAAAATCCTTCCAAGTGGGAGAATTGTTTGATGTTGTGGCTTTGGTGGCCGTGCTGTGGTGGGGAGCACTTCCCGGCGCTCTCCTTGCAGCAGCAGAGCGGTGTCACCAGCGTGGTGTCACATCTGTCATTCTGAGCACAGCCTGAGCCCCCGAGAGCACCCCCAGAAGCAGCTGATGGGATGCCGGTGTCAGGGGAGGTGCAGCTGCAGCACGGCTCCGGGGTGGGCTGTGCCATCTCCATTGTCCCCTGCCAATCTCACAGTGAGTGTGAGCAGCCTGGACACTGCTGGCGCCCAGGATGATGGGAGGATAATGAGAAAATGCAATTATCGAACACATTTGGGGCAGAGTATCTCTGTTTTCACTGAGGGTGAGAACTGAGAGTTCTTGTAGGAAGCCCTGGGAGAGGATGCAGGGGCTGACAGAGGGGAGATCCTCTGCCCCGAGGCTTTCAAACGGCAGAAATGGATCTGCCCCATCCCTGGAAGTGTCCCAGGCCAGGCTGGAGGGGCTTGGAACAACCTGGGATAATGGAAACTGGGGGAGGGCTGGATTTGACAGAATCACTTCACTCTGGTCTGTTCAGTGGGAGAGCAGAGAGTGAATTCAGCCCTTGAGGAGACCTCCAGGATGATGGAGCCCAGCCCAGCCCCAACACCCAACTGAACCCTGGCACCCAGTGCCACATCCAGGCTTTGTTAAACACACCCAGGGATGGGGACTGCACCACCTCCCCGGCCAGAACATTCCAGAACTTTATCACCCTTTGAGAGAATGTCCAGGCTGGCGCAGGGATCCCCAGGGCTGGCACAGGGATCCCCTGTGCTCCAAACTGCTCCTGGTGCTGCCCCAGTCCAGGGGTGGCACAGCCAGCTCAGGAATTCATCCTTGTTCAATTCCTTGTTCAATTCCTTGATCAATTCCTCCAGGAATGTATCCTTGTTCTAAAAGCTCTGTGTCTGTGCCCAGGGAACAGGGAATGGACCTGGACCTGGAGCAGCCTCAGCCTCCAGCAGGGAGGGAGCTCCTCCAGCCACCCCCCTTTGGCATTTTTGGGATCCTTCCCTGCTGCTCAGGCTGTGTTTGCAGCCCTTTTTGCCCAGGAGGGGTTGGAGTTCCCATCCCTGGGGATGTCCCAGGAATTCCTGGGGGTGGCACTCGGAGCTCTGGGCTGGCACAAGGTGAGATCAGGCACAGCTTGCACTGGAGTTGTTTTCCAGCCTGAATGATCCTGGGATTCCATGGCTCTGTGGCAGCTGGGTACCTGAGCAGACCTCATTAACTTCAGATCAAATGCAACACAAATTCATGCCCTGAAATGGTAATTTTCAAAACATGTTTTGTGTTAAAAGGGGCCTTTCTTCTCCTCCCGCTTCGCTTTCATCCAGAATTCATTTCCAGTCTCTCTGCAACCGGCTCCTGTGTTTCAGGAAATGTTTCCGAATTCCTGAGCTAAAACACCATTTGAAAACCTCATTTGAATTTTTAAACAGCTTTGCCCGCCCCAAATGGTTTTTGCCAAATGAAAGAGCTGCACCTGAAAAGTTTAAAGTTTTTCCCAGCTCCAGGGAAGAGCTGGGTGAGCCTGTGGAAGCAGCTGGGATGCTGAGGGAGAGCAGGGGGAGAGGAACAGCACAGAGGGAGGGAAGGATGTGGTTTCCTATCACTGAAACCTCCACCTTCATCTCTAGAGCACAAATGAACCACAACAGCCCTTTGGGAACAGCAAAGCGTGGAGCAGGAGCACGAGGCTGGGGCACAGGATTCCCTCTGCCCTGCTCAGTCTGGGGTGAAATCAGGATTTATGGCAGAGCTCAGTGCCACGGCGGGACCTTGGTTACCTTGGGACTTCCAGGATGCGAAGGGGAAAGGCTTCAAACTGAGCAGGTTTAGGTGGATTTTGGGAATGAGGAATTGTGCCCAGAGCAGCTGGGGCTGCCCCTGGATCCCTGGCAGTGCCCAAGGCCAGGCTGGAGCACCTGGGACAGTGGGAGGTGTCCCTGGGCTGGGATGGGATGGATTTTAAGATCCCTTCCCACCCAAAGCAGGCTGGAGTGCTATGAAAGCAACTTAATATCTCAGGCCAAAAGGAGTTAGAATCATGGGGTCTTTAAGGCTGGAAACATCAAATTAAAACAATCAAATCCCTCCGGCAAATGTTGCTCTGCATTGTTTGTCGTTCCCCCGTGAGGAATGGGGAGCTGGATGTCACCAACCCAGCCCCTGGCTGAAATCCTGCGGGGTGAGCTGACCTTGCACAGCCAGGAGAGCTCCCAGCTGGGGCAGAGGCTTTAATTCAGGGTTTAGATCATTTAAATGCCCAAAAGAGTTTGGTGGATGTGCAGCAGAGCAGCTGGGAAGTGGTTGCAGCGTGGAGCTGCTGTTGGGGCCGGAGCAGGGCCAAGCCTGCCTGGGTGGGAGATGTCAGGGCTTTGGCCAAGCACAGCAAAAAGTGGCAGAAAATGACAAAAATGCCCTCGTGGGCCGTGTTCTGGAGGCTCAGGAAATGAGTGGCTGAAGGAAACCCAATTTCAGTCCTCAGAGCTGGCTGCTGGCCCTGAGCTTTTCCTGTAAATGGGATTTTGCTGCTGGGGGCAGAGGAATGCTGGGTTTGGTGCTGAAAGCTCGTCAAGATCTGATGTTAAACAATTAATGCTCCGAGGGACAAATGGGTTCATGGAGCAGGCCTGGCTGTAGGCAGAGGAAAACACAACATCCTGGGGAATTACAGGGCTCTCAGTCAGCCTGGTGCCTGCTGGGGCCTCGGGGCTGTGGATTCCAGGGTCCCCCCTGAACCCAGGGCAGAGCCTCCAGCTCTTCCCCGGGGCATTTCCTGCTGGAAAGGCTCTTCCAGCCCTGGCACAGCATTTCCCTGCTCCCCTCAGAAAGCCAAGCTGGCTTTGGGGTGTCTCTGACCCATTTCCCCCCTTTTATGGGCAGCATTCTAAGTTCCAGCAGTCTAAGTTCCAGCGTTTTAAGTTCCGGCATCTCCCCACCTTTTCCTTCCCGGCAGCTCTGCAAACCCCCAGTTTTTCTCTCTGCAGTGAGATTTCCAGCTGGAATGGGCTCTGGTCAGGCTGGGTGCTGAGAGGGAAATCTCATTTTTCCAGGGAGGGTTTCTCTGTGCTCCCCCAGGTGAGGACACAGGATTTCCCAGGGGGTGGAATGGAGCAGGGCCCCTCTGCCAGAGGGATCTGGGGAGGAACTGTTCCCCAGGAGGCTGGGGGCCCGGCACAGGGTGCTGTCACCCTGACTTTTTAGTATTTTCTAATATTCTGATGTTTACACTCTTGTAAGGAACTTTCTCACACACTTTCTGTAAATAACTCATTGCTTTGCATTCTTTTATGGAAGAAAAGAAATGTGATGGGCTGTTGGTTTGTGCAGTGTCATTGGAGAGGTGGCACCGTCACCCTCCAACCCACTGTCACTTTTGGAAATCTGTAAATGCTGGAGGAGTCAGAAATTTAAAAGTCTCTTTTTACCTGGGAAAAGCAGCAGGTCTGCATCGTGTTATTTCATCTCCTACAGTGACAGGTGCCCACAAATAAAGAAGATTTTCCTGGGCACCCCTCTGTCCCCTAGCTCCTGGCAGTTCCCTGCCCTCTCCAGGGTGCCCAGCCCAAATTCAGTTTGTGAATTTGTGGGTTTGTGCCCATGGCTCAGCAGAGCCTGGCTCTGAGCCCCCACAGCTGCTGGCAGGTCCTGGCAGCTCCAGCTGCAGCCCAGGGATGCATTTCTGGATTCCATCCCTCACACCACGGGCTGAAGGGAAGAATCACTGAAACTGTCATCCCGGTTTTTAATTCCTTTTTTTATTTTTCCCTCCTGTAGACATCCCACAAAGCTCATTTATGGGATCAGCCTGATTTGGGAGAGTCTGCTTTAAATATTTCAGTTTCCATTTTATCACCTGCAGCTCCAATCAGGCTTTGCACGGTGCCAAGTCTGATCACAAATATTTTTTTTTGCTACCAGACATCTTTAGTCCCCAGAAAAATGACTTTGAGAAAATGAGCAGTGATGCATTAAAATGCATTTTACAGAGAAATTATCTTTATATGCTTTGTCTTATTTTTTTTTATTATTTTTGGTAAAAAATATAGCTGCTGCAAAAACACAAAAATACCAAAAAATAATCTGCTACACTTGGAAAAAGGATTTGCAAAATAGCCCCATGAATGTCTTGGAATCATGAATGGATTTAATAACCACACATTGATGAGGGCACGCTGCAGATACTGATTAATTATTAACGTGTTTACAACAATTTTGCAAATAATGGGCTAATCACTGCAATTATGTGTTTTCCAAGCGGGCAGGGCTGTGCTCCCAGGCAATCCTGGAAATCTCCCTGGCCAGGGCTCTGCTTCCCAGGCCGCTGTTTATTTTTGTGGGCCATTGATTTCCTGCCAGGATGGAGTGGGTTTAATTTTAACTGATAGTCCAGTGGCTCATTCTGGCTGTAAATTATTGGTGAGCCTCCTGTTTGCAGCATTCCAGCGCCTGGGAAGGGAGGGGATTCCCTACCAACACCTGGGCAGGTGGGCAGGGAAGGGGAAATACTTCCCTGTGGGGTTCCTGCAGAGCTGGACTGCTGCAGGGCAAAGGCAAGCTCCAATGATGGATAAATAGACACAAATCCTGCTGTAAATAAGGAAAGAGCTGGATTGCTCACCTTTTAAACTCCTTTTTTTTGGTCCTGCAGGTCACAATGAGCACAGAGCCCCAGGAGGGTTTGGGATGGAAGGAACCTCCAAGAGCATCTCATCCCACAGCCCAGGACACCTCCCAAAAAGGGCTGGGGGGGAAGGCTGCCCCATGGGGAATATTCCAGAACATCTGGGCACACACTGTGCCAGCCTGGACCCACTGATCCAACCTGACCCACACTGGGATCTGCTGGTTCTGGTACCTGGATGTTCAAGTGCTGAGGAAATGGTGATTTTCTGTCCTGGCTATGAAGTTCTGAGGGAATGGTGATTTTCTGTCCTGTTCTGGATGTTCAAGTGCTGAAGGAATGGTGATTTTCTGTCCTGGGTATGAACTTCTGAGGGAATGGTGACTTTCTGTCCTCTGGGAATGTTCTGTATGAAGTTTGTTGGGGTTTTGGGGGGATTTTTTGGGGAGGTGTTAAATCCTGAGCAGCCTTTTCCTTTAGACACCCAACACTGACCCCAAACCCCTCTGCCCACCCCTGGAATCTGCAGAAATCCCACAAAGCTCTGATGCCAACACCCCAATCCCTCAATAACAGGATTGTTGCCAAGCACACGGGCAGCACAATGAGCTGTGTGTTGTAATGCCTGATTAGAGGCTGGATTTAGGGCTGGAGCAGCATTAATGCACAGCTACAATGTAACTGGGTTAATAACAATCAACTGATTAATGTCGTACATCTCCTGGCAGCCCGAGGAGAGCGGGCTGGGCTGATTAGCAGGGATGCAAATGAGCAGAGGAGGCTGGGGCAGGGCTGCCGAGATCTGGGGGGTCAGGGAGCCAAAACAGGGGTAAGAGCCTGAATGAGGGATGCAGGACTTCAGGCAGCTCTTCAAAATGCAGTTTGTTGTGTACAGAATGCAGTTTATTGTGTACAGAATGCAGTTTATTGTGTACAACATGCGGTTTATTGTATACAACATGCAGTTTATTGTATACAAAATGCAGTTTATTGTATACAGAATGCAGTTTATTGTATAGAAAATGCAGTTTATTGCATACAACCTGCAGTTTATTGTATACAGAATGCAGTTTATTGTATACAACATGCAGTTTATTGCATACAAAATGCGGTTTATTGTATACAGAATGCAGTTTATTGCATACAACCTGCAGTTTATTGTATACAGAATGCAGTTTATTGTATACAAAATGTAGTTTATTGTATACAAAATGCAGTTTATTGTATACAGAATGCAGTTTATTGTATACAACATGCAGTTTATTGCATACAAAATGCAGTTTATTGTATACAGAATGCAGTTTATTGTATACAACATGCAGTTTATTGTATACAGAATGCAGTTTATTGTATACAGAATGCAGTTTATTGTGTACAGAATGCAGTTTATTGTGTACAGAATGCAGTTTATTCCATCCAAGAGTTACAGCAGCCCAGGGTAGTGGGTGACAGAGCTGTGCCCACAGCTGCCAGCTCCAGCTGCAGGCAGCCCTGGAGACCCTTTGGGTTTGGTAACACATGCATTATAGACTTTTCTTTTGGTTACAATGCATTATAGACTTTTCTTTGCTGAGCTCTTAATACAGTAGAACCAATCTCTACCTTAACTTTTACCTACAGCCTGTCATAACTACTGTAATTACCATATCCATGTTACTGCTCTCCAATCACTAACAGTCAGTACATTACAGTTTAAGCTAGAAGTTGTTTTTCAGTTTTCTTGCAGTGGAAAATTCTGAGACCTTTTTTCTACTTGCAACATTTGCTGCCTTGTTTGCCTGTGCTCTCTTTCTGCTTGGTAAAAACATCTTCTTGTTTGGAGTGGGTTTATCCTTTGCTCTGAGCCATGAAAACCCTTCTAACTAACACACCCTTTGCCTCCTTGGTTATCCAGTAAGACTGGCTCAGCAATTCTTCTCTTCTATATCAAACCTTGCTTCCATCTCTATTCCTTCTGCAGACTCCACATTTAAAAATCTTTCTGGAAGCACACACAGATCTGTGAGACTTTCTTGTCAAACTCTCATCCTTCCCAGCACAGGGGTGTGCAGGTGGGAAGGGAGCCAGAGACCCTCAGGGTGTTTGTGGTGGCTGCTCTGGGGGAATGTTCCCAAGGGAAGCAGCCAGGAGGTGTCAGAACCACAGAACCACGGAATTCCTGCAGACCTGGACTGCTGCAGGGTGGAGGCACCCTGGGGAGTAACTCAAATGATGGATAAATAGAGACACAAATCCTGCTGTAAATAAGGAAGGAGCGCAGGAGAGAGGTGGATTGCTCACCTTTTAAACTCCTTTTGTTTGGTCCTGCAGGCCACAATCAGCACAGAGCCCCAGGAGGGTTTGGGATGGAAGGAACCTCCAAGAGCATCTCATCCTGCACCCTGGGACCCCTTCCAGGAGGGGCTGGAAAAGTCCCACAGTGAGGCTGGAAAAGCCCTCCAGGATCATCCAGTCCCAGCTGTGCCCATCCCTGTCACTACAGGACACCAAAGAACACAAGCACACACTGCTGCTCTCAAGGTGAGGAAAAAGGGAAGTTTATTCTCTGACTCCAACATTTATAGATTTCCAAAAGTGACAGTGGGTTGGAGGGTGACAGTGCCACCTCTCCAATGACACTGCACAAACCAACAGCCCATCACATTTCTCCTCGTCCATAAAAGAATGCAAAGCAATGAGTTATTTACAGAAGATGTGTGAGAAAGTTCACTACAAGAATGTCAACATCAGAAGGCTTAGAAAATATTAAAAAATCAGAGCGACACATCCCCACCTTGTCCCCAGCCCAGAGCCCTGAGTGCCACCTCCAGGGATTCCCTCCACCACCTCCCTGGGCAGTTCCTTCCAGTGTTTAATGACCCTTTCCATGAAGAAATCCTTCCATCAGAGTTTAGGTTGGATTTTAGGGCAGATTCCTTCATGGGAAGGGATGGATGTCCCAGTCCCTGGGCGATTTCCAAGCCATGTAAATGTGGCACGTGGGGACACAGGTTGGTGGTGGCCTTGGCAGGAAGGGTTCTATCATATCCCATACTGAATAAACTCCTGAAATGCAGTTTTCTAAAGCACGAGGGAAGAAAAGTTCTCAGCTGCAACGGCACAGTCAAAACTTTATGAGACAGAGGAATAAAAGGTGGATGTGACAAGGCTGAACCTGCAATAATAAATGAACAACAAAGCACAGGGAATAAAAGGAAGGAGAGACTTAAAAGGAGTGCACGGGGTTTAAAACCCTAAATAGAGCAGCAAAAGTTAAATTGCCACAGCAAACAGAGCTCCCAGCACCCGTGGGGAGCACGAAAAAAGAGTCAGCTCGTGCCTGCATGGGGGATTGAGGAGGGGAATAACCAGTTTGTGGTTGTTACCCAGAACTGGAGCTGTTCTATTAAGGAAGGAGCGAGCGCCTGTGCAGCTGAGGTGTGGCAGCAGATATTGCTGTGTGCTGATTTGGTTGGGCTGATCTCCCTGCTCCCCTCGACCTCCCAGGCTGTGGTTTGAGCACAGCCAGGCTGATTTCTCATTTCTCCTGTCATTTCCTATCTTTGAAGGCATTACAGAAAAATTTGAGCAAGCTATTTTTAGTCAGGCTTGAAAGCACCTATTTTATTGGGGGTTTTTTTGCAGGCCTGATTCTTGAGGGGTAGCTTTGATTGTATTTCCTTTTGTTTCTGCTCTCAGTTCTGGCTGCCTTGAAGTGCAGCTTTCCTTTGGCCACCAGGCTCCCCAGGGCAGGGACCCTGCCCTGCTGCAGTTCCCAGTCCCAGGCACCCCTGGCAGCCCAAGGTGAGATCCAAAGGAGTTTTTCACCTTGCAGGAGCAGCCAAAGGCAAGAATTTGGTTTCAGCTGCAGGGAAGACACCGGGACAAAGGACAGGCTGTGTCTGAAAAGGGAATTATCAGGAAATAATCCCCATCTCATCAGTTCTGATCCCAACAGGAATGCTGGAATTGTCACTGAACTGAGCAGTTTCACCTCTGGCTTTTGGAGGTCTGAGTTCATCTTCTCTGCTTGGATTCACCCCTGTGTGAGTGGGGGAATAAATCTGGAGAAGTCAGTGCCAGCCGTGCCCTGTGCTGTGAGCTGGCACCACTGGTGTTCCAAAGGGATCTCCTGTCCCCAGTGCTTGACCCCACCCTGCTGGGGTTTCAGCTCTTTCTCTTTTCCATTTCCTTCCCATCCTTTGTCCTTAGCTGGAAGGACCCCTACCAAGGGCTTTCTAGGTATTGCAAATCATTATAAGACAGGAAAATTAAATTAAATTTCCCTAAACTCAATGTGTCTTTGTTTCATGGCTTAAACTTCCTCCTCCTGCCCACACTCATCAATCCTGAGGTCTCTGTAATTGTCTCCTCCTCAGTGAACCCCTCCACGTGCTCTTTGGTTTCTCATCTCCATCCATTTCCCCTCTCCAGGGCTCCTGTAACTGGATCCAGGCAGTGATCTGTCTCCCTCCCTTGCCCTGAGAGCAGCAGACCTGATTTTGGAGCTGGGCTGAGGAGCAGTTTCTCATCGGGAAGGAAGATGGATGGTGGGCACAAACCAGATTATCCAGGGGAGCTCTGATCAGAGAGCTGAGAAAAGGGGAAATTCTCATTTTGGGGGGGAGAAACATTAACCAGGCCTGGTGGAGGAGGGTAGAAACCCCAGGAATATTGCAGCTAGAGCTGCCCATGGCTTTTCCTCTGCAGGGTTTGCTTGGAGCAGGAGGGATTCACTCAGGGAATGCTGCTGGGCCAGGGGGCAGGGACAGAAACCTCATTTGCCTCAAAGTCCCAGAGATTCAATTCCAGCTCCATTTACTTCTCATTCCTGCTCAGAAGGAATAAGCCCTCTCCTTCCCAGGGCACACAAACCCCTTCATGCTCTGCTGTGCCTTAATTGCTTTTAATTTCTAGGGGAGAACGAGGCTGCCCCTGTGCTGAGGAGAGCTGCAGCTCCTGAGATCCGTGCACATCCCTGGGACAAAAACCCCTGGGATCCCTGGGACAAAAACCCTGGAACCACTGAGACAAAAACCCTGAGACAAAAACCCTGGAATCTCTGAGACAAAAACCCTGGGACAAAATCCCTGAGACAAAAACCCTGAGACCTCTGAGGCAAAAACTCTGGAACCTCTGAGACAAAAACCCTGTGACCTCTGAGACAAAAACCCTGGGATAAAAACTCAGGAACTACTGAGACAAAAACCCCTGGGATCCCCAAGACAAAAACCCTGGGATAAAAACCCTGGGACGTCTGAGACAAAAACCCTGAGACAAAAACCCTGAGACAAATCCTGGAATGTCTGAGACAAAAACTCTGGAACCACTGAGACAAAACCCCCTGGGATCCCTGAGAAAAAAACCCTGGGACAAAAACCCTGGGATCCCTGAGATAAAAACCCTGGGATCCCTGAGATAGAAACCCTGGAAACCCTGGGACAAAAAATCTAGGACCCCTGAGACAAAAAGACCCTGGAACCTCTGAGACAAAAACCCTGGGATCTCCGAGACAAAAACCCTGGGATAAAAACCCTAGAACCTCTGAGACAAAAACTCTGGAACCACTGAGACAAAAACCCCTGGGATCCCTGAGACAAAAACCCTGAAATTCCTGAGACAAAAACCCTGGGACAAAAACCCTGGGACGAAACCAGAATGAGAACATTAATTTCCAGAGGAGCAGGGATTTGCTCCTTACTGATGTCAGAGCCATCCTGGAGCACTAAAAATCTCATTTCTTTCCCTCTGTTTTGGAAGGTTTGGATGCAAATTAAGAGAAGTTGAGGCTGGGATTTGTAGCTGGGGTGGCAGCAATAATGCCACATGTCCTGCCCTGTGCTGAATGCATTGCTGGGGCACTGGGGCTCACCAGGGCAGCTCAGGCCAAATCCCTCCATTCCCACCTGGAATGACTGCAGACGTTATTTGATTAGAAAATGAGGAGCAATTACTGCTTGGGAAAACCAAGGGAAATTGGAGAAATGCATCAATATTCCAAACCACAGCTTCTTTAAATGCAAACCCCAAATTCCCAGGTGTGGCGTTTAAATCCATTTCCTGTGGTGGAGCTGCAGCCTGGAGAAACGCTGGCATCAGTTCTGGTTTGCAGACTTGGTGATGGAATCGAAAATTCAGAAAGTTCCTTTGCCACCGGGAGGAAATTTGGATTTTTCCTGTGCTTAACTCCTGCTGCTCCGTGCCTGCAAAAGCAACGGAGCTAGGAATGGGTGCGATGGTACCAAACTCTTGGATGCAAACAACATTAACAATAATTGGATATTCTTTCATCTTAAAGTGGATAAAAGCTGCAGGGAGAACTTTGAGGACATTTCTGTGGCACAACCAACTGCTCAGGGGTCTGAGATATTCCAAATTTCCCTTTTAGAGGGAGCTGAGAGTTTTCCTCCTCCCTTCAGCCTGGGTGCTGGGAAGGAGGGAGGAATAAGGGCTGAACTTGCTGTCAACCCTCTTAAAAGCTTTTTATTGCAGCTGGAATGTGTGATAATGGCCCCCAGAACCATCATTACAGTTAATTAAAGGTCTGTTTCTTTTTTCTAATGTGAGGGGTTTATTTTCTGCCGTTGATAACACAGCAATAAAACCTTGCTTTAGGCAAAATCTTGGTAGGCAAGGTCACAATTTAGAAGTAATTTGGAAATTGAAAGGAAAACCAGAAAGCAGCATCTGGTTCCTGTTATTTCTGAGTTGTGGAAGTCCAGAGGGAATGATTTAGAGCTAAGAGGGGAGGAAAAGAGGAACATCAGAGTCTGTGCACTGAGGGGATGGGCATGGGGAAGAGGTGAAAGGAGGACAGGGAATTTGGGGTAAACCTCTACTTAAACATGAAAGTTTGTCAGATCCTGGTTTAATTTGGGTTGGAAAGGCAGAGCCTGCTTCCAGGGACAGGGGAAAGTCGGGATGGAGGCACAGAAATGTGAGGATTTTATTACTTTTGTGTGTTTCATGTGATTTGGAGATTTGCATCGGCTGGGAGTGGAGTGGGGCTGGGATGTTGTGGGGAGCTGCCACATCCCAGAATTTGCTGTTGAGGGTGAATCCCTTCAGTGCTTGGAACCACCTGGGATTCTTCAAGGATCTTTGCCTCAGGAATCCAGGGATGCACATGGAGAACATGTGGAATCTCCATCCCTGGGGATGCTCCAGCCCTCTGGAACACCCTGAGCTGGGGGGACCTGGGGAACTCAACCTCTCCCTGAATATTCAACCCAGATTGTGGCTTTTAGCATTATGAGTCAAACAACACTGCTGCACTTTCATTCCAGGGCCAGCTGAGAAGCAGCAGGAGCTCAACTGGTCAAAAAAAGTCATTTCCTGAGATAAGAAATGTAAAATAAGTGCCAGTGGTGGAGATTTAATTGCTGCAAATCTGTTGAGTGGGAGCTGAGCTTTCTGTTCTCCAAAATAATCACGTCCAGCTCCCAGCCAGCACAGCTGTGCTTTAGCTGCCTTCAAGTTCTGCAGTAAATTTGTTGTGGATATGTTAATTAAAAGGTTAATTATGGTCGAGATGTTCTGGTGCTCAGGTTTGCTGCTGCTGCTGTGGGGTGTAAATGCTCCTCACCCCAAAACCAGGGGAAAATGGGGAGGCCCTGGCAGATTATCCAGGAGGGTGTGGCTGCCCCTGGATCCCTGGCAGTGCCCAAGGCCAGGCTGGACACTGGGGCTGGGAGCACCTGGGACAGTGGGAGGTGTCCCTGCCATGGCAGGGGTGGCACTGGGTGGGTTTGGGGTCCCACCAACCCCACACCATCCTGGGATTCTCTGATTTTATGACAGGACATCAGATTTTATGAGGAGGACTCTCGGGTATTTGGTTGATATTTGCTGCCCCGAGATGTGCAGGGTGTCTCTGCTTCGGCCCGTGCAACTGAAGAACGAGTCTGGGCTCTTCACTTGTCGGTCTTGAGGTTGTTTATTAATTCTTATCTATAAAATTTTCTTTCTGCCCAGCCGAGATCTGCTCAGCAGGGCAGCCACAGGCACTCTCTGTGTTGTCCTTTTATACTACAAACTACCTATAACATATTTACACTTAATTCCCAATCCCTATCACCTGTGTTAGACAGTGCACTGCTACTCTAGACCAATCCCAAAGTGCCAGCATCACTGCAGAAAATGGAGAACAAGAAGAAGGAGAAGAAGAAGAAGAAGAAGGAGAAGGAGAAGAAGAAGAAGAAGAAGAAGAAGAAGAACAAGAAGAAGAAGAAGAACAAGAAGAAGAAGAAGAACAAGAACAAGAACAAGAACAAGAACAAGAACAAGAACAAGAAGAACAAGAAGAACAAGAAGAACAAGAAGAACGAGAACAAAGGCTGGACATGCCCAGATTCCTCCATCTTGTCCCCATAACCCCCATTCCAGAAATCCCAAAATCTATATCTTCACCCTGTGATAATTTTGTTATTACACTATTCAAACCTGTGTGACTTTCAGGTCCTCATACAAAGCTGGTAACTTGCTCCAGGGGTCACAATCAAATCCCCAGGTGGTCTGGGCTGTGTGCCAGGGTCTCTGAGCCCCCTGGCAGGGTCCTCAGTAACTCTGGACACCCAGAGGGATGTGCTGAGTTCCAACAGAGGAACTCAGTGGTTCCCAATAGAGAACATCCCAAAAGGATGGAATGATAAAGGATAATGATAAAGGATTTAGGGTCCTTTCCAGCCCACACCTGTTTGGCGATCTGTGATTTGGGGCTGGACAAGGATGAGGTGGGAAGGGTGAACAAGGATGAGCTGGGAAGGGTTTGTCTGTGTGTGGTGCCAGGGACACCCCTGGTGCTCCCAAAAATGTGTGATGTGACCCTGCCACGGCAAACTCCATGAGAAACCAATCCTGGAAACATACAAGAGAGAAAAAAAATAATTTAAAAAGGAGGAAAAGGTGTCATCTGGTGATAAGGAATTTCCCAGCTGGTGGCAGAAAAGCTTCAGTGGTGATTAACAGTGAACCGTGTTGAGATTTCAAACAACTTTTGGAATTGATAAAGCAAGAGTAAACAAAACAGAGTCCAATCCCCGGAATTTAATCCTCAGAACTGCAGCTCTGCATCTCTGAGGTGGTGCCAGCGAGCTTGGACCCTGGGAAGGACCGGAAAATAACTTCCCCAGCCTCCTTCAGCAGCACCAGGTGCTGGAAAAGCCTCCTTGGTGCCACTAATGAGTCTCTGGGGACCCTGCTGCAGCTTGGGATGAAAAGCAAGATTGAGCTCTGGAGCTCTTTGAGGAAAAGCAGAGTCTGTAAACAAGATGCACTTCGGGGATCCTGGTTGATAAAAGTGGATGAAGATCTGGGTTCCTGCAGAATCCAAGGAGTTCTGAGTGGTAACCTCAGTGCAGGCTGAGGTTTAAATGGGAGAAACTCCTTTTTAGAGTCCCAGAGGTGCCACATGGCCCCAGATATGCTGAAATCTGCACCATGAACAGCATTCCATCCTGTTTGCAGCAGGGAGCAGAGCAGGAGCCAAGCTGCAGTGAGGCCATGGAGAGGCTGCAGGGCCTGGGCTGCTGCTCATCCCCAATTCCCTGGCACAGGGAGCAGAGGAACCCCCAGGAGAAGGGAGGGAGAGCCTGGGTGCCTCCACTGCCCAGGGTTAGGGACAGTCCTAACACTTTAGTGCCATTAAAAAAGGGATAAAAGGGATAAATCCCATTAAAAAGGGATAAAAGAGCTCTATGCTGCCTACAGTGTATGGATGATTAATGAAATGCAGGATAATTTAATGAAGATATTTTCAGGAGTGCAGGCTTTGATGGGTTTGGGAATTTATTCAGTGAAAGGTTCAGTTCTGTGTCAGGGAATTGGGGCAGTGACCCCTAAAATAGCCCTGCCACAAACCCAGCCACGCTGTGCCCTGCTCTGGAGTGTCTGCTCTGGAGCTCTGCCATCCTGAGAGGAGCTGATGGATCCAGGCTGGACAGGATGGAGCAGCTGGCACAGTGGGAGCCGTCCCAGCCACAGCAGGGGCGGCACTGGATGGGCTTTTGGGTCCCTTCCCATCCAAACCACTCTGGGATTCTGCCATTTTGGGATAAACATGAAACTACAGCAGGATTCACACGAACAGATCCAATGTTCCCTCTCTGCAGCAAACCCCCCCCCCCATCCCTCAGAATTTGCCTTTTCTGCCAGAATTTGGAGCTGTGTTGAAGCCACAACAAGCCTGACTAGAAAGGCTCTTTCTGTTTGAGACAGAGCTTCAGAAGAGAGCAGAAGTTGCAGAGAGAACTGTGCAAGTTCTGGCCTCCAGGGTGCTTTTAAAATGCAGGAGTTCTGGGATGTAGGGCTGGTTTAATGGCATATTTATCTCCCTTGGAGAAGTTCCTGCTGCAGACCTTGAAGTTGTAACAGGCTGCAGTAATAAGACTTCTCTAATCATTAAGAGATAACTTCTATTTTTCCTTCCTTTTTTTTCTATCAGAGATTTGTTTCCTGGGCCAGAGTCTTTTTTTCCCCCCCCTTAATTTCCTAAATTTTCTCATTTCAGGAAAACTGAGGGAAATAAATTTCCGACAGCAGCAACAGAAGCCCCTTGGGTTGCTCATTGCCAGGGTGGTGTCCCCCTGTACCACCCACCCCTGGGCTGAGCTGTGGTGCTCAGGAGCAGCAGCGAGGGTGTGTGGGAGCACAGATGCCCACACCTCAGGCAGGTGTGTCCCTGAAGGTGCCCAGAGCTGGAATTCCCTCCCTGAGGAGCCTCATCCATCCTTGGATGTGTTGAAGAGCAGTTTGAGGTCTGTGAGTGCTCCAGTATCATCAAAACCAGGGAACTGATTGGTTTGATTTTATTTTTTCTCCCTCTCCTGTGATTATGGATCCATTTTTAGCCCAGCTCTCAGTGTGAGCTCTGTTTTTATTCACCTGTCCCACACCAGTGGCCGTTCCTGCTGGGCAGCAGCACCAGGACGCTCCCAGATTCCAGAGCTGCTTTACCCAGCCTGGACCTGCAGCAAAACCCACAATAAATGTGCACAATTCTGAGTGTTTGCTGCTCCTTGAGCCATTGAACAGAGACCATGCAGGGAAATCCACCAGTGTGTCCCAGCCAGGTGCTGCAGCCGTGCCGACGGAGCTCTCCTGCTTTCCTGGGAGCAGTAATTAACAATCCTGGCTCCACATCCATCTCCCTCAGAAAAGAACCACGTTAGGAATCGCTGCTGGGATCCCCACAGAGCTTCCCCTTGTTTGGGACTGGAAAGGGAAGAAGTGGGAGCTGCAGCAGCGGCACCAAGGGAGCTCCAGCTGCAGCTTTGTCTCTGTGCTAATCCACTCTGCTCTGGAAACCCCTCCCAGGAGCTTCCTCTCCAGACTGAGCTGGAGAAGGAATTCTTTAAAACCAGAGCCCATGGGATGAAGCACAGCTGCACTTCCAGGGGACAGAGAGAAAAACAAGGGGATGCAAGTGAAAAATCCAATTGCTGTCTGGAAAAGGAGGAGTGGGAGCTCAGGGAAAAGATTCCCTGGTTCAGGATAAGCTGTTGGGGCAGGGATGGGAATGGAGAAGCACAAAAAAGCTCTTGGAAGTCAGTGTGGAAAAGAGGGATGAGTGGTAACCTCAGTGCAGGCTGAGGTTTAAATGGGAGAAACTCCTTTTTAGAGTCCCAGAGGTGCCACATGGCCCCAGATATGCTGAAATCTGCACCGTGAACAGCATTCCATCCTGTTTGCAGCAGGGAGCAGAGCAGGAGCCAAGCTGCAGTGAGGCCATGGAGAGGCTGCAGGGCCTGGGCTGCTGCTCATCCCCAATTCCCTGGCACAGGGAGCAGAGGAACCCCCAGGAGAAGGGAGGGAGAGCCTGGGTGCCTCCACTGCCCAGGGTTAGGGACAGTCCTAACACTTTAGTGCCATTAAAAAAGGCATGAAAGGGATAAATCCCATTAAAAAGGGATAAAAGGGCTCTATGCTGCCTACAGTGTATGGATAATTAATGAAATGCAAGATAATTTAATGAAGATATTTTCAGGAGTGCAGGCTTTGGTGGTTTGGGAATTTATTCAGTGAAAGGTTCAGTTCTGTGTCAGGGAATTGGGTCAGTGACCCCTAAAATAGCCCTGCCACAAACCCAGCCACGCTGTGCCCTGCTCTGGAGTGTCTGCTCTGGAGCTCTGCCATCCCGAGAGGAGCTGATGGATCCTGGCAGCTCTCAGAGCTGCTGTGGCCGCCCCTGGTGCCTCTGGGATGTTTGATCCAGCAGGATCTGATGTGAGGCTGGCCACGATGTGACCCTCCTGCGGCTTTGGCACAGAATCCACCCCAAGTGCTGCAGGTGTGTGCAGCCCTGCCCCAGGACTCAGCCTGGCTGGGGGCGCAGCTGGAAAGAAATTCTGCCTCTGGAATCAGGGAATCCTTCCGGGTGGAAAAGCCCTTTGTGAGCACCAAGTCCTGCCACCAGCAGCACCATGGTGCCCTCAGCTGCCTCTGACTGCTCTGATCCCACCACTGAAATTCCCCCTCTGGAATTTGGACTTTTCCACGATTAGCAATCATTTTGTTTTGGTTCACAGAGGGCCTGAAATGGGGAGGGGACACGTTTGTGTGTAAAACATGACTGTGTGTCCCCGATCCTGTGTTGGGTGTTGGGGGTCCCAGGATGAGGTGAGAGATGAGAATCTGACTCCAAGTTCTCAGAAGGCTGATATATTATATTATATTATATTATATTATATTATATTATATTATATTATATTATATTATATTATATTATATTATATTATATTATATTATATTATATTATATTATATTATATTATATTATATTATATTATATTATATTATATTATATTATATTATATTATATTATATTATATTATATTATATTATATTATATTATAATATCATACCACATTACATTACATCATATAATATAATATAACATAATATGATATGATATGATATAATATAATATAATATAATATAATATAATATAATATAATATAATATAATATAATATAATATAATATAATATAATATAATATAATATATGAATATTATATACTAAAACTATACTAAAGAAAGAGAAAGGAGACATCAGAAGGCTAGAAAGGAATGAATAATAAAAACCCGTGACTGACCAGAGTCCTGACACAGCTGGGCTGGGATTGGCCATTAATTAAAAACAATTCGCACTGAACCAATCAAAGATGCACCTGTTGGTAAGCAACCTCCAGACCGCATTCCAAAGCAATCAGATAATTATTGTTTGCATTTTTTTCTAAGGCTTCTCAGCTTCTCAGGAGAAAAATCCTGGCAAAGAGGATTTTTCAGAAAATATTACGGTGACAACGCTGGGGCTCCAGTGGGTAAGGACAGCTCCCCAGAGGAGTTAATTCCTTATTAATTCACTAATTCAGGAGTGCCCATCCCTGGAGGTGCCCAGGGAATTCCTGGAGGTGGCACTGAGTGCCCTGGGCTGGGGATCCAAGGCTGCACTCTGCTCCTGGAGCGCTTTCCCAACCCCAATAATTCTGTGATTCTTAAGGAAAAGCTCATTTCCAGCAGGCAGCATTCATCCACCAGGCACGTGCGGGCACCTAAAATGCAGTGTGATTGATGAACACGCCCATAAATATGAAATTGTGTAGGTGCCACTGGATGTGACATCCCCCACCCACTACAATCACTTGTAAATCACAGAGTTCTCACTGCAGCCACAACTCCATAATAACAAAATGATTAGAAAGCCATAAAAAACAAAGTTGTTTTGTCAGGATCATTTCCTCCCTGATCACAGGGCTGCTGCAAAGTGGCTCTGGGCTTAAGTGATAGATGAGAGCCATTAATGGAGCCAGAGACCTTCCCAGGCTGCTTGCAGCCAAAATTAAAAGGGAACTTTAACAGTCCTGGGTGGTTTGGAAGCCCGGAGAGTGGTTGGGTGTTGTGGTGGGGTTGGTATAAAAGGCAGACTCCCACAGCCATAAATCACGTTATTATTCATGAATAATTCCATTGGATGCATTATTTAATGGTGTAAGGTTAGAAAATCCCCTCTTACTCTGGTCTGTGGCTCCCTGAGACCCTCCTGCCATGAAATTATAGGATGAGAGTGGTTGGGGTTGGAAGGGACCTTAAAGTTTTGTTTGAAATTCCTTTTTGTGCCTCACAGATGCAGTTGGACTTCTCTCTCTCTGCATTTATCACTCCAACATGAAAACAAATGTCACAATAAGAGAAGAAATGGAGAACAGGCACAAGCTGAGATGTCCAAGGTAAAAAGAGGGCAGTTTATTTCCAAACTCCAATATTTATAGACTTTCAAAAGTGACCATGAATTGGAGGATGAAGCTGCCACCTCTCCAGCCACGCTGGTCAAACCAACAGTCCATCAATTCTGCCTTTCTCCAGAAAGGAATGCAAAACAATCATTGTTTACATGGAAAGTGTGTGAGAAGCTCCATCACAACAATATAAACACCAGAAGGCTTGGAAGAACTCAGAGGAGCAGGGTGACAAACAAACACCTCCAGCTTTCTGGGGGATACAGGGAATATTTGTGGCTGCCCTGCAGAGCCGCCCTCAGCTGGCACTGAGCTCACCAATCTGCCTCTGCAGGTGCAATGAAAAGAAAGAATAATTCTGTGTCATTCAGGGCACCCTCATGAGGAGGCAATGCAGGGCCCTGCTGAGGTGAGAGCAGAGCCACAGCAGCTCTGCCCTTCCAGGAGCAAAACCCACGTTTTTCACATGGAAACATGGGCCCAGCTGCTGCCAGGGAGATGTTGCTGTGCTCCAGGAATGCTCAGGCAGTTTGTTCTGTCTGCCTGTAAAAGCTTTGGGATGTCCCGTCCAGGCTGAGGGATATTTACTGCAAAATGTGAAGGGAAAGTGGCAAAGATGAGGAACTGTGAAATTTGGGGAGCTGCTCGTGCCAGGCACAGGGGAGTGCTGCAGCTTTCTGTTCTCACTGCCACCGAATAAAAACCTCATTGTTATGGGCTGCAAAATCCAGCAGGAAAGGGGAATTCTGAGCCCAGGTGAGCCCAGCCCAGGAGGGACCTGGAGCTGCTGGAGAATCCAGAGGAGGCACCAAATGCTCAGAGGATGGAGCAGCTCTGCTGGGACACCTGGGGGGGCTCAGCTGGACAGGGGAAGGTTGGGGTGACCTCAGAGTGGCCCCACAGCACCTGAAGGAGCCCCAGGAGAGCTGGAGAGGGACACTTCGAGTGGAACAGGGAAGGGAACAGAGCTGGGGAAGGGAACGGAGCCCCAGGAGAGGCTGAGGGAGCCGGGAAGGGGCTGGAGAATCCCTGAGGAGCTGGGAAGGGGCTGGAGAATCCCTGAGGAGCCGGGAAGGGGCTGGAGAATCCCTGAGGGCGGAAGGGCTGGAGAATCCTCTGGGAGGGAATGGAGAATCCCTGAGGGAGCTGGGAGAATGGAGAATCCCTGGGAGCGGAGATGGAGAACCCTGAGGGCTGGGAGGATGGAAACCTGGGAGCTGGGAAGGGGCTGGAGAATCCCTGGGAGCTGGGAAGGCTGGAGAATCCCCTAAAGAGACCCTGGGGCCGGGAAGGCTGGAGAACCCTGAGGGAGGGAATGGAGAATCCCTGAGGAGCAGGGCTGGAGGAGCCGGGAAGGGGCTGGAGAATCCCTGAGGGAGCTGGGAAGGGAATGGAGAATCCCTGAGGAGCTGGGAAGGGACTGGAGAATCCCTGAGGAGCTGGGAAGGGGCTGGAGAATCCCTGAGGAGCTGGGAAGGGAATGGAGAATCCCTGAGGGAGCTGGGAGATGAGAATTCCTGAGGAGCTGGGAAGGGGCTGGAGAATCCCTGAGGAGCTGGGAAGGGGCTGGAGAATCCCTGAGGAGCTGGGAAGGGAATGGAGAATCCCTGAGGAGCTGGGAAGGGGCTGGAGAATCCCTGAGGAGCTGGGCAGGGGCTGGAGAATCCCTGAGGAGCTGGGCAGGGGTTCACCTGGAGCAAAGGAGGCTCAGGGGCCCCTGTGGCTCTGCACAGCTCCTGCCAGGAGGGCACAGCCGGCGCGGCTCGCCCCCAGGAAAAGGGACAGGAGCAGAGGGAACGGCCTCAGGCTGGGCCAGGGCAGGTTTAGGTTGAAATTAGGAAGATTTCCTCCTGGAAAGGTTTGTCCAGCCCTGGCACAACTGCCCAGGGCAGGGGTGGAGTCTCCATCCCTGCAGGGATTTCAAACCTCTGTGGAAGTGGCACCTGAGATGTGTTTCAGTGCTCCAGCTGCTGGTGGAGTTATTTCAGATTAATTCTTAATGATTTCTGGAGATTTTAGTTTGTCACATCCATCTCAACACCCAGAGGTCTTTTCCTTTATGCCATGTTTTCTCTGACTCCTGCTGGATTTCCCCCAGCTCTGGGGATGGGCTCAGAACCCCCCTGTGCCTGTTTAGCTCCCAAATACCCCACCCCAAAAACCCAGAGTGGTTTCCACTCCGTATTCCTGTGGTTTCCTGAACGTTCCTGAGGTGCTTCTCTAACTCTCCATTCCCCCTTCCCTTCCCCTTTCCCTGCAGATGCCTGGGGAGGTAATGATGGCTCAGGCTCCAATTTCCCTGATTCATCATGCCAAATCCACTGACAAAATCTTCTACTCTCAAATCCTATAATACTGTGGAGAAAATTTGTTTTCTAGCCAGGATGCATTATGGCTTTTAGGACTTGGAAACTGCATCCTCAATAGCATTACATTTCTTTTTTTTTTGGTATTGGGTCAGATTATTCTTTTGTTCTGCAGGAACAAAAGTCCAAGGAATGGTTTTATTTATTTATTTATTTATTTATTTATTTATTTATTCATTTATTTCCCCCTTTATTTCCCAGGATTCAGACCTTTCAGTCTCAAAGTCTTTATTTCAGTGAGCAGCATTCCTACCCCCTCTGAATCTCCGTGTTTTTCCCCCCCGGGCTTCAGCATCAATCAAACCCCTTTAAATGTCAGTTGTGTTTCTTCCTGGATTTTTATTGTTATTTTTACCATTTCAGATGCTACAGGCTGACCTTGCATTGTTGAGAGGAGTGCAAAACTGGATCACTACAGCCTTGCTTGGCTGATTTTTTCCATGGAACAGGCTGAGAATGTTTAGGGGGGGTTTGGTGGATGTGGGGCAGAATTTTGGGGCTGTTCCAGTGTGGCCTTTCTGCTTAGGCTTGGAATGCTCTGCTTAGGCTTGGAATGCTCTGCTTAGGCTTGAATTACCAGACAAACCTGAGCCAGGTTTGCTGCCTGCAGTCCCAGCTAAATGCTGCTTGTGGGGCATAGGAAAGGATATAAAAATGGAAAACTTGGTCAGAAATGGAGAAATTCTTCTCTCAGCGGTCCAAAGGGTGAAGGCCTGAGCTCATGGCAAGGCAGAGGAGGGTCCTGAGGGGGTTTCAGGAGGAATTTGGCTGGGTTGCCTCTGCTCACATGAGCATCTACCTCCCAAGGGCTCTTCCAAAGCAGCTGTGGGTGAAGAGGAGCCTTGTTCTGCAGCAGCCCTGCCCAGCACAGCCTCACTTTGCCCTCTGAAACTCTGATTTCGTGGTGCTTTCCCCCAGTGCTTGGTCTAGATTGTCTCATTCTTGGAGCAAATCTCCTCCTTCCAGACCCTGCCTCGTTTTTGCTGTTTAAATTAAGGTTTCAGGATTCTCCCTAAAGTAAGAATCTGTTAAGCCCTAATTCCTACAGTGGCATTAGAGTTTTTTTTTTAATTATTCCAAGAAAAGGCCATGATGACTGTGAAACTTCTGCTCAACTCCTGATCCTGGGTCGGGAGGGGAAACTGAATCCATTGCTCACTCACTTTTACACTTTTCACCCAGGAATACAGTTTTTAAAGAGCAAAGGAAACAGAGTTATTTAGCACAATCTGAGAACCTTCAGTTGTTATTTAGCACAATTAAAGAACCACTTCTTATCCCTGTGCTGCAAAAATCAGGATGCTGAGGAGCTCCCTAGGGAATCCCTGTGCCAATTCCCCCTGTTCTCACTCCCCCAGTTGTCCAGGAGGCTGTGGGGTGAACCTGCCCTTGGTTATTGCTGTTGCTGTTCCATGAGGAGATCCTGGCCCTGCTGGTGGTGTGGGGATTCTCTGGATTACCCTGGGAAATAAACTCTAAACAAATCTTCGCTGCTTTGTTCTCCCTTTGAACGGTGCGAGCAGGGTCAGAACATCCTTTACTTCCTGATATTTCCATTGATAAGGACATGATTTACAGCTCCTTGGGCTCTTCTCTCGGCAGGAAGCTTTCAATAAAGGATGAAGCTTTCAGGATCTTTTATAAACAACGTGTCAGATGTGCAGTTAATAGAGTTTAGATCTTTCTGCTTCACAGGTAGCTCCAAAACCCAAAGAATTTGACTTCCAAGGCAAAGGAATGCCGCAGTAGCTGGGTGCCAAACCAGGCTCCACTCCAGCAGCACTGGGATTCTCTGGCAGCATTGCTTCTGTCATTAATGCCCCTGCAATTAGCAGTTTAATTGATGTGAGGATGACAGCCTGGCAGGAGGAAACACCAATTTGCCGGCGTGGCTGTGCCACCCTCTCCCTCTCCTCTCCCTCTCCTCTCCCTCTCCTCTCCTGCAGAATTTTCCTTCTGGGCTCTTCTCTCCCTCCCCAACCTCTGCTGGCCTCAAAAATTGGGCAAATGGAAGGAGAATCCTGCAAGGAGGAGTGCAGCCCTGGCTGCCACGATCCAGTCCTGTCAAAAATGAATGTTTTCTCTCCAGGGGAGCAGTCCCTCCCTGGATGTGCTCATTGCCAGGGTGTCCCTGCTGCCCTCTCTAATGCATAACCCTCCCTTTTCATTTTTAATTCTTATGGAATTTATGGGGTTTTCCCCATTGTTTCTTTCATCTTTCAATATCCAATTTCATTTCTCAGCAAACCTAAAGTTTATTTGTGAAAAGCAAATATCTTTTCCCATTCATCGATCAGTGGAATCCTTCCCATTGTTCCTTTTATCTCCCAGTGCTGGTTTTATCCACCAGCAGACCCAGAGCTGGTTTGGAAAGACAAATCTGCCATTCCTCTCATGGAGGTTCAGAGGAGGGGTCTGACACTAAATTGGGCACCTGGAGATGCTTCAGCAGCTCCCCAAGTCCAGGGGATGGTTCAGAGCTGCTCTGCTCTCAGCACCACTCCAGGGCTCTGCAGGGCTTGAGGATACCAAATTCAAGGTGCAATCTAAAATATTTATATATATATATTTAAAATTTATTTATTTGTTTTTATTTATATTTATATTTCTGTAGCTTTAAGAGTTACAAACTCCCCCATGATTCTCTGATTTGATGAACTTATGTGGTAATTTTGCACCTGCCTGGGAAGATGTGGTGTATGAAACGCCTCTTTGGGCAAAATCTCCTTTGGAAATTTGACCAAATCCACATCCAAGCATTTGCTCCTCTCAGACAACAATTTTCTTAGGGCTGCTGTGACTTTTCTGGCGTGTGATGTCAAAATTTTGCTGGTTTTCTCCTTGCTGGTTTTGCCTTCTGCCATCAATAACAGCTCTTGGCAGAGCTTTAGAAACCTGACAAATCGTTGGCTATAAAACAGATTTGCCCACGGATGAAATATCTTTGTGGCCAAACCCTCCCTCCTATAAATCAGGAGCCCCAGTGCTTGTTTAAGTGACAAATTTTAGAACTCAGCGGGGGAAAATGAAGTCACTGACTGATGGTAAAGCTCTTATTCCTCTGCTTTTCACCCCAGGAGTTCCAGGTGGGTACCCAGCACCCCAAACAGCCCAGCAAGCCCTGATGGGAGGCCTTGAACGGCTCACGGGCAGGGAAAAGGCTCAGAATAATTTGCTGTTGTTTGTAAGGAATGCTGGAGATGACAGCTGTGATTGCCTTAATGAGCCAATTAAGGGCCAGGCAATTTGGGTGGGCTGGGGCTGCCAATTGTGGAGACCCCACTGGGAAAGGGCATCCCAAACCAGTAAAGAAAGGGGTTCCCAAACCAGTAAGAAACGGGCTCCCAAACCAGTAAGAAAAGGGCTCCCAAACCAGTAAGAAAAGGGCTCCCAAACCAGTAAGAAAAGGGCTCCCAAACCAGTAAGAAACGGGCTCGCAAACCAGTAAGAAACAGGCTCCCAAACCAGTAAGAAACGGGCTCCCAAACCAGTAAGAAAAGGGCTCCCAAACCAGTAAAGAAAGGGGCTCCCAAACCAGTAAGAAAAGGGCTCCCAAACCAGTAAGAAAAGGGCTCCCAAACCAGTAAAGAAAGGGGCTCCCAAACCAGTAAGAAAAGGGCTCCCAAACCAGTAAGAAAGGGGCTCCCAAACCAGTAAAGAAAGGGGTTCCCAAACCAGTACGAAAAGGGTTCCCAAACCAGTACGAAAAGGGTTCCCAAACCAGTAAGAAAATGGTTCCCAAACCAGTAAGAAAAGGGCTCCCAAACCAGTAAGAGCCTGGCTGGGCCGCTGGAGCAGCAGAGAAGCTCTGGGAGCTGGAAGAGGAGATAATTCACCAACCTGAGCATCCTGACCATGGTAATTATCGTTGTTTCTTTGGTTAATTACCTTTGTTTCTTAGGTTGGACCAGCTCTGGTCCCCAGCCCTCTGGAAAGAGCAGAGGTGGAGTTGGAGGAGTGGGAATTTATTTTTTAAAACATAAGAGTGTATGGCTCCTGTGGCAGCAGCACGGAAGTTCCCTGGCTGTTGGCACCATCAGCCATAACATTTTTTAAATGGAAATATCCTCCACCTGGGATGTTTCTTTGTGTTTTCCGGTAGCACTGAAAACAAATCAGTAGAAATTTGGGTTTTGTTTGGAGTTGAGGCCCATCCCAGTCAGGATTTGATCAGTGCCCAGCACTGGGGTTTCCCTGAGCTAATTCCAGTCCAGCAGCTCTGGCTGAACTGGAACATTTCTTGTGAAAAAACAAACCACTCAGGCTTGTGTTAAAGACCTCTGGCAGCGGAGCAGCCCCGAGAACCTTTGGTAATTTCCTTCAGTCATTAATTATTCACAGCTTTGCTTCAAGAGCTGCTTTTTCCTCTGTGGTTCTGGCACTTTTCCCCTCGTAACCCCTGGAAATTGATGTGTGTTCCTGGCTGGATGAAGTGCTTGCTCGGGCGGGTTCTGTTATCCTTTCTGGCTCCTTAAACTGTGATCAAAGTGCCCCTGCCACCCTCTTTGATAAACCAAGTGCTCTGACCCCTGCAGATCTGTGCTGCTGCTTTCTCATCCCTCCGTCTGGTTTCGCAGCTTTCCCCTCAGCACTCTGCAGTGTGCAAGGAGGGAGAGCTGCTCCGGGAAATCTTTTAAAGGGCTGAGAACTGTCCAGACCCTTCACCTGGGGGAGGTGAAGAATTGGTCATTCTGGTTTTCTCTCACCCATTTGCCGAAGGACTTTTCACCAAAATTTAAATCCTTTTCACCCTTTTACTGAGGACAGCGATTTTCCTGTAGCTCAGGCCCATGTCAGGGCTAATTTCACTTTGGGTACCCAAGAGTATTGGCACAAACACTTTTAATGTTCAGAAGAAATATTTTTGTCTTTGTCTCAGCTGAACTCACTTGCACATTTTGAATTTGTGGATAATTTACATGTGAGATGGACAAATTTCTGGAAAGGCTCATTCCAGTCTGAGGTGAGCGACTCCAAAGGGTGGGAAGGGACCCCAAAACCCACCCAGTGCCACCCCTTCCATGGGATTTTCCTGTCATGATCCAGGAGTTTTCCACCTTACCCAGAGTCTGAAGGTGTCCAAGATCTCCCAGGTACAGCAGGGTTTTTATTCACTTGGGAAATAGAGGATGATCCCATAAGAAAGAGGAATTCCCTCTGGATGTCTGTGGCTTGCCTCTGCACTTTTCCTTATTTCCTGCTGGCTCTTTCCTTTTTTCCTTTTCCAACTCTTTCCTTATTTCCTTTTCCAGCTCTTTCCTTATTTCCTGCTGGCTTTTTCCTTATTTCCTTTTCCGGCTCTTTCCTTTTTTTCCTTTTCCAGCTCTTTCCCCCCAGGGTCTTGGATCAGGTGCCCAGTCCCTCCTGTTCTTGTTTTTCACTAAAAGAACTCCTTATTCCCAGGGGGAAATCCTGGAGTGCTGCAATTCAAGCCTTGTTCCAGACACGTTCTTTGGTCTGCTGCGCAAAAATTGAACATCTCGTGTAAAACTTCATTTGAGGGACTCGACAAACTGTACAGGAGATGAAAAAATGCAGGATGGATGGGCTGCTAGCTCAGGATAAACACTGCTGCTGCTGTGGGTGCAGAGGCAGAATGTGCCTGGGTGGTGCTTGCTTTGCCAGGGGAAACAGCAGAAATTCTGGGCATAAAATGGGGTAAATTACCCCAAACTGGGGTAAATTGCCTCTAGGAAAGGGGAGATTTAAATGGGATATTGGGCAGGGGCTGGCCTGGAATTCCCAGAGCAGCTGTGGCTGTAATTTACCCCAAAGCGGGGTAATTTGGGGTAAATTAAATGGGGTAATTTACCCCAAAGCTGGACAAACAGACAGCATTCTTCTCAGGAAGTTCATCCTTAAATCGTGGCATTGTATCCATTGCACAGTGCAGGGCTGCAGATGGGCTCAGGACAAGTGAGAACCATCAAAATGCAACAGTAAGGAGGCAAAATAATCTTGGTTGTGTTTCCTGCTCTTACAATTATGAAGAATCAGCTGAAGGCCACTGGATGCAATCCTGAGAAACTTCAGCTCTATCAAAAGCTGTTTCCAGGCAGCTTTTCCATTAAATGAAGCCTCTCTTTACCTCCATGATTTGTTTGGCCTCAATCACTGAGGTGTCAATTGTCTGAAGGAGCGTGGACTCGGGGAGTTAATTTTGTGTTTAAGAAGAGAATTTCTGCCAGGACATGAATATTTAAGATTTATTTGTCATAAGAAGCACAAATTCTGTGTTTTCAGTGGCTGCAGGAGGATTGATGAAGATCATTCCCGCTTTGATGCAGAAATTGTGTTTTTGTCACGTTTGAATGAGGCTTGCTGCAGTGGCACTGGGATTCCTGGGAGCTGTAGGGACAGATATGAGAGCAATACACTATTTTTTGCTTGTTTTTCATTAAATAACTACTAGGAGGCACAGAAGGAGATTTACAGTAGTCAAATGAGATGTGCTGTAATGTAGCATTGAATTAATTTCGCTCTAATGATGCTTTGCTGTGCCATTTACTCTGTGACATTCCCACAAAGCTGCTGCTGCTCTTAACAAGAAACCCGAGTGCCCTTCAGCTAATTCCTCCAAATCCTCTCATTTCCTCATTAAGGCTTTTTTTTTTTTTATTTTGCCTTCAACATGACAAGTTGATCTGAGGGCTGGAGCACCTCTGCTATGAGGGAAAGATGGGAGAGCTGGGATGGTGCAGCTGCAGAGGGGAAGCTCTGGGCTGGCTCTGGCCTTTCAGCACCTGGAGGAGCCAACAAGAAATGTGGAGAGGGGTTTGGGACAGGGGACAGAGGGACAGGACACAGGGAATGGCTTCCACTGGGAAAGGGGAGATTTAAATGGGATATTGGGCAGGGGCTGGGCTGGAATTCCCAGAGCAGCTGTGGCTGCCCTGGATCCCTGGCAGTGCCCAAGGCCAGGCTGGGGCTGGGGGAGCCTTGGAAGGGTCAGTGTAGCCATGATATTTTCTGAAACATCCTTTCCTTAGGATTTTTCCTCCTGAGAAGCTGAGAGGCCTCAGGAACAAAATGTAACCAATGGTTATCTGCTGCTGTGGAATGCAACAGGTGCATCTGTGATTGGTCTCATGGGGTTGTTTCTAATTCATGGCCAATCACAGCCCAGCTGTCTGGACTGTCTTGGTCAGTCACAAGCCTTTGTTATTCCTTCTTTTTCTATTCTTAGCCAGCCTTCTGATGAAATCCTTTCTTCTATTCTTTTAGTATAGTTTTAATATAATATATATCATAAAATAATAAATCAGCCTTCTGAACCATGGAGTCAGATCCTCGTCTCCTCCCTCATCCTGGGACCCCTGTGAACATGGTCACAGGTCAGGGCTGGATCAAGGTGAATTTCAGGTCCCTTTGCCCCCAGAGCAGGCTGTGGTTCCAGGCTAAAGCAGCTGTGAGGGTCATGCCTGCTGTTCCAGCCTGGGATCCCTGTTTCTCTCCCCGGGATGTACTGGTAGGAGCTGGATCTCTGGGCAGCATTTCCCACCACTGCCTTAATTTCTGCAGCCAATTATGTCCAGCACTCATCACTCAGTGCCCAGGGCCCCTCAGAGACACCAGACTCTCCCTTTTCCTCATGTGTGTGTCTTCCTAACGCGGCTTCTTCCTCAGGGAGAAGGAGGATCTTCTGTGACCGTGTTCACAGGGGTCCCAGGATGAGGGAAGGGATGAGGATCTGACTCCATGGTTCAGAAGGCTGATTTATTATTTTATGATATATATTACATTAAAACTATACTGAAAGAATAGAAGAAAGGATTTCATCAGAAGGCCAGCTGAGAATAGAAAGAGAAGGAATGATAACAAAGGTTTGTGTCTGGGACAGAGATTCCGAGCCAGCTGGGCTGTGATTGGCCATTAATTAGAAACAACCACATGAGACCAATCACCGATGCACCTGTTGCATCCCACAGCAGCAGATAACCATTGGTTACATTTTGCTCCTGAGGCCTCTCAGCTTCTCAGGAGGAAAGATCCTAAGGAAAGGATTTTCCATAAAAGATGTCTGTGACAATCTTCAAATTAGGGGAGATAAATCACACACACACACAAAGATATTTATTTATCTCTGCTTGGAATGGGATCATTTACACCTGGGGTAGGCGTGGGAGGTTTTACTCTGCTCACACAGGGAGGGTTGGGAATGTGCCAGGCACGGAATCATCAAGGTTGGAAAAGACCTCCAAGAACACCAAGGCACATCCAAGTCCCCTTCCCAGCGCAAATTTCCTTAAAAACCTGCTGGGATGTCACCATGGGCGCTTCGGGAGCAGCTTTTGGATCCTCAGGGGCAGGAGGCTGTCCCCTGGGGGGTGGCACTGAGCTGGGGGTGCCCAGGACAGGGCAGGAAGGAGCACACACACGGATTTGGTGTGGGAAAAGCCCCCACAGAACAAAGCCTGGTTCCTGCTGCTCCACATTTTCAGTGCTTGCAGGAAAGGTGGTCCAGCAAAGCAGTGGAGAAAGCCCAGGGGTAGAGCCTCACCCCCTATTTAGAGAAGCAATTAGGCACCTGCCAGAGCAATTAGTGGGTAATGTGATTTCTGGATAATTGCAGAATAATTGCCCGTGTGCCAATGGTGGGTTGGGCTTCTTGTTGTTAAAGCTGTTGTAAGTTAATATGCCGCTGATGTTTGGGCTGTAGCCACAAAACACACTTTAATATCCAATTAAAATGGATAAACAAGCTTTCATCCCAGTGAAGGTGCTCGTGGCAGTTAATGGAGGGTGAGCACAAAATCCAACATTTGTTTTGGGTACAAGCCTGTGACCAGGCACGTTCTGGGGAGGGGAGCAGGCTGGTGAGGCGCCTGCTGCACCCCCACTCTTTGGGAAATGAACTAATTTGAGTCTTCTAAACTCATATTTCAGAGCTTTAAATTATTGGAAGTGTCCAAGGCCAGGCTGGAGCAGCCTGGGACAGTGGGAGGTGTCCCTGCCATGGCAGGGGCGGCCCTGGGTGGGTTTAAGTCCCTTCCAAAGAAACCATTTTGTCATTTATCCAAATATGAGGAGATGATGGCAATTCTGGAGATGGAAATCTGCCTCCCTAATTGCTGGAATTCTGTGCTGACTCCTCGGGGAGGGCTGCACCAAACCCCTTGTACCCTTGTACTCCATCCTCTATTGGCAAGTGCCTTTGGCAATCGAGGTAAATCACATCTCAGATCTCCCTCTGCATTTTGTCCTGTCAGGCTTTTGCAGGCTTTGCTGTTAGGGGAAGTGTTTGATTTGATTTAAGCACGAGATAAGATAAGCACGTTGGAAATGGAGCTATCGATGGCAGGGGCTATAATTTACAAAATTGCAGCATTTTCTTTATTGAAGCTCTGAAAAATAAAGCAGCATCGCAGCTCACAGCTGGTTGTTTAAGGTAAGTAGGCACAGAGTGATCAACCCAAATTGCATGAACCCAACAGGAATTCTCTCCCATCCTCCTGTGCTGAGAGGGAAGAGCAGAACTTTCATTGCCATTAAGATTACTTTTGGTTTGAGCTGAACTCAGATGGTTCCAGATCACCAGAACTCTGCATCTGGAGGAAGAAAAGGCTTTTGTGTCCTGGTAGTCATGGTGTGACCACAGGAGATGTAAAATGAGAACATTTGTGGGGTTTTCTGCTTGGTCTTGCAGGGAATTGTCTGAGCTTTGATCTTCTGCCTGCAGGACCCCTGGGAGCGTTGTTGTTAATTTTGTGAAGCAGCTCAGGGTGTTTGTGGCTCTCCATTTTCCTCCACCGTGGAACCATGGAGTTGTTTGGGCTGGGAAGGACCCCAAATCCCCCCCAGTGCCACCCCTGCCATGGCAGGGACACCTCCCACTGTCCCAGGTGCTCCCAGCCCCAGTGTCCAGCCTGGCCTTGGGCACTGCCAGGGATTCAGGGGCAGCCACAGCTGCTCTGGGCACCTGTGCCAGGGCTGCCCACCCTGCCAGGGAACAATTCCCAATTCCCAATCTCCCATCCAAATTTCCCCTCTCTCCCTTTGTGCCCATTGCTCCTTGTGCCATCAGCTCCTGCTGCAGGTCCTGTGATCCCCCAGACCCTGGCAGGTTCTGGGAGGGCTCCCCACACCCTTCTCCTCTCCAGGGGAGCACCCCCAGCTCCACAGGTGAGGTTTTCCAGTCCTCTTACCAACCTCATGGCCTCCTCTGGCCTTGCTCCATGTCCTCCTCATCCTGGCATCCACCAGGGAGGGACACAAATCAGCGATCCCTTGGTGGCAGCAAGGACTCCTCACCTTTGCTGTCCCCCAAACCATCAGCAGCCACAGGTTCTGTTCCTTCACAGGTTCTGCTCCTTCCTCCTCCCTCCTCCATTGTGACCGTGTTCACAGGGGTCCGAGGATGAGGGAAGAGACGAGGATCTGACTCCATGGTTCAGAAGGCTGATTTATTATTTTATGATATATATTACATTAAAACTATACTAAAAGAATAGAAGAAAGGATTCCATCAGAAGGCTGGCTAAGAATAGAAAAAGAAAGAATGATCACAAAGGCTTGTGTCTGGGACAGAGAGTCCGAGCCAGCTGGACTGTGATTGGCCATGAATTAGAAACAACCACATGAGACCAATCACAGATGCACCTGTTGCATTCCACAGCAGCAGATAACCATTGGTTACATTTTGTTCCTGAGGCCTCTCAGCTTCTCAGGAGGAAACATCCTAAGGAAAGGATTTTTCATAGAATGTGTCTGTGACACTCCGCGGGAGGCTCAGGTTGGGTTTTAGGGAGAATTTTGTCACTGGCCGTGTGGTCAAGCCCTGGCACAGCTGCCCAGGGTGGAGTGCCCATCCCTGGGGATTTCACAGCCCCATGGAGGTGGCACTTGGGGACGTGGGGCAGGGCTGGGAATGGTTGGACTCTGAGATCTTCTCCAGCCTTAACAACTCCATGATTCATAAGGAATCCCCAAAGTTCCAAAGTGCCACCTGTTCCTGCCCGTTTCTGTGGGAAATGCTCAGATTTCCTCACCAGTCTCCAAACAAAGCCATCAAACTCCTCAGGTTCCCGGGCAAAGCAGTAACCCCAGATTTTGACAATCTATTTTTCTGCAGGCAGGAAATTATTTTTCAATGAATTTTCACATAACTCAAAGTAATTGGAGGCTTAATATTTGCAATATTTTTACATTTGCTTTCTACGAGTATTTAAATATTTGCACATAAAATAAATTCTTTCACCACACTAATGAAAATCTAAGGACCCAATAGTCACATTCATTATTAGAGGCAGTAAATCACCTCTGGTGAGTTCAGTTTTACTTCCAATATAAATGCAGATTTATGAGCTTTCCTGTTGCATGATTTATTTGCATGATTTTTTTTCTTTCCCAGGAAGACTATTTCCCTCTTCCTAAACATCCAATATACATGAAAAGGGATTTAAGTGCTGAGGAATTATTAAAAAAAAAAAGTAAAAATAAAAAAAACAAGTTGCTGCTTCTTCAACTGGACAGCTCAGGTAAGAATTCGAAGCTGATGTTTTGATGGGAATTTTGTGTGGGAGGAAATGGTGGCTTGTGGAATAAGATGAGACATTTGTGTGTGTGCTGCTGCTTTTACTGCTGGGTTATTGACTTCAGAGTGTGTTTCGAGCAGTATTGAATTTGCAGCAGTAAAACACTTCACATTGCCGAACATTTGTGTTTAATAAATTGCTTTTTATGGAAGCAGGAGCCTGTATTTACCAATTGCTTTCTGGAACCTGTGGGATATTTCATCATTCCGCAGAGAACTACCTGAAAACTTTTAGTTTCTGAGTGAGACCAGCCAGTCTCATTTGTTCTGAGGCTGAGGAAAGATGTACAAGGGAAAATCTGTGCCACAGGAGCCTCTTAGGAAATATTAGAGGAGAGAAATACATTTATGGGGATGGAAGGAGGGAGAGAACAGCGTTAACATCCAGCTGCTAATGGACTGTGTGGCATCCACCACTTCCAGGAGTTCTTAATGGCCTTTGTGACTGAGAAAAGCAACATTCACCGAGATTTAATAAATTTTTTAGCTTTCTAAGCGAGGCTGGCAGCTCCGAAGAGCGACATTTTCACCAGCCCATTAATGCCTCCTGAATTTTCTACATTGCAACCTTCTGCCTGCCAGTTCGTGCCTCTTTATCGGCACTAATTAAGCAGCATTTCCATCCGGTGCCTTTGATTTGCACCCGAGGATCTCTCCACTCCCATTTTAGTGCCATTTTGTTCCCTTGAACGCCTCTGATGTCACCAGCCAAGACTGCCTATTCCAGGACATGAATTTTTCACCAAGTCCTACACCTTCATTTTTTGGGAGGGAGGAGAGGGAAAAAGGGGGCATGAATACAAAATGACTCCTCTATTTTCACTTCAAAGGCTATTTGGGCCGCTTCAAAGGGTTCCTTTGCCACAGAGAAATCATGTTTTTTGAAAACACTTTAAAAAAATGAAAGGCAGAAAGCGACTTTGTGCTGAAAGAATTCCTCCTCAGACAACTCGAGCGGTGCTGGGCAGCGGTGATTTCGGTGTGCTCAGAGGACTTAATCATCCTGTGGGCTTTGATTGGTGCCTCCAGGCTCCCCATCTCTACAACTACATTTAAATTAAAAATAAGGCAAAACGTTTTGCTGCGCTCCCTGTTTAGCATTCTCCCGCTGTCCCCGGGATTGCAGCGGGAAACCTCAATTTATCTGTGTGCCCTTGTGGGATGTCTGCTTAAACATCCTTCAGTGGGATTCAAGAGGCCTGATTTGCCCGGGATTCCAGCCCTGGTAATTCCGTTTAATGTTGTTTAATTCTTGCAGCAGAGGCACGGGTGAAGTACCGTGTGTTCACAGGGGTCCGAGGATGAGGGAAGAGATGAGGATCTCACTCCATGGTTCAGAAGGCTGATTTATTATTTTGTGATATATATTACATTCAAACTATACTAAAAGAATAGGAGAAAGGATTTCATCAGAAGGCTGGCTAAGAATAGAATAGGAAAGAATGATAACAAAGGCTTGTGTCTGTGACAGAGAGTCCGAGCCAGCTGGACTGTGATTGGCCATTAATTAGAAACAACCACATGAGACCAATCACAGATGCACCTGTTGCATTCCACAGCAGCAGATAACCATTGGGTACATTTTGTTCCTGAGGCCTCTCAGCTTCTCAGGAGAAAAAATTTTAAGGAAAGGATTTTCCATAAAAGATGTCTGTGACCAAGTACGGCGTCACCCGCTCGTGTGCCTTGGTGACACCGGGCTTGTGAGAGGAGGGAAAAGGCCTCACATGGCACTCCCTGGAATGGCTGCTTGGTATTGCTGGGATTTAACGAGCCTGGAGTGAGCAAGGAGGGAGCTGTTAACAAGAATCCCACTTTTCTCCTCCCGGCTGTCTCCAGGAGCTCGCGGCTGACGGGAATTCCCAGGAGCAATGAGCGGCTCTGGGGGCTGTGGGTGCACAGAGCTGCTCTGGGCTCCCTGAAGGGACACCCAGGGGAAATCTGGCTGTGATTGACAGGAAAGAGATGGAGATTTTGGTTGGGAAAAGTTCTGGGGTTTTTAATTTTTTGTTTTCTTACTTTTCCCTCCCTCAGGAATTGTGCTCGCGTGCTTTGCTTCTCACTCTGAGAAGCTGAGCTGTTGAACACAAACTGAATTGTGTTCCTCACCAGCAATCCACATTGCAAAAATGGCTTTTAATTTTTTATTTTTTTTTCTCTGTGTGTGTGTGTTTCCAAATATAAGTAATTCTGGGTTGTTTCAGGAGAGATGATGGTGCCTAGAAGTGAAATTTGGATCTCCTGGTTTCTGGAACAGGGTGGTTTTCTTGAGAATGGTAAGCCCCTGAAATGCTGAAATATGGCTAAATTGGATAAAGATAAATTTACATGGGATTTTGGGAAGGAATTGTTCCCTGGAAGGGTGGGGAGGGCTGGGATGGAATTCCCAGAGCAGCTGGGGCTGCCCCTGGATCCCCGGCAGTGCCCAAGGCCAGGCTGGACACTGGGGCTGGGAGCACCTGGGACAGTGGGAGGTGTCCCTGCCATGGCAGGGGTGGCACTGGGGGGGATTTGGGGTCCCTCCAACCCAAACCATTCCATGATTCTCTGCTTCTGCACTTCAGCAGACCAGAGTGGAAAATGCAAATATATTTATTTTCAGATGCCACTCTCTGGTTGATTTCCAGCTGAGCGTTCTCCTTTCTGGGAGGGGGATCCTGGGCTCTGGACAGGCTCTGGGGGTGATGAGGGACGCCTGGCTCTGCTTTCCCAGCCCTTTACCCAGAGAACCAGCAGCAGCTTGGCTGTAATTGCTCACTGCTCTCCATTAGTGCCTCTCCCTCCTGGCAGCTCTTTAATAGTTTACATCTCTCGGGGTTGGAAATTACTGGTTTAATTAAAACAATTTGTTTCAAATGGGGCTCCCAAATCCCCACATGATGTTTTAGGAGCCTTGGGCGAAGAGCTGGAAATGGAGAGGAGCAATTGTTGGGAGGGTTTAGAGTGAGGCTGGAAGGAGGAGTTGGGATTTTTGCATAATTTTGGAGGCCTAGACTGGCATGGAAGAGACAAAATTGTGTAGGATTGAGATTTTGTCTCCCAAATATTAAATTAATTCACCATGGGCAAGCCTTTGCTGGGTTTGGACAATGCTGTCAGCACAGGGTGGGATTTTGGGGAGTCCTGTGCAGGGCCAGGAGCTGGACTGGATGATCCTTGTGGGTCCCAGCTCAGGATTTTCCACAATTCTGTGAGGTTTAGTTGGACCCTGTTTGTTTTGTGACTGAGAGGAGATATTCTTTTCTGGTGAAGGAGAGAGCCCAGAAAAGGGACCTTGGACACCTGAGTGGCACAGAAATGCACTTTGGCAGTGGGACTGGAGGGGCAACAGCCACGAGTGGTGTGCACAGGTGGGAGGTGAAGGTGGCAGCGCCAGGCAGGAGAACTCCTGAAATATCCTGAGCTGGAAGGGACCCACATGGACCACAGAGTCCAGCTCCTGTGTGGATCATCCCGGATTTACTTCAGGATGCTCTCTCTCTGCACCTATGGAGAGCCTCAAGGCTTTGGGGCTTGGCTTTGCTCTTAGCTGGCAGGAATTTTATTTTTATTTAAAATAATACTCCAAAACATTTTCCTTCAACTTTGCTACTTTGGGTCTTTTCCCCTGTTCTGCGTCACTGGCACAGGTGCCCAGAGCAGCTGTGGCTGCCCCGGGATCCCTGGCAGTGCCCAAGGGATGTGGGACAGGGACAGGGGTGGGATTTAGGGATGGATTTTCATGGCCCTTCCCACCCAAACCAGTCTGAGATTCTGGGATCTGCTTCCCCTGGAGCAATGCTATTGCCAGAGGGCACAAACCTCACAAGCCACGAGCCTTTCCCTTTCTTGATACTGAATTCTTTTCCCAACAAAGAACCAGTTTATTGCTTGGATTCCAAGGAAAACACACAGTGAGGCTCAGAGCTCCTGTTGGTGCTCCTCTGCTTTTCCAGGTTTTCCCTGCTCTCCCACTCCCTGCAGCCCTGAACCAGTCTCCCTTTCCTTCCACCTGCAGATGGGAGCTCATTATGGGGATTTGTCAGACACTTCCAGCATTTTTAGCAGGAGCACAACAAATGCACTGCATTTACATGGTTTCCTTGTTACCTCTTTTTTTTTTTCCCCCGACAAGCGAATCTCAAATTCCAGTTGTTTTAAATGCAGCCTGGCTTCAGAACATCTTGTAAATTATGATTTCCTTCATGTACTCGTTCTTCATTTTCCTCCCAGACAGGTTCCGGAGGCAGCCTGGGAAAACACAACCTGGAGAATGAGTTGTTTTGGGTAGAGAATGGGTTTTGCCAGGATTTATGTTGCCTTTATGGAGACACAAGGAATTCTTCTGACAATTTAAGTCCCTACACTGAAGTAAGTTGTTTTTTGGCTTTTTTTTTTTTTTCCCAGTGCTGACAGTAATTTAGACAGAAAGCACAGAGATTTTCAAGTCTGCTTCACTGAACTTGTTGTGTGATGGGTTTTGTGTGGATTTTGTGCCAGTAGTGAGGATAATAGCCAAGGAAAATTGTGGATATCCATTCCTGGAGGTGCCCAAGGCCACGCTGGACATTGGGAGCACCTGTGACAGTGGAAGGTGTCCCTGCCATGGCAGGGGTGGCACTGGGTGGGATTTAGGTCCCTTTAGGTCCCTCCCAGCCCAAACCATTCCTTGTTTTTAGGATCCTTAGCTTTCAATCCCAGTCCTGAGCGGTTTCATGAAATATTTGTCAGACTACAAACCCATTTTTCCCTGAGGATGTTTTAACTGGCTTTGAGTTTTTGAGTGCTGGTAAGGATTGAGATAAGATCGAATGTCAGAGGTGGAAGAGTTGTTGCAAAAAATCAAATCAATAATGACCAGAAAATTAGGAAATCTGGCCTGGAAGCCACAATGACAGATGGAAATTCCTCCAACAATCTTAGATAGTAGGTAATGGATCAGGAGCCTTTGGAATGACAGTGAGCTTGAGGAAGCACATGGATTTTGCCAGTGGACCTGTAATAAAAAAAATAATTTTTTCATGGTGTTATACAAACGAGAAAACCAAACCAAGCTTTCTGTGCAGCAGGAAATGTTTTGTGTTTCTCAGTGCTGGTTGGTATAAAAACTTACTTTGAAGCTCTTGGAATTTAATTTCCATAGAAAAAAGCTGCTTTCTTCAGAGCAACAATCCAGCAACAAACAAGCAGCAATCCTGTAAAATTAATGGGCTTAATTAAAATGTACATGGATTGGGGAAGGATCCACAAGCATAACAGAGATTTACTCTCTCATACCCGACTGAATAAATTTCCATGAATTTCCTGGGAGATTTTTAAGGCATTTTATGACCTTGTTTATAAAAGGAAACTTGGGATTTCGAACTTGATTAGTTTTAAGAAAACACTGGAAAGAGCATCTCCAAGTGTTTGGTAAAGCATTTCTCATTATCTTTAGGAGATTATTATCTTTCTAAATAAATATGAAGCAGAACTCACAGATTTTGCACTTGTGATTCAAAACAGAGATAATTTTTTCAGTAATTTTTAATAATAATTTGCAATTTACGGTTAATTGTTGTGAACTGGCTTTGGCTGAGAGCTCTCACTTGTGTTGGTTGGCTTGAGCAGAGAAAAGCCATTCCTTGTTCCCAGTTCCTTCCTGCTGGTTTTTCCAGCCTGGCAGAATGTCCTGGATCTGTGTGGGTGCCAACCCCTGTTATTGGAGTAATTACCAGGTTGTTCCTGGGAATTTGGTGCTGCCAGGGACTGGAATGTGTGCACGGCTCCCTTCTGCACCAACCCACCAAAACCTGGGGAGAGGAGCCTCGGGGGGAACCTTCTGCTTCTCCAGAAACTCCTGGCAGGATCTGGGGGAGGAACAGGGACAGGAGCAGAGGGAACGGCCTCAGGCTGGGCCAGGGCAGCTCAGGGTGGGCACAGCAGGAATTTCCCCATGGAAAGGGGGCTCAGGAACTGCCCAGGGAGGGTTGCAGTGCCCATCCCTGCAGGTGGCACCTGGAGGTGGCACCCAGGGCTCTGGGCTGGGGACACGGTGGCATTGTCACCAGTTGGTTGGACTCGATGGGCTGGCAGCTTTCTCAGTGATCCTGTGGTGCAGCTCCAGCTGTAGAGCAGCAATTTCAGCTCTGATGTGTTTGGTTTTCCATCCAAGACCTGGGAAATGGGGCTGTTGGCTTCCTGGAACCAGTAAGAAACATTGGTGCAATTTTAATTTTTGGTGTGCTTTGTTGGAGTTTTCTCTACGGGATTTATTTGAGTGGTTTTTGCTCTGTGGGATTTCTTTGGTTTTTTTGTTGTTTTTTTTTTTTTCTCTTTTGTGGGGTATTTCTGTTTTGTGGGTTTGTTTTTTTTTTTGTGGGGTTTGGTTTGTGTTTTGTGGGGTTTGGTTTGTGTTTCATGGGGCTTGGTCTGTGTTCTGTGTTTTGTGGGGTTTGGTTTGTGTTTCGTGAGGCTTGGTTTGTGTTTTGTGTTTTGTGGGGTTTGTTTGTGTTTTGTGGGGTTTGGTTTGTGTTTTGTGGGTTTTGGTCTGTGTTTTGTGGGTTTTGGTCTGTGTTTTGTGGGGTTTGGTCTGTGTTTTGTGGGGTTTGGTCTGTGTTTTGTGTTTTGTGGGGTTTGGTCTGTGTTTTGTGGGCTTTGGTTTGTGTTTTGTGTTTTGTGGGCTTTGGTCTATGTTTTGTGGGGTTTGGTTTGTGTTTCGTGGGGTTTGGTTTGTGTTTTGTGGGGTTTGTACTGTGTTTTGTGGGGTTTGTACTGTGTTTTGTGGGGTTTGGTCTGTGTTTTGTGGGGTTTGGTCTGTGTTCTGTGTTGTGGGTTTGTTCTGTGTTTTGTGGGGTTTGTTCTGTGTTTTGTGGGGTTTGGTTTGTGTTTTGTGGAGTTTGTTCTGTGTTTTGTGGGGTTTGGTCTGTGTTTTGTTGCCATGGCTGAACTCCAAGCCCAGGAGGGAAGGCTGCCCCCTTAACTGCTCAAGGCATCCTGAAAGGGCTGAAACACTGGGAAAATTATCCATCAAAGCCAGCTAGATAGGCACGACCTGTGTCTGGGAGTTGCTGGGGTCTGGGAGAACATTCCAGACAGACTCAGGCAGAGCTCTCCCTGCGCTGATCCCTCCTGGGGGGATCCACTGCGGGCCCAGCCCCAGGCACAGGGAATTCTGGTTCCATTTGGGACGGAGAGGCTCGGTGTGCCGGGGTCTGGAGCTTCCCCTGCACTCCCAGGGCCATCCCAGCCCTTCTCCCTGCTGCTGGCACCTCCTGCCTGGCGCCATGCTGGGCACCAGGAATAATTCCATCGGGAATAATTCCATCGGGAATAATTCCATCAGCAGTAATTCCTGGGGAATAATTCCATCGAAAATTATTCCTGTGAGAATAATTCCTGTGGAAATAATTCCATTGGTAATAATTCCTATGAGATTAATTCTATTGGTAGGCAATAATTCCATCAGCAGTAATTCCTGTGGGAATAATTCCATCAGCAGTAATTCCCGGGGGAATAATTCCTGTGGGAATAATTCAATGGGGGAATAATTCCTGTGGGAGTAATTCCATCGGGAAATAATTCCTGGGGGAATAATTCCATCAGCAATAATTCCATGGACAATAATTCCTGTAGGAACAATTCCATCGAAAATTATTCCTGTGGGAATAATTCCATGAGCAATAATTCCATGGGCAATAATTCCATCAGGAATAATTCCTGTAGAAATAATTCTATCAGGAATAATTCCTGTGGCAATAATTCCATTGGTAATAATTCCTGTGAGATTAATTCCATTGGTAGGCAATAATTCCATCAGCAATAATTCCTGTGGCAATAATTCCATCGGCAATAATTCCTGTGGGAACAATAATTCCATCAGGAATAATTCCTGTGGGAATAATAATTCTTGTGGGAATAATTCCATCAGGAATAATTCCATCAGTAGTAATTCCTGTGGGAATAATAATTCCTTGTGGCAATAATTCTATTGGCAGTAATTCCTTGTGGGAATAATTCCTTGTGGGAATAATTCCATTGGCAATAATTCCATTGGCAATAATTCTTGTGGGAATAATTCCTTGTGGGAATAATTCCATTGGCAATAATTCTATTGGCAGTAATTCCTTGTGGGAATAATTCCTATGGGAATAATTCCATTGGCCATAATTCCTGTGGGAATAATTAAATTTGCAATAATTCCTGTGGGAATAAATAATTCCATTCCCTGGTGGGAGCACACCTGGCCCTGGCTTTTCTCAGCTGATGGAGCCCATGGGAACAGGAGCAAGCAGAGGGGCAGCACCCTCCTCCCACACAGGCTTAGGGTGGTGACAAGAACCCTTTTCTGGAGGGATCCAGGAGCTCAGTCCTGACCATTCCTGTGCTGGCTGGGAAATTCCCCCTGCCCAGGCTGCTGGAGAAGCTGCAGTCCTCAGCCCATGTTTCAACTCAACAAGAAAACCAACAAAAAGCCCCATTCTGGGTAATTTCAAACTATTTACTTTTCCAATTTGGCTACTGAACTGAAAAATCAATTGTTTCTACAGCTCTGCTGGAGATCCTGGGCTGAGCTCTCCATTTGTCTGCCAGGCTTGAAGTGAAAACATTTCTGAGGCTGTGGAGTAAATCAGCTGCTGTTGTATTTTCCACGCTGCATCCCCAGGCTTTGGACCAAATTGCCTTGTTTAGCTGGCCCTTGCTGGGATCAAATATCCCCAGAAAATGAGATTTGAATTCTGGGAACTGGAGTCCCTTCCAACCCAACCATGCCATGAATTTTACAGCTCACGCTGAAATCCTTTACTGGAGCCATCAGCCCTAGGGGCTGTCAGCATAAAACAGATCTTTTCCATGAGATGCTTCATAAGAATTATTTAAATAACAAGGAGCTCCTCTGATGGGCGTTTCTGAGCCCAGTTTCTCCAGGGGCTCAGGGAGAGCACCTTCCTGCCAAGGCACAGACAGCAAACTGTGTGGGGTAAAATATCAGCCCGAGAGAGGAGAAATAGCAGGAACTCTGACTGCTGAGGGGTTCTCAGAAACCCTCTGGGAAGGGGAGATTGCCATCCCTGGGATTTTTTTGGGTTGTTTTATTTTTGGGGGGTTTTTTTTGTTTTGATTTTTTGGTTTTTTGTTTTATTTCTGGTGCTCCTGTGTATTTGAAGTGTGGAAGTGGCAGGTTCTGAGCACTTCAGAGCTTGCATTTACAGTCTGGTGGTATCCAAGGACAGCCCTGGAACAACCTGGCTCGTTCCCATGGATAATTGCAAATGGAGTTTTCTCTGCTCAGGAGAAACCAGAGGTCAGTGGTGAAATGAAGAAAATGAAGTTTACGGCTGGAATTAGTCTGGAAGGGGCTCCAGGTGAACTCTCCCAGCCTGGCTGCAGAGCAGGGCACTCTGGAGCCTCTCCACCAGGTTTTTCTTGTGCTGGGATGGGTGCAGAAACGTGGATTGGGAATGGCAATTGTGCATTGGGAATGGCAGTTGTGGGTCGGGAATGGCAGTTGTGGGTTGGGAATGGCAGTTGTGGATTGGGAATGGCAATTGTGGGTCGGGAATGGCAGTTGTGGATTGGGAATGGCAGTTGTGGATTGGGAATGGCAATTGTGCATTGGGAATGACAGTTGTAGGTTGGCAATGGCAATTGTGGATTGGGAATGGTAACTGTGGATTGGGAATGGCAATTGTGGGTTGGGAATGGCAATTGTGCATTGGGAATGACAGTTATGGGTTGGGAATGGCAGTTGTGGGTTGGGAATGACAGTTGTGCATTGGGAATGGCAATTGTGGATTGGGAATGGTAACTGTGGATTGGGAATGGCAATTGTGGGTTGGGAATGGCAATTGTGCATTGGGAATGGCAGTTATGGGTTGGGAATGGCAGTTGTGGGTTGGGAATGACAGTTGTGCATTGGGAATGACAATTGTGGGTTGGGAATGGCAATTGTGGATCGGGAATGGCAATTGTGGGTTGGGAATGGCAATTGTGCGTTGGGAATGGCAATTGTGGGTTGGGAATGGCAGTTGTGGATTGGGAATGGCAATTGTGGGTCGGGAATGGCAATTGTGCGTTGGGAATGGCAATTGTGCATTGGGAATGACAGTTGTGGGTTGGGAATGGCAGTTGTGGGTTGGGAATGGCAATTGTGGGTTGGGAATGGCAATTGTGGATTGGGAATGACAATTGTGGGTCGGGAATGACAATTGTGGGTTGGAAATGGCAATTGTGCGTTGGGAATGACAATTGTCTCTGTCTCAGAGCAGGAGCCCTGCAGGGCTGCTGTGCTTTGTACAGGTGGGAGGAGCAGAACACCCAGCACCTCCAGAAGAGAAACAATGTGAGGGTTTAATTAACTGTAATGCTGCTGGAGGATATCTCAAGTGCAGAGTGGAGAGGTAATTAACAAAATCATGGAGAACCAGCTCATGCCTGCTGTTGGAGCACAGGGAGGTGCTGATGTCCCAGCTCCATCCCAGCGCCCTGGCAGGCTGTGGGGTTTGGGGGAAGGTTCTGTGCTCTGGGGTTCCCTGGATCACCACTTCTGGCCTGGGTGAACCTCAGGAGCAGCCTTTGCTGGGGCTCTGAGGAACCAGGCTGGGTCACTTCAGGAGGGTCTTGTGGGGGATCCCTGACCCCACCTGGGCTGGTGGGGCTTTAACCCCTCCCTCTCCAATTTCCCTTCTCCAAATCCTCCCTGGATCCTCCCAGGTTCACTGTGACCCCCCCAGTGCTCAGGGCATGGCGTGATGTCCTTTAACACTCATCCCTTCACAGAGGCTGCTGCTGGAAGCCTCCTCCCCCCAGAACCACAGCCCCATCCTTTGGCTATCTTCTGAGCAGAATAACCCTGGTGATGTCCTTCACCAGAATGACCCTAGTGATGTCCTTCACCAGAATAACTCTGGTGATGTCCTTTAAGATAACAACAAACAGAATAACCCTGGTGATGTCCTATAACAGAATAACCCTAGTGATGTCCTTCACCAGAATAACTCTGGTGATGTCCTTCACCAGAATAACCCTAGTGATGTCCTTCACCAGAATACCAGAATAACTCTGGTGATGTCCTTTAACAGAATAACAAACAGAATAACCCTGGTGATGTCCTCCACCAGAATACCAGAATAACCCTGGTGATGTCCTTCACCAGAATAACCCTGGTGATGCCCTATAACAGAATAACAGAATAACCCCAGTGATGTCCTTTAACACCCACCCCTTCACAGAGGCTGCTGCTGAAAGCCTCCTCCCCCCCAAAATCACAGCCTCATCCTTTGCCTCCCTTCTGAGCAGAATAACCCAACGCTCCCCTAAAATTCACCAGGTGAACTCCCAGCAGAGCTGCAGCCAGAGCAAATGAGGCAGATATTTACATTTTCTGAGACAATCCCAACCGAGTCAGGAGCGTGATGAGGAAGAAACTCGTGGAAAGGAAGGAAATCCAGAGAACAATATTTCTGCAGCATCAGCAGGCCCTGACTTGGTTGCATTTAAAACAAAGTCACTTCATTTGCAGTTATTTCTGCCTGCTTTCCAGCCTGTCTGCTCAGGCTGGGTGAAACACCTGATTTATTGCAGACTGCTGCGAGTGGCTGAGGAGCTTTTGGGGAGTTTGTCAGAGTTCAGCTGCACTTCTTCATTGCCACTGGTGTTCTCCTTAAAGGATGAATTATGGAAAAGGGAAAGACAAAAAGAAGAAAAGGGGAAAACAAAGGAGTGCATCAATTTGGCCATGAAAAACAGCCCCTGGTGGCAGATAAAGCAGGTGCTGTCATGCCAGCTGGGGATGAAAGGGAGGTGTGGGGGAAGAGGGTAAAAAGGGAGGTGTGGGGAATGAGGGGTGAAAGGGAGGTGTGGGGGAATGAGGAGGGGAGGATGAAAGGGAGGTGAAAGGGAGGTGTGGGGAATGAGGGGTGAAAGGGAGGTGTGGGGAATGAGGGATGAAAGGGAGGTGTGGGGAATGAGGGGTGAAAGGGAGGTGTGGGGAATGAGGGGTGAAAGGGAGGTGTGGGGGAATGAGGGATGAAAGGGAGGTGTGGGGAATGAGGGATAAAAGGGAGGTGTGGGGAATGAGAGACTTGTCAGGGAGGGTTTTCCATGAGGATTGCACAGCTGATCATCAGACTCAGGGATTGATGCACACAGCTCGTCCTGAGCTGCTGTTTGTTCCCTTCACACAAAGGGTGAGTGAAGGGAAGATGGAAGGAGTGTCCTTGTTGCAAACACCTGCCAGAAATGGTGAATTGTGGTGAGTTTTGATTAATGTGTGTTAATTGATGATCCCAGCTGGCATTTGCCCCCATAGATAATGAAAATGGTGATGAAAGAGAGACAAATGTTGGTGTCTGTGCAGTGGCAGAGCCAGAAGTGTTGGATCCATGGTTTCCCCAGCAATTCTGGTTTCCTTTCATTTGTTTTCCTGGGACCCTGGGCACAGAGCCCTGTGTGGAGCCAGGGCTGGGCTGGAGCTGCTCCCGAGGGGCTGCAGGGAGCAGGGCAGTGGGAATTGGATCTTCCCAAGTGCAGAACCAGCCCAGAGCTCTGCTTGGCTGCTGGGGCTCCTGGGAGAGGCACTCTGGGCTCTGGTGAGGAGCGTGGCCAAGCTCTGCAGCCACTGCCCCTGGCTGAGGAACCTTCTCCTGCCCAGCCCCTCCTGGGGGAGTTCCCTCTGCGCCCTGGTGGCATCTGGGATGGCAGAACATGGCAATGTCCCAAGCACAGAGAGGAAAACGCCCCACAGAATCACAGGCTCTCCCTGTTTGCCCTTGGCTCTGATCCCAGGATTCACCCCTGGCTGCTCAGAGGTTAAAATGACTTTACCACATTGCCAAACCCTCCCCAGGAGGGACTCCAGCCTTCCTCCCCAGCCTCCTGGGATTCCTGGGGTAACTTTCACCATTTCTAACTGGATTGTGCTTGAAGCTGTGCTGGAGTCTGATTTTCCACGTGAAAATCTGGGATGTGGGCCCAGTGCCTGGGAATGGGGGGAGAGAGCACGGAGGGAACAACGTTTGTGCAGGGAGAGAAATGGGACAGGCAAAGATTCCCTTTGGAATTTGGGTGGCAAAACGTGCATTTATCCTGTTCCTCCCTGCTGGAGCTCCCCACCGAGCTCCCTGTGATGGAAAAGGAGCAAAGAGCATTTTTGTTCAGCTGGAAAGCGCACTCGCAGCGCAGGGAAGTGGAGGCTGGGAAGCTGCAGGGGGGTTTGGAGGGGTCCCTGCCCCAGCCAGCCCAGCCTGGTGCCAGCAGATCCCTGCCCTGCTGGAGCATCCCCCCATCCCATCAGAACTGCCCTAATTGCCAGCAAAACGAAGACAAATTTGAACATGGCAGGCTGGAACGATGCTTCCCACTGCTAAACAATATTAAAACAAAGAAAAAAAGCCCAGCAAAGAGAGAAGTGATTCTGCCCGAAGGCACCTCGGAACAATAGACTTGGTAAATGACTTCAGACCTCAAGCTGTCCCCTCTTCCCAGCCCACGGGGAATTGCTTCCCTTAAAAGCAATTAAAAGCTCCACACCAGCTGTGGTTGGGCTCTGATTTGTATTCTGCAAAGTTTTCTCCGGTTTAGTATTTTTAAGGCTGCCTTCATTCCCTTTTTTCCCCTCTTCTCCTGCTCTCCAGGTGCTCAGGAGTGGTTGGGATTGCAGGTGGCAGCCGTGGCAGTGATGGATTTTCACCTCATTCCTGCATCAGGGGCCTGAATGCCGGTGCAGTTCCCAAGCTGAGGCTCAAAATCGATCCCTGAAGTGGGAACTTCTGCACAGCCTTGGAAATGTGGGACCCAGGGAGGAAACTTTGGCCAAGGTGAGATCTTTGTATCCAGGTATCCCTGTGGGCAGCAGGAAAGGGGAATTCTGTGCCCAGGTGAGCCCCACCTGCCAAGCCCAGCCCAGGAGGGACCTGGAGCTGCTGGAGAATCCAGAGGAGGCACCAAATGCTCAGAGGATGGAGCAGCTCTGCTGGGACACCTGGGGGGCTCACCTGGACAGGGGAAGGTTGGGGTGACCTCAGAGTGGCCCCACAGCACCTGAAGGGGCCCCAGGAGAGCCACCTGGAGCAGCTGCAGCAAATCCAGAGGAGGTCACAGAGATGCTCCAAGGGCTGGAGCCCCTCTGGAGCCAGCCTGGGACATCTGGGGGTGCTCACCTGGACAGGAGCAGCTCCAGGGAGAGCTCAGAGCCCCTGCAGGGCCTGAAGGGGCTCCAGGAGAGCTGCAGAGGGACTGGGGACAAGGATGGAGGGACAGGACACAGGGAATGGCTGCCAGTGCCAGAGGGCAGGGCTGGATGGGAGATTGGGAATTGGGAATTGTTCCCTGGCAGGGTGGGCAGCCCTGGCACAGGTGCCCAGAGCAGCTGGGGCTGCCCCTGGATCCCTGGCAGTGCCCAAGGCCAGGCTGGACACTGGGGCTGGAGCACCTGGGACAGTGGGAGGTGTCCCTGCCATGGCAGGGGTGGCACTGGGGGGGACTTGGGGTCCCTCCCACCCCAACACCACCGCATCCATCGCTATCGCTGTCCCCAGGTGCCACAGCCACACGTTCCTTGGACACCTCTGGGATGTGACTCCACCACAGCCCTGGGCAGCCCCTCCCTGTGCCTGAACCCTTTCCATGGGGAAATGAGGAAATTTCCCATTATCCAGCCTCACCCCTCTGGTGCAGCTCGGGGCCTTTTACCATAATCACGTTTTGACACCGATCTGTGAGCAGAAATCCTCTCCTGGCTGCCAGAGCTGTGGTCAAGTGGCTTCATTAAAAGCCGCACCATCATGCCAGGCAGGAAATTTCCCTTTCAAGAGGGAGCTCCAGTGTTTGCAGAGTGTCAAATAAACCTCGAGGACACTCCTAATTTTTCTGCTGGGGATATATTTTAGCTAATCAAATCCCTGAAAAGGAACATCTTAAGCCTTGTCAAACTGAAGAAGGCACAAGCAGAGCTTTTCCTTTCTCAGCAAGATAGAGAGAAAAAACCCTCTGTAATTTTATTGTTTCTCTTTTTTTCAGGTTGAAGGTGTTGGAAGCTGCCAGAGCCACTGATTCCAATTTGTGTTTCTCCATCTGCATGGAAAATCCATCTGCTTGCAGAAATTGTATTTACACAGCCCATAATCCTGAGCAGCCTCAGATATTGGGGATTGAGGCTCTAACGACATTGGAAACCATTTTTATTAAGAGGCAGAAATTGAATTAGGTAATTATATTTATTGATGGGAAATTAAATTTAACAACTGCGAATTGCCTTAAGTCAGTGTAGCCAGATTTTCATTACTCCAAATGTGAGGAGTTGCTGCTTTAGTGGATTCTGCTCAGCTCGGGAGGGACAGCCTGGGGTTTGGGCTGGAAAAGGGGATTTTGGATCCCAGCCGCTCCCATCCCCTGCCTGGGTTTTCCTTCATGGATGAAACAAATCTGGTTTGTCCTTTGACAGCCTTTCAGAGGCTGTGAAGTGCCCAGCATCCCCAGCCAGGGCACTCTGCAGGGGAGAGAATGGCCTCAGCTTCCTACAAAAATGAGGTAAAAAAGGGAATTTTTTTCATTTTCCTGGTGTGGTGGAGCCAAGGTCCTATCTGCACACCTGAGCTCCCTCTAGTTCCCTGATCAAAATTCAAAGTTGGGGTGAATTTTGTGAGCCTGGGATTTTGTGTTTTATGTTTGCGACGCCCAATTCTGACTCTGAGGTTGACTTTTCTTATTCCTCATGAAAGTGAATTTGGCATCACTGTCCAGCAGCTCCATCACTGCCCTGAGCTGTGACCTGCAAACATGAATTCCTGCTCCAGCCATCCACCCCAGCAGCCACCAGTGGGGCAGGGACATCCCTGGAATGTAAAACCCACAGGGAGGAACAGGAAATGCTGAAGACAACCTGGAAACCAGGGAAAGCCTGATCTGCACCAAAAAGCATTCAATCAGCACCCAGCAAGAAGGAATTTCATGTCCTCTGTGAAAATCTTCAATTTTCCATGCCTGTAAGTTTTTCTGCATATCAGAATTTTGTTATCTTCTAAAGAGAAACAACTTTCCTTCTCTTAATTCCCAATAATCCCAATTTGACTTTTAACCTCACCTGTCCTTTCCCTTTTCATGCTCCAAGCTCCTTCCCATGGGGCACACCTCCCATTCACTTGTCACCAATATTCCTTTTAAATCCATCATAGCCTCCCTGGTACTCCGCTGCTTTTTTTCCTTCTTGCACTTTTTATTCCTTTTATTCCTGCCCACATCCAGTGGCTGAGGCCCAGGGAACTCATTCACAAGCTGCTCACTTCTCCCCCTGTAATTACTTCTCACTGCTGTTGTCTTTATTGAGCTGCCTGTCTTTGGGGTTATTTCAGATTTATCTATTTTAATATTTCAGCCCCTGATTTTTATAGCCTTTGGATTGTTCAGTGATCTTTGATTGCATAATTGAAATGTATTTTCCTGCCTCCTTTAAACTCCTGAATTGGCAGGCAAACTCGCTTGGCTTTTCTGTTAGTCTCTTCAAGGCTTTTTGATTGATTCCAGCAAGGATCTATCTTTTCTTTTTCCTGATAGTTCCTTTTATTATCTCAATAAAACCTCCCGTGTCAGCTCGATTGAGCAAACTCTTTTTGTGTCTGTGCAAACTCAGCCAGGGTTATGATAAAGCACATTTGGTGTAAGGAATATTATTGCCTTCTTCCTGGACCTGGATAACAGCATCCCAACTCCTGCCTCCAGGCCTGTCCTGCTGCTGGCCCCTGCACAGGCTGGCTTTGCTCCTGCCTGGCAGGGCTTTGCTTTTAGCTCTTCCAGCTCTTTTGCACTCTAGGTAATTATCTGGGGGATATATTTCCCTTTTCCCTTTTCCTTTTCTTCCCCTTCTTTTCCCCTTTCCCCTTTTCCTTTTCCCTTTTCCTTTTCCCTTTCCCTTTTCCCTTTCCCTTTTCTCTTTCCCTTTCCCTTTTCCCTTTTCCTTTTCCTTTTTCCCTTTCCCTTTTCCCTTCCCTTTCCCCTTTCCCCTTTCCCCTTTCCCCTTTCCCTTTCTCCTTTTCCCTTTCCCTTTCCCTTTCCCTTTCCCTTTCCCTTTTCCCCATTTCCCCTTTCCCCTTTTCCCTTTCCTTTTCCTTTCCCTTTCCCTTTCCCTTTTCCCTTTCCCTTTCCCTTTCCCTTTCCCTTTCCCTTTCCCTGTCCCTTTTCCCTTTTCCCTTTTCCCTTTTCCCTTTCCCCTTTCCCCTTTCCCCTTTCCCCTTTCCTTTCCCTTTCCCTTTCCTTTTCCTTTCCCTTTCCTTTCCCTTTCCCCTTTCCCTTTTCCCTTTCCCTTTCCTTTCCCTTTCCCTTTCCCTTTCCCTTTTCCCTTTTCCCTTTTCCCTTTTCCTTTTTCCTTTCCCCTTTTCCCTTTTCCCCTTTTCCCTTTTCCCCTTTTCCTTTCCCTTTCTCCTTCTCCTTTTCCTTTCCCCTTTTCCCTCCTCCTTTTCCCTTTCCCTTTCCTGCTTGCTTTGCTTCTTTTCCTTTCCCTGGTGAAAAGCCATTTTTAAGTGCAGTGAGCAGAACTGGAATTGGCCTCCCAGCCCTGACTTGTGCAGCAGGGGCCAGGTGAGGCCCTGCTGGTGCTCCTGGCTGTGACCTTCCTGACGCTGACACTTGTGTCCTTTGCTGAAGCCTCCCCAAACCCAACCAGAGACCCATTCCCGTTTTCTGCACCAGATCAGTCCCGCCCAAAACAGCTCAAAATTCAGTGCACAACTCCCGGATGTTCCCCAATAGAAAGAATTCCTGCATTTCAGCCCCCTGGAAGGGCTGCTAATGGAACTCATTTCCTCAAATTTATCTCTGCGTGGCTCTTCCTCATTCCTTTTGTCCCTCCATGAGTGCTAAGAGAGATTTAAAGGCTAATGTCTCAAGGCAAGGGGATTGGTTTGGAATTTATCCCAGGAAATCAGGAGAACAGCCAGGGAATTGTTGCATGATTCTAGAGGAGCTGATTTGGTTTCATTGACAAGGCCAAAGGTTGGACTGGATCATCTTGGAGGTGTTTTCTGAGTTTTCATGTTGAGAATTTCAAATGCAATATTTGCTTTGGGGTTCCTTCTTTTCCCCTTCCTTTTCCCCTTCCTTTTCCCCTTCCTTTTCCCCTTCCTTTTCCCCTTCCTTTTCCCTTTCCTTTTCCCCTTCCTTTTCCCCTTTCTTTTCCCTTTCCTTTTCCCTTTCCTTTTCCCTTTCCTTTTCCCCTTCCTTTTCCCTTTCCTTTTCCCTTTCCTTTTCCCCTTCCTTTTCCCTTTCCTTTTCCCCCCCTTTCCCCCCTTTCCCCCCCTTTCCCCCTTTCCCCCCTTTTCCCCCCTTTCCCCCCTTTTCCCCCCCTTTCCCCCCTTTTCCCCCCTTTTTTCCCCTTTTTCCCCTTTTCCCCTTTCCCAGGTTATGGCCCAAATCCAGTTAAAAACCTGCAGTGTTTGGAGTCATGACCAGGGTAACCTCCGGCAGAAATAAAGTCAGGTAGCCAAGCTAATTTTTTAACCAAAGGCTTAAAAAGAGGAACCAAAAATGAAAATTAAATTTTAATTAGTTATTCATTCCCGTGGTTTAATTATGCAGTGTTCCTCCAGCAAGGAGTGTTTGACTCTGGAGTGATTGCTAATTTATGAATGTATTCTGTATTGATTTGGGAGCAGAGCTGGGTGAGCACCATCACCTTTCTCTCAGCATTTCTCCTCAGCAGGCCCAGAGTGTTTGAATTTCTTGTCTGAATTCCTGGTTCAGGCATTTATTAGAGCAAAGGCCGAGTGTAATTACATTAAAATATGAAATAAGGCCAATAATTGCAATGGAGTTCCATAATGCAGCAGATGAAACGGGGCCATTGGGGTGCCTGGGAGGGGTCAGGCTTCCCAAAATATTTGTTCTTTTTGTTTTTAGGAGTAAATTGATATCAGTGCCTGGATTAGAAGTGAGGGATTTGGGTAGAGAAAGCTGGGGTTTAACTGATGGAAGAACAAAATGGTTTGGAAATTATTTGGGTTTCTTTTTTGTGTGTTTTAAAATAATAATAATAGTAATAACAACAACAACAATAATTATTATTATTATTATTATTACTACTACTACTGCAGGAATTTCAGCCTCCACAGCTCAACATGCCCCACAGGCTCCCTTACTCACAGTCATAGAAATATTCTCCAAGACCCTGGAAAACTCCTGGTTCTTGGATTTTCCTCTTCTGGAATTGCTCCAATGTCCAGGCTCTGCTTAATCCAGCTTAAAGTGGCTTCTCCCCACAATTTTTTACCAAAAAAAACCATGGGAGAAAATTCACATAATTCCAGGGTGTGAAAGTGAGGAAGGCATGTAACAGGGGAGAAGAATTCCTGGTGTTGGAGAAACAGGAGAAACAACAATGGGATAATTGTGGAGAAGGTGACAAGGTGAAGAGGCAGAGGAAGAGTTTTGGTTTTAGCATCAGCTCATCCCAAGATTCCCTGACATATGGACAAGGCTTTGCCCCAGTATCTGCAGGAAATGAAATCCAGCACAGCGACCTTGGAAACAAGCAGAGGGCAACAAAACAACCCACCCTGGTTTCTTCTTGTTTTCCAAACAGACAGAATCCCCTGGCTGGGTGGGGTTGCACACTGAGATCCAGGCATGATCCTGGAGGAACCATATGGATGGAGGACCCTGGAGCAGCTGTCCCACATCCCTGTGCTGTCTGCAGGACACTCGGGGTGCATTTTGGGGATATTTTCATTTCCCAAATCCATGTTGCTGTTTGTTTCCTTGGATTTAAGAGGATGTCTGGAAAGCAGCTTGGTCTGATTGCAGCACAGCAATAAACAGGATAAGTAATTAACTCCAGGCAATTTCCTCCACCATTTATTTGCTGCAGCCATCTCTCCACTCCAAAGGGAAAAAAAAAACAAACCTCTTGTTTTCCAGGCCATTTGGAGCACTTTAGCAGTGGGAATTTTCTCTCCCATCCATTCTCTTTTCCCAGCCCCTGTGCCTCAAGAAGCAGGTGGAGAATTGCCAGCCCACACCAGCTTTGTGGTGCCCTCACCCACCTTAATTTGATCCCCTGGATCCTCGTGATTTCCATAGGAACTTGAGATTTATGGAGACCAGCAGCCAAGTCAAAGCTGGAAGCAGAGAGAGGTTTGTGGGCAGATGGCAAAACTTGCTTCATTTTCCAGGGTGGGAATAATTCCAGGGAAGAGTGTAAAAAACCCTGCAGTCATTTCAGCTCCTCACTGTCATCGCCCTCCCCCTCATCCCAGGCTGGGTTTTATGGCACCAACCAAAGCAGGGGACCTGGCTGGGAGTCCTGTGCTGTCACAGACATCTTTTATGGAAAATCCTTTCCTTAGGAATTTTCCTCCTGAGGAGCTGAGAAGCCTCAGGAACAAAATGTAACCAATGGTTATCTGCTGCTGTGGAATGCAACAGGTGCAGCTGTGATTGGTCTCATGGGGTTGTTTCTAATTAATGGCCAATCACAGTCCAGCTGGCTTGGACAGAGAGTCCCAACACAAACCTTTGTTATCATTCTCTCTTTTTCTATTCTTAGCCAGCCTTCTGATGAAATCCTTTCTTCTATTCTTTCAGTATAGTTTTAATGTAATATATATCATAAAATAATAAATCAGCCTTCTGAACCATGGAGTCAGATCCTCGTCCCTTCCCTCATCCTGGGACCCCTGTGAACGCTGTCACACTGTGCAGTCAGATGTGACAGTGACAATAATCCTGTGTGATCCTAGCAGGGAGAGTAGGCCCATTGCCCACCCCAGGGGGCTCTTTGCCTGGAAAAAGGAGGAACAAACCCTCCAGGAATGGCAGAGACAGTGAAGTTTCACAGCACAGAGAAGGAAATCCCTTGCAGCATTTATTCTGCCCCCCAGGCTGTCCCTAGCAGGCGATGCCCGGGCACCAGGGGCTCCAGGAGCAGGGCTGCCCTTGGGATCTGGGCTGCACAATTCCCAAATTGCTGCCCCATCCTTTATGGCTGCCCTGCTCCCTGCCACACCTGGGGATGCAGCTCTGCAGCCTGGAGCTGGGCTGTGCCTGGGGAAATAAATGTTCAGTGAATGCAGGAGGCTGCTCGGGGGGGTTCAGAGGCTCTGGGGCTGGATATTCCATGGGCTCCCTTCCCAAAATCAGCCAGGGCTGGGCAGGGGGGTTCCCATGGCAGCTCCCCATCCCCAGCACCCTGTGAGGCACCTGAGAGGGATATTGGGATTTTTGGAGTGGGATGAATGGAAATGGAGCCTGGGAATGCTGCAGGAGCTGGGGCTGGAGGGGGTGATCACCTCCTGTATCAGCTTTGTTAGCAAAAACCCCAGAACACCTCAAAACCCCAAAACAACCTCAAAATCCCGAAACAAACTCAAAATCCCGAAACAAACTCAAAAATACCCAGAGCAAACCCAGCTGGAGAGAATGTTTGAAGAACACTGAGAATCTAAAGCATGTGTGTGCTTCAGGGCAGGACTGGGTTCCACAGGTATCCATAAATTATTCATTTTATTGGATTCACACAAATCCTGCAGGAAAACCAAACCCTGTGTGCTCCAAAGGGAAGATTCCTGCAGTTCTTTACTGTGATCCTGATTTACCCTCAGAAATGAACTCTGGACGTGCAGATTCCTGCAGAATTTTCCCTGCTCCCACCCCACATTTCAGCGCTGCTTTTCCACAACCTTGTTTTCCCTTCCCTCTTTTCCCAGCAGCTTCATTTTGGCTCTGCTGTGTTCCCAACAGGGAGAAGCTCTGTGGATGGGGAATTCTGGTCTCCTCTGGGAATGCTGGGTCTCTATCCCACAGGAATTCAGGAATTTTCCCCTGGGAATGCTGAGCATCCTCCCCACAGGAATTCAGGAATTTTCCCCTGGGAATGCTGGCCCCTCTGTCCATCCCTGGCCCCTGTCTGGCTGCCTGAAGCTGGTGATAATTCCTCAAGCCCCACAATTTACTTTGTTCTGCTTTCCCAGGCAATTAAATTCCCAGCAAATGCCATTTTTCCTGCTGACCCCTCCCTGGACTGCTGGAAGAAGCATTGCTACAAACAAAGCTCCACTGAGCAGATAATGAAGCCGCTCTAAAATGCATTTAAAATTCAGATGATGAAAGATCATCTATTAAGCACTAATCCTTTTCATTTTTGCACGCTCAATGAAAAAATGAATATTTCTGCTGTGAAATTCATGCCCAGCCAGACCTGGAGAGGGGCTGGATGGGGCTGGGAGCACCTGGGACAGTGGGAGGTGTCCCTGCCATGGCAGGGGTGGCACTGGGTGGGATTTAAGGTCCCTCCCAACCCAAACCACCCTGGGATTCTCTGCAATCTGAGTGTTAATTTGATTTTTGTTTAATTTTCAGTGTTTTTCCAGAGCAGCTGGATGTGTTCACACCTGAAAGATCAGCTAGAGAAACCAGGACATGGAAATAATTCAGGTTTTTAACAGCTTGGAGCAACCTGAGGTAGTGGAAGTTGTTGCTGCCCATGGAAGGGCTGGAATGGGATGGGCTTTTTTCTGAGATGATGTTTGAGGGTTACACCCCTCCAGTTTGGTGGAATCCAGTTATTTTCTGCAGTAATCTACACGTAACTCTTCACCCCTGGTGGTCTTTCCTCCTCCCACTGCAGGACCCAGCACAAGCAGGAGGCTCCTCATGGAAGTGGCTCCTCATGGTGGCATTGCCAGCGCAGGGATTTTCACCTCCTTTCCCTCCCTTTCCAAGGACCGGACCTGTGGGCAGCTCTGGGACAGAGTTCCCACCTCCGAATTCTCTCTGTGGAGATGAGAACCTTCCTTTGGGTCTGGGTGTGGTTCTCCTCAGGTAACAGAGATTTATCTCAGCATTTCATGCCAGGGAGCTGCTCAGGGGGATTTGGGCACATCCCCCCTACTCCAGCCCTTATCCCAAAACTCAGCTCCTTTTTTAGCTGGAAGTTCACCAGAACCACAGACCCTGCAGGTGAGGTGTCCTTCCAGATGGATTTTAGGGAATTTTCCCCCATGGAATTTTCCTCCATGAATAAGGGCTGGAGGGAATTTTCCTCCAGCCCTTATTCCAAAACTCAGCTCCTTTTTTAGCTGGAAGTTCACCAGAACCACAGACCCTGCAGGTGAGGTGTCCTTCCAGACGGATTTTAGGGAATTTTCCTCCATGGAACAAGGGCTGGCCAGGGGTGGAGTCCCCATCCCTGTGGATGTGGCACTCGGGGACACAGAGCAGGGCTGGGGTGGTGCTCCCAGAGGGATTTCCCAGCCTCCCTGACTCCACAATTCCCAGATTCCTGCTGAGGAGCTGTGTCGACGGTTGGTCACAAGGTTTTCGGGGTGAAGGAAGAGACGAGATGGGCTCTATGATCAGAAGGCTTGATTTATTATGTTATGATATATATATATATATATATATTACATTATAACTATACTAAAAGAAAAAGAAAAAGAGAGTTTCTAGAAGCTGCTAACTACTTAAGAATAGAAAGTAAAGAATGATCAACAAACTTTGCTCTCTCGGACTGTGTCCGAGAGAGCTCAGTTCTGGATTGGCCATTATTTCCAAACACTCAATCTGGGCCAATCCAGAACTGACCTGTTGCATTCCACAGAAGCAGATAACTTATTGTTTACTTTTTGTTTCTAGAGCCTCAGCTTCTCAGAAAGAAAAAATCCTAAAGAAAGGATTTTTGTGAAAAAGATGTCTGTGACAGAGCTGTCCCTGCCCCACCTCCTGCAGCTCCCTCCAGATGTGCCAGCAGCGGGCAGGGCTGTGCCCACATCTGGCAGTGTCCCCTCCAAGGCACAGGGACACCACTCCTGCCTCCCTGGGCACCAGCACACCCAGCCAGAGCCTGGACAACGTTCCCAAGTGGAAAAAACACCAGATTTTTACCTTCCCAGAGGCAGAACATCGTGGTTCCTGCAGGAGCTCAGGAACGGGTTCAGGGAGCTTTGGGAGAGCCCTGCAGGAACATCCCAGCTCCTGGGTCTGGCCTTGGAGTCCGGCAGGAAAATTGTAAATCCTGATCTGAGCCTGGGCTTGGCCTTGGATTCAGGTAAGGAAATGGCAAATACTGACCTGAACCTGGGAAATTGGTAAATCCCTGCTCTGAACCTGGGTTTGGATTCGGATTCAGGCAGGAAAATGGCAAATCCTGCTTTGAACCTGGGCTTGGCCTTGGATTGAGGCAGGAAAATTGTAAATCACTGGTCTCAACCTGGGTTTGGCCTTGGATTTAGATTCAGGCAGGAAAAGGCAAATCCCTGCTCTGAACCTGGGTTTGGCCTTGGATTCAGGTAAGGAAATGGCAAATCCTGATCTGAACCTGGGAAAATGGCAAATCCCTTCTCTGAACCTGGGGTTTGGGGATTCAGGAGCTTTGTTGGCTCCCACCAACCCCAGAGCTGAAATAAACCCCCAGTTTCCTCAGAACTTTGTGTCACGTTTCACCTGGAGTTGGATATTGGATAAACTGGAATCTTTTTTCTCTTGGGAGTGGTTCCCAAGCTGCTCCTAAGCCTTCCCCACAGCTTTTCCCTCACTAAACACCCAATTCCAGGTGGTTCCTGGGGGATGAGGAGCCTCAGGCATTCCAAAGGTGCTGTTGGGAGAGCCAGGCCCACCCTCCTCAGGGCTCAGCACAATTCTGGTTTTACCCTCAACACAATTCTGGTTTTACCCTCCTGTCCAGCCCAGAGGGGTCAAACCCCTCCAGAGCTTTATCAGCGTTAATCTGATGTGCAGGGGCTAACAGAATTCTTGTTTTAAATTTAAATCCAAAGTTAATCCATCTCCCCTGATGCTCCAAATCAGTAACCTGCAGTAATTGCTTCTCATAATGGTTTTCTGGACTGGTGCTGATATTTCAAAGTGTGGCTCTTCTCCTGCTCAATAAAATAATGCAAATATTATCACAAAAACAATTACAGCAGGGCAGGAGCTTCCACATCTCTTCAAGGCAGAAAAGGACGAATTGGGGCTTTATGCTCTGGTTCAGCTGATACAAATTCTTTGCATAACCCTGGAAGTTTCATTTTCCTCTTTTGCTCAAATTTAACTCTTCAGTGAAGCTGCGCAGCCATGTTTGCCTTGCCCATGAGCTGAAACATTTGCTTAATGGTTACAAATTGCTTTGGAAATTCAGCATTAAAAGCTTTGATCAGGCAACTTCCTAATTGCTGCTTGCTTTTAAAATGTGTAGCAGGGAGTTCTGGTAGCCCTGAGTCTTCAGGAGTGGCTTTCTCCTTGATTGCTCAGCCCTGAGTGAGTTTAAAACCCTTATTATTTATCTATTATAGATGTATAAAGTTAAGTCACAGGCTATTTATATGTGGTTTTAAGAGTGGCTTTATAGGCGCTGGTTTTATATTCTCAGCACACCTTTGTCTGGTTCTCAGGGCTCCTTGTTTTATTTGTTTGCATTTTTAATGGCCCCTGTTTGAATGAACTGTTTGTGTTGGGTGCCACGTGGGGGTTTTCAGGGTAGCAAATGAATCCTCACATTTGGATCTCAAAATCCATCATTTCCAAGTGACATCCACAAGGCCAAGTCCAGATTCTGACCTTGCTGCTTAAGTCAAGTTTGGGAAGTATTTGGTTTGCTCTAGGGCAGTTTTTGTTCACCCGGGGATTCATGTGTTTGTCAAGTTCATTAAGTCACACAGGATATGGAAATAATTCAGGTTTTTAACATTTTGGAGCAACCTGGGGTAGTGGAAGGTGTTGCTGTCCGTGGGAGGGCTGGGATGGGATGGGCTTTGCAGTCCCTCTCAACCATTCTGGGATAAAGAAATGCAGATTTAAGGGAATATGAAAGAATATTTTCATATAAAAATATTTATATAGTATAATATCTATTTTTATATTTATATATTATAATTTTTATAATATTATAAAATTTTATTTCTATAATATTATAAATTTTATAAAAATTTATATTCTATTATATGAATAAATTTATATAGTATTATAACATTTTATAATGTTATAATATATGGATAGTTATATATTATATTTTTATAATTTTAATATAAAATATAAAAATTATAAAATAAAAAAACCTGTGCCTGTTTTTTTAGCACCTAGCCCTCACTGCTGTTGCTGGGTGACCCTGGCAGGAGATCTCCTCAGATGAGGCCAAGGAACAAAGATCAAAGAGTTCCAAGCAAAAAGCCCGTTCTGACTTCTCATTTCCCTCAGAGATGGACGAGCAGCTGGTTTGTGCCGGGCTGCAATTAAAGCCGTGCCACACTTTATTTCCTTTTAAGCTCTGCCTAATCCAGGAGCCAGGCTCACCTTGGTGGATGCTGGGACCAGTTCCTTCATGGGAAGGGCTGTGAAGGGTTGGAAGTGCCCAGGGAGGGTTGGAGTGCCCAGGTGTCCCAGGAATCCCTGTGTCACAGACACCTTTTATGGAAAATCCTTTCCTTAGGATGTTTCCTCCTGAGAAGCTGAGAGGCCTCAGGAACAAAATGTAACCAATGGTTATCTGCTGCTGTGGAATGCAACAGGTGCATCTGTGATTGGTCTCATGTGGTTGTTTCTAATTCATGGCCAATCACAGCCCAGCTGGCTCAGACTCTCTGTCCAACACACAAACCTTTGTTATTCATTCCTTCTTTTTCTATTCTTAGACAGCCTTCTGATGAAATCCTTTCTTCTATTCTTTCAGTATAGTTTTAATGTAATATATATCATAAAATAATAAACCAGCCTTCTGAACCATGGAGTCAGATCCTCGTCCCTTCCCTCATCCAGGAACCCCTGTGAACGCTGTCACAGCCCTGGGGGTGGCACTCAGAGCTGGGGACACGGTGGGGATGGGCACAGCTGGGACTCCATGGGCTGGGAGGGCTTTTCCAGCCCCAGGGATCTGGGGATTTGTCCAGCACCCCCTGCCTGGCATGAGCAGCATGGCTGGGGTTTGTGGCAGGCAGGGGCCCTGGCAGAGGCTGTCACAGCCCAGGGACTCAGGGTGACATCTGCCTCCCTGGCTGACCCCCTCGCCAGCTGGGCTCCGGCTCCAGGACCCCGTTCAGTCAGGAATCATCAGCCCTCAGCAGCTGCACGGGGTGACTGCTGATCTCAGAAATGCCCCGGGGAAAAGCTGCCTCAGCAGCTCCTGCCTGCCCCAGGCCCCTCAGCAGCTCAGCCACACATCCCCCATGGCTGGTGCCACAGGGATAACGGGGCTGGGTCCCTGGGGACAGCCTGCACGGCTGGGAGCAGCCTGGCACAGGGGTGTCCCTGCCATGGCACTGCCTGGCACCTCGGGTGCCTGCCCAGACACCCCCTGCCCTGTCTGTGGGGTGTCTGCACTGTTATCTGTGTCTGTGGGGTGTCTGTGGGGTGTCTGCACTGTTATCTCTGTCTGTGGGGTGTCTGTGGGGTGGCTGTGGGGTTATCTGTGTCTGTGGGGTGGCTGTGGGGTCTCTGCACTGTTATCTGTGGCTGTGGGGTCTCTGCACTGTTATCCGTGGCTGTGGGGTGTCTGTGGGGTATCTGTGGGGTCTCTGCACTGTTATCTCTGTCTGTGGGGTGTCTGTGGGGTTATCTGTGTCTGTGGGGTGTCTGTGGGGTCTCTGCACTGTTATCTGTGCAGTGAGCTGTGAACTCAGGGAACATCTCACACCTCAGAGCTGGCTGAACGCTCCCCATCCCCGTGTCCCACTGCTGGGGGAATTCCTTCCCCCCTCACTGCAATTTGGTAGAACATCACCAAGTGCTGCCCCTGCCCCCTCTGACCCTCAGCTGCAGGGCTGTTCTCCTCTCCTGGATTTAGGCTGGAACTGGGTTGCAGTGCAGCAGACGGGGCTCAGTTTCTTCAGGCAGGAAAAGCCAGTGTTTTATTCACAGAATTCATTTTTACACAGCTTTCACTGACTTTGTGTTCAACTCCCATTGGCCAGCAGATTTCTTGCCACTCAGTTCCTTGGTTAGAAGGTGTTTGTGTGTGCATGTTAGGACTTTATCTACAGGTGTTTAGATATTTCCTTTGTGGATTCCCATGGGACAGATCTTCTGTTACTACAGGTGCAACTTATCTTTCTTTACAGGAATAGGTTATTGTGTTGAGTTTCTATTTTTCTGATTTTTTAAAACGAGAATTTATAGGCTTGGCTGGTAATTCAGTAGAGCAAGACCTGACTGTATAAGGCCTTTTTTCAATAATAGCTTTACTTGTATGCCACAGAATCGCTCTGAGGAGCATTCCCCACCCAGGGTGCTCCAGCCCTGTCTCCCTCCTGCTCTTGCAGCCTGTCCTGCTCTGTTCCAGGCTCTTTTTCTGCAGAAATCCCACTGAATCAGGGCAGTTGAGGGTCCTCCCTGGGGTTCTCCCTGTGGGAGGAGCAGCCTGGCACTGCAGGACCCTCCTGCATGGAAGCTTTGCCTGAGTCTGAATTTAATGCAGGAATTCCTCAGCTCATTAATAAACCTTCATAAGGATTCAATTCAGCATTAAAGCCACTTAAATGGCTTTTTATTTCCCATTTATTACTCAGTGCTTCCTCTTATAACTCTGGCATTTTGTGGGTTTTTTCTTCACCTACTTCATGCAATTTTAATATTCATATTCTCTCGGGTCAGGTGTGAATGAATTCCTAAGGAGCTGAAAACCAACACAAATGCTCTCTTTGCCCTCCTTTTTTCCTCCTCTTCCTCAGCTGTGCAATCCTCCAGTTTATTTGGGAGATTTCTCTCCCTGGCCAGGAAGGGATTTCATTGATCCCAGGGTGAGGGGTCACATCCTGTGTTAGTTTAACAGAGGGGAAAACCCTTCACTATTCCACTGGTGGGAAATGAAAATACCTGACGTTACAGGGCTGCATTTGGAACAACCCAATTTTTACCCTCACTTTTAAACATTTATTCCATCAGAGAGCTCTGAGTTAAGTGATTGCACAGTGAAAATGAAGATGGGGTTTGTTGTTTTGATATTCATTTTGGTATTTAATTTTGCTATTTAATTTCTCCTTTTTTTTTTTTTTAATTAAAAGAGGTATCACCAGTCCAATTGTGGTGTAAAGCTAACATTGCACTTGGCATTTAGAAACTCCTTTGGAAACCTCGTGTTAGACACAGGGATCAAACGGACTTTTATCCTTTATTCCATTATATAACTGGAATAACATCGTTCCATAAGTTCAACAGAGCCCTGTTTGCCTCCCAAAGCTTGCAGGGAAATTTATGGGGTAATGAAAATGTGTTCAGAAAGATAAATTTCTGTTTCATTCTCTGGATTTTTGTCACAGTTTCCAATTCCTGTATTAAATAATCTGTTTCTTTTAAAGAGGGTTATATAACGTCAGGGCTGACAGCTGAGCTTGCAGGATGCTGTAATTAAGCTGAATGGTAAATAACTGCACAAAAGGGCTGCTGGAAACACCAATCTCAGACCTGAAAAAGCCCCTAATTCATCAAAAATACAAAAGATATTCCACAGGTGGCATCAGCTTCGTGTTCTTGAAATAACTTCATTAAAATGATGCCAAATAATTGAATCATTGTATTTTTAGCCACGGCCCTGAGAGTCCCTTTCATTAGAGAGATTCTTTCATGAGAGAAGATTAGTGGTTGAGGCTGAGATTGAGATGGTTTAGAGGCAGCACATGACAGTTTAAGAGGCTGTGTTCGTTAGAAAAGCTTTTAGGGTGTTGGGAAACGGTGGGGTTTGGATGATGTGGAGCCAAATTGCCCTCCCTCCAAATGAACATTTATGCTGTCTTGGTTAATGGCACGGAGATGTGCCAGGGAAGGTTTCTCCTGGCTGGTTCTGCAGGTCAGCGTTTGCTCCTCTCCTCCCTGCAGCCCCTGGCAGAGCGGCTGCAGAGCTCCTGGCAGGGCCGCCTTAGGCAGGGCTCAGTTAGAGCTGGGCTTTGCTGTTCCAGGCTGTGTCACCTGGTGATTGCAGCCTGGCTGCATTTCAGGAGCTGTTATGAGGAGCAGAGATGAGCTGAGCTCCTTGCTCCAGCCTCCCCTGATGACTCCCCCTTCCAGGGGAAGGGGAAGTGCTCTAATCACCATCCCGAGCCTGGCACAGGGCAAGGGCAGGCAAACCAGAGGAGCCAGCGCCAGGCAGAATTCCAGCCTGCCCTCCCATTCCCTTTCATGCTCCAAGCCTTCCAGGAGCCTTCAGCCACTTCTGAGGACAGCCCTGCCATCATTAAATGTCTGCAGTGGTACAAAGGAGGAGCTTTGCCCCCCCTGAGGTAAATGGGGAATTTAGGGAGCTCTGGGAGCTGCAGCTCCTGCTCCCCCAGGGGTGTGTGGGGCTCTCACCAGCTCCTGTGCCTGGCTGGGACACAGGGAATCACCCAGGGAGTGAAATTACCCACAGCAGTGGGGTCGGGGTTTTCCTGGCTCTCACAGTGGCTGCCTGAGCGAGCTGGGGAACTCTGGCTCTGTTTTCCAGCATCTGCCAAACAGCTTCTACAGGTTTTGTTCCTGAGGTGCTCCTACATCCATGCTTTTCAAAGGGAATGGATGTAAATATTCCTTGGGAGCCAAGAGGCAGGGCTGGGTGGGAGATTGGGAATTGGGAATTGTTCCCTGGCAGGGTGGGCAGGGCTGGGATGGAATTGCCAGAGCAGCTGGGGCTGCCCCTGGATCCCTGGCAGTGCCCAAGGCCAGGATGGACACTGGGACACCCTGGGACAGTGGGAGGTGTCCCTGCCATGGCTGGGGCAGCACTGGGGGGGATTTGGGGTTCTTGCAGCCCATCCCAGGCTGTGCATCACTGACTGAGCCCAGGCACTCCTGACAGGATGCCACGGAAAGCTTTTCAATCCTGGGACAGAGCTTGCAGGCACAATTCCCAAGCTGTGCCCCAGAACATCCCTCAGAACCAGCCCTGGGCTGCTGGGGCCCATCTCCTCTGGGACTGAGCAGAATGGGGGCAAAACCAGGAGAATCAGAACAGGAAAGGGCTGTGAGGGTGGAGCTGGGGGTCGGGCTCGGCTCCCAGGGAACAGAGACAGACCCAAGGGAAATACAGGTTGGATGTCAGGAGAAAGTTTTTCACAGAAAGGTGATAAAGTTCTGGAATGTTCTGCCTGGGGAGGGGATGCAGTCCCCATCCCTGGGTGTGTTTAACAAAGCCTGGATGTGGCACTGGGGGCCAGGGTTCAGTTGAGCTGTTGGGGTGTCGCAGGCATCTTTTTACGGAAAATCCTTTCCTTGGAATTTTTCCTCCTGAGAAGCTGAGAGGCCTCAGGAACAAAATGTAACCAATGGTTATCTGCTGCTGTGGAATGCAACAGGTGCATCTGTGATTGGGCTCATGGGGTTGTTTCTAATTAATGGCCAATCACAGCCCAGCTGGCTTGGACAGAGAGCTGAGCCACAAACCTTTGTTATCATTCTTTCCTTTCTATTCTTAGCTAGCCTTCTGAGATAAACCCTTTCTCCTATTCTTTCAGTATAGTTTGAATGTAATATATATCATAAAATAATGAATCAGCCTTCTGAACCATGGAGTCAGATCCTCATCTCTTCCCTCACCCTGGGACCCCTGTGAACACGGTCACATTGGGGCTGGGCTGGACTCAATGATCCTGGAGGTCTCTCCCAACCCAGTGATTCTGTAATTCTGTGAATTCCAGCCCATTTCCTTCCAATATAATAAAAATACAGAATAACTGCAGCCCTGAGAGGTGTCAGGCTCCCTGACCCTCGTCCCAGTTTCCAGGGCTCCCTTTGCCAGCCCCGGGCAGCATTCCCTGCAGCCTGTGCATTATCCACCAGGGTGCAAACCTGATTATTCCTGACATTTCCCAGTGCCAGGACAGGGCAGAGTCTTGGCTCCCTGAACCCCAGGGCTGGTTGCATTTCCTGGCAAGGCAGAGTTGCTGCTTTTCCTGGGGACATGGGGAGCAGATGGCTCTTCCTGGAGAGCTCCTTTTCTGGGAGCTTTTATTTATTTATTCCTCTTTTTCCTGCCTGCACTTCAGATGTTTGAATGGGCACGAGGCAAATGCTTTTTATTCCTGTGCTGTTCCAAGGAGTGATCCTGCAATCCTGCAGCTTGTTTGAGCAGAGAGGGCTTTAATTAACCTCTTCAGGGGGAATTTGCTTGATGGTATCACAATGGCAGCAGTGAAGAGGAAGGTGTGCCGAGGATAATGAGTGCTGAGAAATATGGAAATACGAGTGGTGGAAATATGAGGTTTTGTGAGTGATATTTTTGTAGCTATTTGATAAAAGGGGCTCTGGGATGTGTTCAGGCCCCTGGTCAAGGCTGGATAAAATGCTGGTGGTAGGATTTGATGCAAAAATGGATTTTCAAGGCCACTTCTCTGTTTGAATGGGTAAGAACAGCAGGCACTCCAGCTCTGGGCTCCAGCTGCAACTCTAGAGGGAGAGCACATCCCACTCCCTGAGCCAAGGAACTCAGCTGAGATTTAAAGAGATCATTTCTCAGGAGCTGGCCTGGGCTGGGTTTGCTGTTTTAATGTTTGGAGTTCCCTTGTGCCTTAGGACTTGAATTCAGAAATGTTTAGAATTTAGAAAACAACCCCACTGAGCTCTAAATTCTCTGGCTACACAGCTTCGCCCCTCACGTTAAAATTTCCTCTTTAAACAGGAAGGGTTTAAGCCTCAGGGGAAAAAATCAGTGAGAAAAATTATCTTGAACAATCCTTTTCCACTGAAAGGCAGCTGCAAATCTGGTTTTGTTTGCAGCTTGGGAAGGGTGCAGAGCTTGCTGCTGTATGATTTATTTGGGAAAGTGGGAATAACTGTGAATTTTGGCAGGGAAGCTGTGCCAGTTGCACAGATATTTGGGATGCTCTGGCCTCAAGGAGGTGTGTCTGTGATGTGGTGCATAAAACAAATCCAACAATGGATTTTATCCTGCATCTGAGATGTGGGGAAGATGCTGTTCAGTAAAAATGAAATCTGAGGGAAAAAAATCCACTTGGACAAGAAACCAAGGGAGCACTAATTTCTCACAGGGCACAGCTGGCACTGCTGCTGGGGATGCTCTGCTGGGCCACCTCTGGCAGCTCCAGATCCTGTCTGCAGATTTAACCATGCACAGAGTGATTGGGATCCTGTTTGCAGGCAGATTTCAACATTCACAGTGGTTCTGTGGTCCTGGGTCCAGTAGGATTTCAATATTTACGGTGATTCTGTGATCCTGTTTGCAGGCAGATTTAACCATTCTCAGAGTGATTGAGATCCTGTTTGCAGGCAGATTTCAATATTTACGGTGATTCTTTGATCCTGTGTCCAGTAAGATTTAAATATTTACAGTGTGATTCTGTGATCCTGTTTGCAGTAAGATTTAGATATTTATGCAGTGATTCTGTGATCCTGTTTGCAGTCAGATTTAAATATTTACACAGTGATTCTTTGATCCTGTGTCCAGTAAGATTTAAACATTTACACAGTGATTCTTTGATCCTGTGTCCAGTAAGATTTAAACATTTACACAGTGATTCTTTGATCCTGTGTCCAGTAAGATTTAAATATTTACACAGTGATTCTTTGATCCTGTGTCCAGTAAGATTTAAACATTTACACAGTGATTCTGTGATCGTGTTTGCAGCAAGATTTAAATATTTTCAGTGATTCTGTGATCCTGTTTGCAGTAAGATGTCAACATTTACAGAGTAATTGAGATTCTGCGGCCAGTAAGATTTAAACATTCACTATTTGATTCTGTGATCCTGTTTGCACTCAGATTTAATTATTGTCAGTGATTCTGTGATCCTGTTTTCCCCCAGAGCAGGGCAGGCTCAGCCTCCAGGGGATGGGCATGGCCCCAGGGGCAGCTGAGGCCACTGAGGGTGTCCAGCCTGGCAGGGGACAGCCCTGGGGCTGCAGCTGTGCCCTGTGAGCAGGGCCAGCACCTGGGAATGGCCGTGCCAGGACTCCCTGACCCCTGCTAGCTACAGGAGCCACGCGGTCACCACCGCTGAAATCACTGATAACAAAGGATATATTCTGGCACAGCCCAGTTCCCAGGTGTTTCTGTAACCCTGTGCTCCCAAAAAATCCATTTCAGGGCTCACTCGTGCCTTGTAATTACAGGTTTGTAGGAAGAGACAGCAATTCCCTGCCACGGGAGGCGGAGTTTGGGTGGTGAGAAGGGTTTGAAGTGAAATAAACCGAAAATATGAGGAGGAGAAATGAGAGCCCAGAGGAGAGGAAGAGTGGCTGTCCTGTTTTTAACCCCTGAAGGGCTGGGTGCTGTGCACCAGCAGGGAAGATCAGATCTCAGGGTGGGTGATGGAGGGGCTGTCAGACAGATGTGGTGTGGCGGAGGCTGGATGTTTCCTGTGAGTCTGAAGAAGTCCTTGCACAGCTTTTCTAGGAGAGGATCATGCTGCCCATCTATAACAGCAAAGTGCCGTTGAGCTGATGTTTTTTAAATTAATTATAGATTTTATAGTTATGAGCAGCTCTTCAGCCCCGCTGTCTCCCAGACATTAACAGTTTATCTGCACTCAGAACACTTTGAAAGAGTTTCCTCCACACCTTCTCCAAACACTTGGATGAGACTCGGGGCTGAAATAAATGTGCATGAGCAACGTGGGCCCTCTGCAGCCCCACCTCATTTGGAGCATATTTCAGGATTGAATTACACCCGAATATCTCATCATTTCCCTCACTTGTCACTAAAGGTCATGCAGAGCTGTAAACAATCAATGGTTCTCATGTCTGAAGGGGGAAGCTGGAGCAGTTTTTCATGAGCTGTGAAGGTTAAACGAGGCACTTGCCAAGATCTATTGAGCACCATCCAGGCTTTACATATTTTATGGAATGTTTAGTGCACGCTCATTACCACTGCTGTTAATGGCTTATGAGGAATCAGAAGGGTTTGGGTTGGAAATCATGCCATGCACCTCTTCTGCTGGGGATCATCCCAAAAAGGCTCTGAGGGGAGGGGTCTCTGTGTGAGGGGCTCTGCCAAACACCCTGAGAAGAAAAGAGATGCTTTTGGTAAAGAATATCCAAACCCTTGGAATCCTGGGCCCTTGTTATCAAAAATTATTGTTATCAAAATTATTATAAATAATAATAATACAATTATTATAAATTCTGGCCCTTGTTACAGGCCTGCAATGGCTGCTCCCAGGCAACAAAGACAGGACAACAGGGAATGGCCTCAGGGAATGCCACCGTGGGACACGAAGGAGAATTTCCCCTCAGAAAAGGTTAGCAAGCATTGGAGCAGCGCTGGAGTCACCTGGCAGGGGTCAGAACGTGCAGAAGTGGCGCTTGAGGACAGGGACAGCGGTGACCACGGGGCTGCTGAATGCTGGCTGATGATCCTAAAGGTTTGTTCCAACCTTAATAATTTCCAATCTTAATAACCAAGAGCCTTTGCTTTTTGTTTTTGGTCACTGCTATGATGCTGGAGACAGTTTGGGAATTGGGAATTAGGAAAATTCTGGTGTTTCCCTGTGAGCAGTCAATGGTGCAGGCACTGAACAGCCCCAGAATGGTGCCCAGAGTCACCTGGGGGGCTGGATGGGGGCAGGGAAAGGGGATTTTAGAATCCCAGAATATCCTGGGCTGGAAGGGACCCACAGGATCACCCAGTGCAACCCTGTCCTTGCACAGACACCCCAGAATCCCACCTGGGCATCCCTGGCAGTGCTGTCCAAGGGCTCCTGGAGCTCTGGCAGCCTCGGGGCCGTGCCCATTCCCTGGGCAGTGCCAGCACCTCTGGGGATGGCCCTGTCCCTAAGGACTGGATCATTTCCACTCTTGTTGTTGGGAGAAGTCCCTGCCTGCCCTGTGACAGTGACAGCTCCCACAGCTCGTGCCTGCCTCTCAAAGTAAGGCTTAGCTGTTGTCAGGAGTTAATCTTGAGCAGAGATAAGCAGGGATTAGTGGCTAAAGCCGGCCCTAGGGCAGCCCAGGGCCTAATCCTGCCTGTCTCACTTTCACCCTGCAGAGATAAGGGACCAAGATCTGGGAACAGATCTGCTGGGGATCAGGCACTGAGAGTCCCCAGGGTTTGTGTGAGAGCTGCTGAGCACTGGAGATGGGCAGGGAGGGAGGGAGGGAGGGAGGGATGGATGGATGGATGGATGGATGGATGGATGGATGGATGGATGGAGGGAGGGATGGATGGATGGATGGATGGGGAATGGATGGATGGATGGATGGATGGATGGATGATGGATGGATGGATGGATGGATGGATGGATGGATGGATGGATGGATGCATGATGGATGGATGGATGGATGGATGCATGATGGATGGATGATGGATGGATGATGGATGGATGATGGATGGATGGATGGATGGATGGATGATGGATGGATGGATGGATGGATGGATGGATGGATGGATGGATGGATGGATGGATGGATGATGGATGGATGGATGGATGGATGATGGATGGATGATGGATGGATGGATGGATGGATGGATGGATGGATGGATGGATGATGGATGGATGGATGGATGGATGGATGATGGATGGATGGATGGATGGATGATGGATGGATGATGGATGGATGGATGGATGGATGATGGATGGATGGATGATGGATGGATGATGGATGGATGGATGGATGGATGGATGATGGATGGATGGATGGATGGATGGATGATGGATGGATGATGGATGGATGGATGGATGGATGGATGATGGATGGATGGATGATGGATGGATGATGGATGGATGGATGGATGGATGGATGGATGATGGATGGATGGATGGATGGATGGATGATGGATGGATGGAGGGATGGATGGAGGGAGGGAGGGATGGATGGCAGGAGGGATGATTCTTGAGCAGGGAATTGGAGCCATCTCAGCCCCTGCTCCTCGTGTCCCTCCCTCTGCTGCCCTTGTGTGGAGCAATCCTGGCTCTGGTCCCTTCCCAGGGTGACAAAGATTGTCTGCAGTGCTCAATGATGCCTCAGAGCCAAGGACTGGGCAGGGTTTAACTGACCTTTCACACCCCAAAATCCCTCGGTGAGGTGTGCTCAGGGCCATGGATTGAGCAGGGTTTAAGTGGCCATGGACACCCCAAAATCCCAGGCTCAGCTGGGCAGTGACAGGGGTGGGTGCCAGGGTCCTACTGCCAGGGCCTGTCCCCACCCGTGTCCCCAGGGGATGGACAGAGGGGTCACAGAATCATTTTCTTTGGAAAATCCCTCTGGGCACATTGAGTCCAGCCACTCCCAGCACTGCCAAGGCCACCATGTCCCCAGGTGCCACATCCACACAGCCTGAAACCCTCCAGGGCTGGGGACTCCAGCTGGGTGTCACCAAACTCCTCGGAATGGCAGTGGCTCGGGTTTGTCTCCCTGCATTATTCCCTCCCTGGAGGTTGTGGAGCCCCAGTCTGCTCCCCTGACAATGATTTCAGGAATTATTCATGCTGTGTGCTTGGAAGGATTCTCTGAGGCTTCCTTGGGAGGCTGCTGCTCCTCAGGGACTCGGCTGCTTGATATTCACAGGGTTTGTTTTTCAGAAATATCCAATTTTCCAGCCATTCTTTAAAGAAAATGAAGATTTCTTCCCTCTCCTGGGCTAGGAACACATTTCTCATGCAGCAAACATGTTTTCTTTTGTCTGTTGGCAATTGCACTGTGAAGCAGAGCAGCAAGGTTCCAGGGCACTGCTCCTGGGCTGGGCTCCCTGGAGGCACAGACAGGTTCCGGGGAAGCTGTGGGGCTTTGCACAGCCTGGAAACCCCATCCCAAAACCTGTCCAGACTCCAGGGACTTCCTGGTATGTGGGGATGTTCCTTGTGAGGGTTTGTGTGGAGTCTCCATGATGGCAAGGGTTAAAACCAGGAGTTCTGGGGTGCTGTGCAGTGAAGTTCAGTGGGGATGGTGGTGCTCACTCAGAGCCTGGATTGATGATCTTGGAAATATTTTTCCCTGTAAATCCCTCAGGGCAGGGGAGGGGACACCATCAGCTGCTCTTGGGTTTTAGTATGTGGAGCTGCACCAAGAAAATGGAGAGAAATCCTCACCAAGAGCCTTTGCTTTTTGTTTTGGTTGCTGCCATGCTGCTGGAGACAGTTTGGGAATTGGGAATTGGGAAAATTCTGGCGTTTCCCTGTGAGCAGTCAATGGTGCAGGCACTGAACAGCCCCAGAATGGTGCCCAGAGTCACCTGGGGGGCTGGATGGGGGCAGGGAAAGGGGATTTTAGAATCCCAGAATATCCTGGGCTGGAAGGGACCCACAGGATCACCCAGTGCAACCCTGTCCTTGCACAGACACCCCAAAATCCCACCTGGGCACCCCTGGCAGTGCTGTCCAAGCTCTCCTGGAGCTCTGGCAGCCTCGGGGCTGTGCCCATTCCCTGGGCAGTGCCAGCACCCTCCGGGATGAACCTTTCCCCAAAATCCATCCCAAACCCCTGTCCCAGCTCCAGGTGTTCCCTGGCGTCACTGGTGCCACAGCAGGGATGGAGCTGGCCCTGCCCTCCCACAGTGCCCAGCTCAGCTGCTAATTAGTGAGCAAATGACTGAGCATCCTCTGCTGGGTGTTCTCAGGCCAGGGGGGTTTTCTCTGGACACAGCCCTGCCCTGCTGGGGAGTGCTGGGGACAGGCTCTGGCTCATGAGGAGGGGTTAATTGCCCGGCAGCCCATTGGGTTTGGGTGGCAGCTGTGCCCTGCAGGTGCAGCCCCTGTCTGTTCTCTCCCCTGCAGGGGAGGGGGGTTCAGCAGCTCGGTGTGAAGGGGATGCTCTGGGCATGGGGAATGGCCCAGCCGTGGTGCTCTGGGGGACAGGATTTATGGAAGTGATTCCAGTACCCTCTGGGGCTGAACCTTTCCCAAAACCCATCCCAAACCCCTTTCCCCAAATCCATCCCTCCCTGGGAAGGAGCCTGGCCAGAGGAGCTGGCCCCCACTTTGGGGGATTCCCTGCGTTTTGGGGGTTTCCTTGTGTTCTGGGGCATTCCCTGCGTTTTGGGGGTTTTCTTGTGTTTTGGGGGATTCCCTGTGCTTTGGGGCATTCCCTGCGTTTTGGGGGTTTCCTTGTGTTCTGGGGCATTCCCTGCATTTTGGGGGTTTTCTTGTGTTTTGAGGGATTCCCTGTGCTTTGGGGCATTCCCTGTGTTCTGGGGCATTCCCTGCATTTGGGGTTTTGCAGGCAGTGCTGCTCTGGGGCAGGGGGGCTGCAGGACCAGCTTCTCCTGGCTGTTTCTCCATCTCCCTGCAGAGAGCAGGCTGCTCTCCAAGCCCCCATCTGCCATCCCCAGCAACACAAACCCGGCGTGTGACAAAGCGTGGAGGGGGAGGACACATCTGGCACCCCGGCCCTGCCATGTGCCACTCACACAGGTGCCATTCCCATGTGGATGCGCTGTCCTCGGGCAGATGTGGGTGGTGCCGTGGGTTTGGAGCAGGAGCTGTGAAATGCCAGAGCGTTCAGCACGTGGCTGTAGGAGCTGGAGCTCTGCTGGGCACTGGGGAGGGCAGGGTGCCACAGATGGCTCAGCTGCTGTGCTGGGAAGGATGAGAGTTTGACAAGAAAGTCTCACAGATCTGTGTGTGCTTCCAGAAAGATTTTTAAATGTGGAGTCTGCAGAAGGAATAGAGATGGAAGCAAGTTTTGATATAGAAGAAAAGAATTGCTGAGCCGGTCTCGCCGGATAACCAAGGAGGCAAAGGGTGTGTTAGTTAGAAGGGGTTTTTATGGCTCAGAGCAAAGGATAAACCCACCCCAAACAAGAAGATGTTTGTACCAAGCAGAAAGAGAGCACAGGCAAACAAGGCAGCAAAGTTGCAAGTAGAAAAAAGGTCTCAGAATTTTCCACTGCAAGAAAACTGAAAAACAACTTCTGGCTTAAAGTGTGATGTACTGACTGTTAGTGATTGGAGAACGGTAACATGAATATGGGAATTACAGTAGTTATGACAGGCTGTAGGTAACAGTTAAGGTATAGATTGGTTCTACTGTGTTAAGATGCTCAGCAAAGAAAATTATATAATGCATTGTAACCAAAAGGACACCAAAGGGTCCCCAGGCCTGCCTGCAGGAAACTCCTCTTCACCCTTGGGCTGTCCCCAGCGTGTCCTTGGTCCATGGCCAGGCCAGGGGTCAGAGCTCTGGAGGATGGAAAATGGGTCCTCGAGTCCCTGCCTGTGCCCCACGAGGCGTTTCTGGTTGAAAAACACAATTTAGAATTATTTAGAATTTATTTCCTGCCCAGTTCATTCTTCCAACCTAGAGCCTGGTGCAGTTTGCTGAACAGGGGATGGTATTTTAGGACAGGTTATATTAGGATTTAGTTAAGATGGATTATTATTATTATTATTATTATTATTATTATTATTATTATTATTATTATTATTATTATTATTATTATATTTTAACCACAGAAATTATATTATATTATATTATATTATATTATATTATATTATATTATATTATATTATATTATATATATAATATATACATATAATATATTATTATATATTTATATATAATATATATTATATTATATATAATTATTATATTTCATGTCCTATATTATATATCATATATCATATTATATTTATTATTATTTAATTAAGATGGAATTGCATGGTTTGGGTGGGAAGGACCTTAAATCTCATCCTATCCCACGCCCTGCCAGGTTCAGGGGCACCTCCCACCATCCCAGGCTGCTCCCAGCCCTATCCAGCCCAGCCTTGGGCACTGCCAGGGATGAGGAATCCACAATTCTCTGGGCACCAAGACTGGAGGGAGGTTTTTTGGAACAGCAGGGTCTGACCAGCTCCAGTGGAATTTAGCAGGAATAAATAATTGCATTTGGCCCCTGCTGAGTGTTGCACTTCACCCCCTGTTTCTGCAGTCCTGCTCTGAAGAATTAAAATAATCACATTGTGGTTTACAATATTTTTTATGTATTATTGATGGCCCCTCATAAAATGAAACTGCATCCCATTGCCCGCCACACAATTGAAAAGTTTCAGTCTATTAAGGTTTTATTGCTGGAGGGGACAGAGCTGCACAATCCATCCCAAAGGCACCAGAACTTGCTGAAAATGGGGGAAATTTAGCTTTCAATAATGGATTCAATTGTTACAACTTGTTCATGATAGTGCTGTGCTGGCGCTGTGGTGTTATTTCTGATTTTGTGGCTGCAGTGGTGCCTCCTGTGGCTCTCCCTGTGCTCAGAGACCCCAACGACAGGAGGAACGCTTTTATTTCAGCTTCCTAACGCCCCTCAGCCAGCAGCAGAGGAGGAGCTGCCCTTCCCTGAGTCCCTGTTCAGACAGCCTCGGGATGGGGAGGATTCTGGAACCATCCCCTGGCAGCTCCTTGGGAGCACATCCCAGCCAGGCACAGAAACCCACCCCTCTGGAACCAGAATTCCCTGTGTTTTGGGGGGTTCCCTGTGTTTTGGGGGTTCCCTGCATTTGGGGGGTTTTCCCATCCCAGCCAGACACAGAAACCCACCCCTCTGAAACCAGAATTGCTGTAGATTCCTTGCGTTTTGAGGGATTCCCTGCATTTTGGGGGATTCTCTGAGTTTTGGGGGATTCCCTGTGCTTTGGGGGTTTCCCTGTGTTTCGGAGGTTCCCTGCATTTTGGGGGATTCCCTGTTCTTTTGGGGGTTTCCTTCTGTTTTGGGGGTTCCCTGCATTTTGGGGGTTCCCTGTTCTTTTGGGGGTTTCCCTGTGTTTTGGGGGTTCCCTGCATTTTGGGGGATTCTCTGAGTTTTGGGGGATTCCCTGTGCTTTGGGGGTTTCCCTGTGTTTCGGGGGTTCCCTGCATTTTGGGGGTTCCCTGTTCTTTTGGGGGTTTCCCTGTGTTTTGGGGGATTCCTTTCATTTTGGGGGATCCCCTGTGTTTTGGGGGTTTCCGGGCAGTGCTGCTCTGGGGCAAGAGGGGTGCCAGAGGGAATCCCTAAAACACAGGGAAACACCCAAAATGCAGGGAATCCCCCCAAAACTGGTCCTGCAGCCTGGCCTGGGACACTGCCAGGGATCCCCACAGCTGCTCTGGGAATCCCAGCCCAGCCCCTCCCAATATCCCATCCCACCCTATGGATGGGGAAGGGGGCTGTGGAATGGAGAAGCAAGTCTTGAACTCAGCCCTGGTGCCAGCTCCTTCCTCATTCCCAAAATTTCTCCTGCCTAAAAACCCCATAACTGAAAACCAACCCTCTTTGGTCTGAGCTAAATGGGAGTTTTCCAGTTAAAATGAAAAAAAGAGGAAATTTAAATTAAGTAAATGATGTTAAAAGAGGAATTTTCTCTTCCCAAATCACTGGGAAGCCACTGCAGAACTTTGACTTCTCTAGCAGAGAATGGGTTAATGTTAAAATGATGCTGCTCCACTACAAAACATGACCAGAAAAACATTTATTTGCATCAGTATAAATAAGAAAGGACACAGGGAAGGGCAGCTGCTGAGCAGGCTGCACCCAGCAGAGCTGGGGGATGTGCTGTGGGTCAGCACTGCCCAGATCCTGCCTCATCCTGTGCCTGTCACAGGCCTTGGATGGCCGAACGAGTCAGAAAACCTAAACTGGGGACAAAATAACCACTGACCTCTGACAAATATCTGTGATTCCTCCTGATGGAACATCTTCACAGCTGTCAGACCGCTGGGAAAAGCTGTTGTTGCACGGATGGTGCAGATTTTAGAGCCATCTTTCAGATTCTATTCTCTCCTTTTGGCTTTGTGAACTCCATTGTCTCTGTTCTGTGCGTTATAAAATCCCGATGAGCTCAGCCCCCACCACTTGTGCTACTCCCAAACATTTCTCCTTCTCCTGCTCGTTCCTCACCCAGGACTGGAGTTATCTTGCTTAAGTGAAGATTTAGGTGTGAAATGGAAGGGGGATTTTCACATCTTTAATAAATAAAATCATTTCTCAGCTAAGAGCTCGCCAGGCATTGATTTATAGAGTGATTTCTCTTCACTCTCTGTTTTTTATCCTCTTTTCCAAGCAAACAAAGCAACAGAGAGCTCCAGAGTGAAAATGCCGTGAGGAATCACAAATCAAGACTACTCACTTGAACTCAGCCTAAAGTGAAGCTTCAAAAGACCTGGAGGAGAGTGTGGATTACAAAGGAGTCCCAGCAGGTCTGGCCATTCAAAGGGGAAGTTTTCCCCTGCTGGTGCCTCACATCCAGTGTGCAGTGCTGGAGCAGGGCCTGGAAGTTTTCCAGGTAAATCCTTCCTAAGTTTGTGCAGGGCTGGGTTTGGTGCTGGCCTCCAACAGGAGCCAGTTCACCTCGGTGAGTTTTCCTCCTGCAAGTAAATATCAAAGGGTTGTGATTTATCATGGAATGGTTGGGCTGGGAGGGATCCTAAAGCTGTTTGGGGTGTTGCTCACACACAAGCTCCTTCTAGAGCTCTAAATATGATGAAGATGTACTTTAAATCTATGCAGATGTAAATCTGTGCTTTCCATCTCTTCAGGAGCAGTTCAGGAGTTTGGGAATGAATTCCATTTGCAGCCAGAGCCTTGGCTTTTCCCCCAGAGCACCTGAGTCACCAGCAAGCAAAGGCTGACAGAAACCAGGGAGCTTTGCTCTGCCCTAGAATCATAAAGTTGTGGAAAGAAAACAAAAAGCAAACCAGAAAAGCAGCTGGGAAAAAAAGTGCTGCTGCAAAGGGGGTGAAATCCAGCAAAGATCTTCAATTTGTGGTTTTAATATTTAAGAGTTGTTTAATTTATAGGGTGGCATTTATAGTGGGGCAGTGTGGGTGTGGCTGTGGGGTCCCCATCCTGGTGGGGCCTGGCTTGGCCACAAATCTGCTGGGAATCCTGCAGAGAACCCTGGAATCCTGGGATGGAAAGGACCCCAAACCCCACCCATTCCCACCCCTGCCATGGCAGGGACACCTCCCACTGCCCCAGGTGCTCCCAGCCCCAATGTCCAGCCTGGCCTTGGGCACTGCCAGGGATCCAGGGGCAGCCCCAGCTGCTCTGAGCTCTCCCTGGAGCTGCTCCCCTCCAGGTGAGCCCCCCAGGTGTCCCAGGCTGTTCTTGCCCTTGGCTTCCCCTGTTCCTCACCTGCAGCCCCCTGAGCTCCAGCAGCCCTGTCAGGAGCAGCACCCCCAGCACCCCCAGCACCCCCTCCTGGGCTGGGGTCCCATCCCCAGGGACAGAGATGCTCTGCTCAGCAGGAGCCAGGTTTGTAAACCAGGCAGGGATCAGCTGAGCAGGTTTATCACCCCTGGAAGCTCAGGGCAGCAGCTCTCAGGCACCCCTGCCTGCCTCTGGCAGCCCCTGAGCTGCTCCAGGGCTCTGGTGGGAGCTGAGGGGTGCCAGCGCCTGGCTGAGATTGGGTTGGACTGGGTCGGATTGGGTTAGACTGGGTTGGATTGGGTTAGACTGGGTCGGATTGGGTCGGATTGGGTTGGATTGGGTTGGATTGGGTTGGATTGGGTTAGTTTGGGTTGGATTTGAATAGTTTGGGTTGGATTGGGTTAGTTTGTGTTGGATTGTGTTAGATTGGATTAGATTGGGTTGGATTGGGTTAGTTTGGGTTAGATTGGGTTGGACTGGGTTAGACTGGGTTAGACTGGGTTGGAATGGGTTGGACTGGGTTGGATTGGGTTGGACTGGGTTAGACTAGGTTGGATTGGGTTGGATTGGGTTGGATTGGGTTAGATTGGGTTGGACTGGGTTGGATTGGGTTGGATTGGGTTGGACTGGGTTGGATTGGTTTAGATTGGGTTGGACTGGGTTAGACTGGGTTAGACTGGGTTGGATTGGGTTGGATTGGGTTAGATTGGGTCAGATTGGGTCAGAATGGGTTGGATTGGGTTAGTTTGGGTTACATTGCTGCAAACACCAGCTTGTGGAGAGCCAGCAGCTCTGAGAGAGCTCCCTGAGCACCCAGGGCAGGCACTCAGCCAGTGGCAATCAGGGAAGTTCCACAAGGCTTAGCAAAGCTGGATTATGGCACGGGGACGTGGCATCTGCTGGTCACATGCTGCTGGGAAAACAGCTAAAGGGCTTTGCAGGGGTTTTTCTGTTTGCTTGGTTTGTTTATTTTGTGTGGGTTTGTGCTTCTGAGCCTTTTGAACTCCCAGCAAAACAGGCCGACCACAAAGAAAAATGCTCAGAGAAAAATGCAGAATGATCTAGAAGCTGAAGGAGGGGAGATTTGGATGGGATTTTTGGAAGGAATTGTTGCCTGGGAGGGTGGGGGTGGAATTCCCAGAGAAGCAGTGGCTGCCCCTGGATCCCTGGCAGTGCCCAAGGTTGGACACTGGGGCTTGGCAGACTAATTTAGTGTCCCTGAAGGTGTCCCTGCCATGGCAGGGGTGGCACTAGGTGGGATTTGGGGTCCCTGCAACCCAAAGCATTTGGGATTTTATGGAAATCTCTCCAGTTCATTCTGGTGAGCCCAAGCTCTCCACAGCACCGTGATCAAACACATTTCCTCATTCCCATGAGATTCCAATGGCCTTCACTCCTTCCACCTCAGGGCTGCCTGGAAATATTCCTGAGTCTGGTTTTCACAAAGCAGCAAGGCTGAAGCTCTGCTGGGTTGTGTTTGGAGGGAAGCTGATGCCAGTGTCTCACTTCAGTGACAATGGCCCTGGTTCCTCCCTCCTGAGGCTTCAGCCCCTCACAGCTCAGAGCTTGGGGCTGCAGGAAGGAGAAACGTCATTTATTCCACCAAGGAGAGCCCAATGGAGCACTCCTGGTGCCATAAATAGAGATATTTCCTGCCCCTGTGCCCGGGGGCTGCCTGGGTGTGCTATGGGTGACTCCCTGCTGGCTCCTTCTGCGTGTGCCCAGTCCTGGGATCTGGTGCCTGTTCCAGGGACATTTCACTGAATCAGGTGTGAGACACCTGACAGTGCTTCAGCAGGAGCAGGAGCACACTGCCCTGGGCACTTGCAGCTGCAGGAAGACAGCCTTGTGAAATGTTCTCCTCTTCATTTCCCCAGCAATATTTCACATTTCCGTTGGTATCAAAGATGCTCTTTTGGCTCTGGGATCTTGGGGGTTTTTGGCTATTTGAAGGGTGGGGTTGCTCAGTTTGTTTTATAAAGGAACAGTGCCCCAGCAAAGTGTCCTAAAAACCCTGAATAATTCCTTTTGTAGCTGTCAGAGCCTACTGGCCCGTGTGGCCAAACAAAGAGCTCATTCCTCTCCTGGAAGGCTCTTTAGGAACTCATTCTGATGGGTTAGCCAGCAAAGTGCTGTTATTGCTGAGGGTGATGCTTCATCCTTCGCTCAGCCAGCCTTCCTGGAAAGCAGAATAAATGAGCTGCTCAAGGTGTGGGGTTTGCTCAGAGAAAAATACAACAGCAGCAGCAGAAAAAACATAACAACAGCTCAAAGGCTGTGCTGCCTCGGAGGAGAGAGAGGCTGTGAACTCATCCCAAACACTGTGTGCATCAGCTGAGGCACAGCTTGACTCTGGAACCCAGGCAGGATGAAAGGGGGTGAGGGCCAGCCTGGCCCCTGCAGGAAGGGGGGAAAGGAGAAGTGGGGTTGTGTTCCCAGAGCTGTGGGTTGTGTTCCAGAGCTGTGGTTTGTGTTCCAGAGCTGTGGGTTGTGTTCCCAGAGCTGTGGGTTGTGTTTCAGAGCTGTGGGTTGTGTTCCAGAGCTGTGGGTTGTGTTCCCAGAGCTGTGGGTTGTGTTTGTGTTCCAGAGCTGTGGGTTGTGTTCCCAGAGCTGTGGGTTGTGTTCCCAGAGCTTTGGGTTGTGTTTCAGAGCTGTGGGTTGTGTTTGTGTTCCAGAGCTGTGGGTTGTGTTCCCAGAGCTGTGGGTTGTGTTCCCAGAGCTGTGGGTTGTGTTTGTGTTCCAGAGCTGTGGGTTGTGTTCCCAGAGCTGTGGGTTGTGTTCCCAGAGCTGTGGGTTGGTCTGTGCCTCCTGTTCCACCCCAAGGGAGAGAGCAGATGGCTGGGAAGGGCAGGAGGAGCTTGGAGGGCTCTCTCCAAGGCTTGGCAGCGCTGTCTGGGAGGATTTGTGAGGAATTCAGTCCTGTGGGAGTGAGGAACAGGGCAGATTTACCCCCTTGGCAGAGCCTGGGCCCTCGAGGAGGGCAGGGCAGGGCAGGGCAGGATGGGGCTGCTGCTCCCTTGAAATGGGTTTGTGTCGGCCAGAATGCAGGGAGTGAGCCATTGCTGCCCTGACAAGTGCAATAAGTGTAAAATATCAGTTCCCTCTCCTTTGGACAGACACTCAGAGACTGCCTTCAGCCAAACCAGAGTGGGAATGGCGTTTCCAAGAGACACGAGGTATTAAATCTCTCTGCTGACTGACAAAGGCTTTGACATGGCTGTGATTGCCCTTCAAGGGATCCTGGAGTCCCACTCCTGCCTCTGATCCTGGGCATCAGCTCTGGGTGTGGAGAGCCCTGATTTTACCCTGGGACTGCTGGGCTTTGGCCAGGGGGTGTTTACAGAGGGAGAACATCCCTGCAGCTTTGCTGTCACAGACATGTTTTATCAAAAATCCTTTCTTTACGATTTTTCCTCCTAAGAAGCTGAGAGGCCTCAGAAACAAAATGTAACCAATCTGCTGCTGTGGGATGCAACAGGTGTGTCTGTGATTGGCCTCATGTGGTTGTTTCTAATTAGTGGCCAATCACAGTCAGCTGGCTCGGACTCTGTCTGAGACAGAAGCTTTTGTTATCATCCTTCTCTATTCTTAGCCAGCCTTCTTCTATTCTTTTGGTATAGTTTTAATATAATATACATCATAAAATAATAAATCAGCCTTCCGAAACATGGAGTCAACATTCTCATCTCTTCCCTCATCCCAAGACCCCTGCAAACACCACCACACCATGCCCAGCCCAGAGTTCTCTGAGGGAGAACATCCTGGCAAAAGGATTTTTCAGAAAATATGTCTGTGACAGTGCTGACTGTGTGTCAGGGGGTGGCACAGCCCCATCCCATGGGGGCTCAGCCCTCCTGCAGTGCCAGCTGTGCTGCTGCTGGAGCAGGGATCCTGCACAAGGGGGGAGTTTTCCTCTGCAGCTCCAGGGCTGCTGCAGATGGGCCTGGGCTCCCTCTGGCAATGCAGGGCAGCAGAAAGCTGCTCCTCTGGCAATGCAGGGGGCAAAGGCTGCTGTGCTGCTCCAGGCTCAGATTGGATCCAGGTAGGAATGCTTGGCTCCTCCCCTGGGCGGAGCATCTCCCCATGGGATGCTGGAATTGGATCAGCCATGCAGGGACACTCACTGGCCATGCACAGAAGATAATTAATAATTAATAATTAATGGCCTGTGAACAGAGGACATCTCCTGGAGGGAGGATTGGCTGCGGGGGAGATAAAGAAAACTGCTCAAAGAGCAGCAGATAACTGCCCCAGCTGTGACAGGGGTGACAGATCACACACCCCCAGCCACATCCAACCTAAGATCAGGAGTTCCTCTGCTGTTCCAGGAGCTGTAGGATCCGGGGTGCAGGGGCAGGACCTGGAAAAACAGGGAACAAGTGTGGAGAGGTGATCCTGGGGGATGCTCTGCTGGGAACAGCCCTGAGCTGAGCCCAGCACCTCTGGGCACCTGTGCCCACCCAGCTCTGGAGTTTTTGGCCCCATTTGTGCATGTGCCCCTCATCCCTGCTCCCTCTGGAAGTGAATCTGTTGCCATGGGGACAGGGGGAAGGAGGCAGTGGGGATGGGCCTGGGAAAAAATTGCTCTGTGGAGTGGCTGGAGCTGGGCACTGGCTGCTGGACAAACAGGAATTCTGTGTGAGGGTGATGGATGTGCCCCTCTCCTGCCTTCCCCTGTGGATTTATGAGCACTTGGAGAAGGGAGAAAGGAGCAGCCTTAATTGAAGGCCTGAAAGGATGAGGAAATGGCCCTTTCAACACTGCAGCCAGCACAGAGAGGGATGTTTGAGCTGTTATTGATGTCAGATGTGTTCATTGGGATCCTGAACAGCCTCAGCTGCTGCTGCTTGGGCTGGAGAAGGGCACAGCCTGGCACTGGGACAGGGAAATGGGGAGGAGGGGTCCCACAGGGGGGGTGAGGGATCCCAAAAGGGTGTGATGGGTCCCAAAAGGCTGTGAGGGATCCCAAAAAGGTGTGAGGGGTCCCAGAGGGATCCCAAAAGGCTGTGAGGGGTCCCACAGGTGTCTGAGGGCTCCCAAAATGGTGTGAGGGGTCCCAAAACGGTGTGAGGGGTCCCAGAGGGGTGTGAGAGATCACAGAGGGGTGTGATGGGTCCCAAAAGGGTGTGAGAGATCCCAGAGGAATCTGAGGGGTCCCAAAAGGGTGTGAGGGATCCCAAAAGGTTGTGAAGTGTCCCACAGTGGTCTCAGGGATCCCAGAGATCCCAGAAGGGTGTTATGGGTCCCAGAGGAGCATGAGAGATCCCATCAGAACCCAAAACTGCGTTTTGATTTCTGAGTCAGCTTCACCTCCCAGGTTTGTGTGCATGGAAGTGATAAATTCAAGGGATCAGGCTGACACAGGCATTTCTGTGCCATCATTAAATTGAATTTCAATTTTAATTACAGCAGCTCCAAGCAGGTGTAATAATATTAAAGAAAAAGCTCTGTCTTTCAGCTCAAAGGAAAAGTGTTCCTTCAGCCCAGCCCCTTGGATTTCCTGCAGCTCTCCATCCCAGAACCCGGGGCTGTTTCGTTTTGGGGTTTATTTTGCCTCTGCAGGTGGGGTGTCCCTGTGCTGCTGCTTTGGGGCTCGATGGGAAGCACAGGGCTGAGGAGCTGTGCCTGGAGCTGCTCATGTGCCAGCACTGCTGGGCAGGATAATTTCATTTACTTTTTATTTTACAGGCTGCTGGCTGCACCTGCAGGGCCTCTCCTTGGCAAGGCATTTCTGGGACATTTCTGGGACATTTCTGGGGCATTTCTGGGACATTTCTGGGCATTTCTGGCTGTGGAGTTCCTGAAGGAAAGCTGCCTGAGAGAGGCACGTTGGGATGTTTGGTGGCTCGGAGATGTGAGCTCTTGGAATCCCCCACTGTCACTGGTGAATGGGCCAAAATCCAGCCCGGCCTTGGGCACTGCCAGGGATCCAGGGGCAGCCCCAGCTGCTCTGGGCACCTGTGCCAGGGCTGCCCACCCTGCCAGGGAACAATTCCCAATTCCCAATTCCCAATCTCCCATCCAGCCTGCCCTCTGGCACTGGGAGCCATTCCCTGTGTGCTGTCCCTCCATCCTTGTCCCCAGTCCCTCTGCAGCTCTCCTGGAGCCCCTTCAGGCCCTGCCAGGGCTCTGAGCTCTGCCTGGAGCTGCTCCTCTCCAGGTGAGCCCCCCCAGGTGTCCCAGGCTGGCTCCAGAGCAGGTTCCCATCCCTCTGGGCATCCCTGTGCCTCTGGCATTGCAGTGCTTCCCAAGCTCTGAGTTCCTGGAATTCTGAGGCTCTCCAGGGGCTCAGAGCAGTGAGTTCCCCCTCTGATTACAGCGGTTTCCATCAGGATCAAACCCTTCTGCAGGAGAGGAGCAGCAGCAGGTGATGGATGGAGCCTCTCCCTGCTCAAACTTCATCTCCCAGCATGTGTGGCTTCAGAGAATTCCAGGCACCTCCACATCAAGGTAAGAGAAAAATAATAAAATAAAATAAAAATAAAAAAAAAAAAAAAAAAAAAAAAAACAAAAAAAAAAAAAAAAAAAAAAAAAAAAAAAAAACACCATCCCAATCTCCTTTCTAACCCAGCCCTGAGTAACCAGGGGAACACTAAAGCTAAATTGACTTTTTGCCAATAATTGTCTTTGGGTTCTTCAGAGCAATAGCATCAAAGCTCTGTAGACTTAACACCACTGGTTATGGGATTTGGAGCTCAGCTAAATGCAAAACTTAATTCTGTGTTCAGTTGTTTAAAATTTAAAATCCAAACTTGAGTGTGTCATAAAAAAATCAGGCTGCTTCTCCTGCTTATTAGGGGAGGAAAAAATCAGCCTAATTCCATAGAACTCGCAGGCACTGAGCCTACACTGGCGTTTATTAGAGGGAAAATGTTCCTTTAATACAGAAAGCAGGAAAGGGCTGGAGCACCAAGCAAATTATGCAGATTCAATTGTGTAACAAAAGGGACTGAATTTACATTCGATGAAAATTTCCAGTTTGTCCCTTCCAGGCTCTGCCTGCGAAGGTTACCGGGGCTTGTGCAGTGCCAGGAATGTCAGAGGCACTTCCCTTCCTTCTGCTGGGCCAGAAATCTGGGAATTCTGCACAGAACCACAGAACTTTGGATGGGTTTGGGTGGGAGGGACCCCAAATCCCACCCAGTCCCACCTCCCACTGTCCCAGGTGCTGTCAGCCCCAATGTCCAGCCTGGCCTTGGGCACTGCCAGGGATCCAGGGGCAGCCCCAGCTGCTCTGGGAAGTCCATCCCAGCCTCTCCCCACCCTGGCAGGAACAATTCCTGCCCAAAATCCCATCTAAATCTCCCCACTGTCAGCTTACAGCCATTCCCTGGGTCCTGTCCCTCCATCCCTTGTCCCCAGTCCCTCTCCAGCTTTCCTAAAGACCCTTCAGGCCCTGGAAGCCTCAAACAGAGGCTTTTTTGTGGTCTGGAATATTAAATCCCAAATTTAATAGAAGTTCCCTTAAAAAAAATTACTGAACCTTGAAAATTCTCTCTCTACATTTAACGCACTGAAATAGCACTGAAACTTTTTGAGAAACTTCCAGAGATTTCCATGAAAATATTCATAAAGGATTGAAGGAAGCGTTTTTAAAAGTGCCCATAATTCCAGGAATAGGCCAGTAATAAGAACATCCTCCTGACAGCATCGTGCAGGAGAAAAACATGACTTATATTTATCATCTTATTGTGTTTCAAACAAGGCATTAAAACAGCTCAGAACTGAAAATAAAGTCTAAGTAAAGCATGAGAGTAAACTTCACTCACCTAAGGAAAGCCCCATTAAAAATGCAGTTTCTAAACTTCAAACCATGGACTGAATACTCCCATTTTTGTACCACTCCATAAAACCAAGGCTGGAATATTTCACTCCTGGCTGGAGAAAGCCTCCCTGAAATCCTAATGAAGTGCTCATAAAAGATTCATGGCAGATGTGCAGAAGAGTGAAAAGGGCAGGAATTGCAGATTGCACTGGAAATGTCTCTTCTTTGGGAGAGCAAAGATCCCATTTGGCTGATTAGGATTGTCTGGATATCTCTGAGTCACAGGCAGCCCTGGCCCATAGTATAATATCGTATATTGCACGGGGCTGGGAGAGCCTGGGGCAGGGCAGGGTGCCCCTGTCCCTGGCACTGGGGGGGCTTTAGGCCCCTTCCCACCCACCCCACTGCAGGGTTTGCTGCTCCCATGGTGTGGTGTCACAGACATATTTTATTAAAAATCCCTTTGCTAGGATTCTTTCTCCTCAGAAGCTGAGAGGCCTCAGAAATGGAATGCAAACAATGGTTATCTGCTGCTGTGGAATGCAACAGGTGCATCTGTGATTGGTCTCATGTGGTTGTTTCTAATTAATGGCCAATCACAGCCCAGCTGGCTCGGACTCTGGTCAGTCACAAGATTTTCCTTTCCCTTTCCCTTTCCCTTCCGATGAAATCCTTTCTTCTATTCTTTTAGTATAGTTTTAATATATCATTTTCTTTTAATATAAAATATATCGTAAAATAATAAATCAGCCTTATGAAACATGGAGTCAAGATTCTCATCTCTTCCCATGTTAGGGTTGCCTGCAAATTCCACAGGGTGGATGTTGGTGCTGGGGTCACAGAGCCATCCCCAGCCCTGCTCAGCACCCCCTTCTCCCTTTCATTACTGAGGGAATGCTGGAAAACCAGGAAAGGACACTGGGAAACTTCCCCAGTTCAGTTTCAAGTCTGCTCTGTGCGGCTCAGTTCCAGTGGCACTGAGTGTCGCCCTGAATTTTTAAGATTTTCTAAGCCTTCTGATGTTTACACTCTTGTAAGGGACTTTCTCACACACTTTCTGTAAATAACTCATTGCTTTGCATTCTTTTATGGAGCAGGAGAAATGTGATGGGCTGTTGGTTTGTGCAGTGTCATTGGAGAGGCGGCACTGTCACCCTCCAACCCACTGTCACTTTTGGAAATATATAAATGTTGGAATCAGAGAAATAAAGGTCCCTTCTTTACCTTAGAAAGAGCAGCAAGTCCACGTCATGTTGTTTCGTGTCCTATAGTGACAACTGAGAGGAGAATTTGGGATTTTCTCATGGAGTGGGAAAAGTCCCTGAATCCAGCACCTCCTCTCAGCCTCTGCATAAAGGCAGAGAATGACCTCCTTTTTTCCAGGTTTGTTTCTGTGTCCCTCAGCCCATGGAAATTCCAGAGCCTGTGCTAACCCATGAACATGGCCCAGGAATTATTTGCTCTGTGGGAAGAGTGGTGGTGAATTCCCTGGCTGCAGTTCCTGGATGTGGAAGTGTGGGATTTGCTGGGTCCCCAAGACCAAGGAGGAATTGAGAATCTGACTCCATGTTCTTAGAAGGCTAATATATTAATTATATTATATTATATTATATTATATTATATTATATTATATTATATTATATTATATTATATTATATTATATTATATTATATTATATTATATTATATTATATTATATTATATTATATTATATTATTATGCTATACTAAAATTATACTAAAGAATAGAGAAAGGATACTGACAGAAGGCTTAACAAGACACTAATGAAAAACTCATGACTCTCCAAAGCCTCAACACAGCTGGACAGTGATTGGTCATTAAGTTAAAACAATTCACATGAAACCAATCAAAAATGACGAGTTGGTAAACAATGTCCAAACCACATTCCAAAGCAGCAAAACACAGGAGAAGCAAAAATGAGATAATCATTGTTTTCATTTTTTTCTCCAAGGCTTCTCAGTTTCCCAGGAGAAGAAATCCTGGTGAAGGAATTTTTCAGAAAATATGATGGTGACATGGAAGCTCTTCTGGATTTCTGCTGGCACCAGCTGAGCAGATCTGTGCTGGGCACACAAGGAATAGTGAGACTTTTTAACCTGGGAACTGATCCTAAAGCTGAGCCTAAAGTACCTGCACAAATCCCTGCCTGCAGTTTAAAATGTCCTTAACAAGAGCAGTGTTAATCCTAACACTTTCTCCTTGTAAATTTAAAGATTCATCCTTTTCTCCTTAAGATTCCCCTGGGATTGCTGGGTGTGGAGCTGCCCTGATTCTGGAGGTGTTTGGGATTTTATTGGTTCCCATTTTCAGCAGTTTTTTTTCCCATGTAAATGTTGGATTTACAGGCTCCTGTCAGACTCGGCGTAAAGGGAATCATAATCACGGGCTAACATTTTTCTGCTTTACAGCTTCAAGTAAATCTCTATTAGAGGTTGCAAGGAGTGAAACAACCTTTGGCATGGGGCACTTAGGAGGTGATGGAAAACCCTCCTGGTGCTCCCATGGGAGGGATCCAGGAGAGGCTCAGCCAGGCTCCTCTGCATCCCCAAACTCTCCCCCTGCACACCAAGCTCGTCCATCACTTCATTTAAATCCCTTCCTCTCTTTATGGACTCGCTGCTGCTTCATCCAGAAAAAAACATGCAGGAAAAAGAAACTGGGGAAAGTCCTGAGGGAGAGGTAAAGCTGGATAATTGTCCTTTAGCATGAAGAGCACAAGGTAAATGCAGTTCCAGATGCCTGCCTTTAATAAACAGGGTTTACCCCAGAATTCCTGAATGGTTTGGGTGGGAAGGGACCCCAAATCCCACCCAGAGCCACCCCTGCCATGGCAGGGACACCTCCCACTGCCCCAGGTGCTCCCAGCCCCAATGTCCAGCCTGGCCTTGGGCACTGCCAGGGATCCAGGGGCAGCCCCAGCTGCTCTGGGAATTCCATCCCAGCCCCTCCTCACCCTGCCAGGGAACAATTCCCAATTCCCAATCTCCCATCTAAATCTCCCCACTGTCAGCTTACAGCCATTCCCTGGCCTGTCCCTCCAGGCCTTGTCCCCATCCCTCTCCATGTTTCCTGTGGCTCCTTCAGGCCCTGCAAGGCCTCAGTGAGGTCACCTTGGAGCTCCTCCTCTCCAGGGTGAACAATCCCCATTGATCCCGTGATTTTTGCTGTCAGGCTGCTTTGACAGCTGAGAAACGTTAATTGGCTTGGAGTTTCTGCTCTGTGTTGCTTCATTAAAAGCTGGGCAGCCCCCAGGAGACAATTCACTGCATTCCTGCCCTCAGCACTCCCAGCCCTTCCCCCGCCATCCAATGCCACACTCTGAAGTGTTTGCACAAAACACTCGGCTTTGTTGTGCTGCTTTGTAGAATAACCATGTTCAACATCCCGATCAATGGGAAATGGATTTTGTGCTCTCTCCTGGCCTCTGTCTCATCCTGGGGATGTCTGGAGCCCCCACCTGCCGAGCCCAGCATGGAGGGACCTGGAGCTGCTGGAGAATCCAGAGGAGGCACCAAATGCTCAGAGGATGGAGCAGCTCTGCTGGGACACCTGGGGGTGCTCACCTGGAGAGGAGCAGCTCCAGGGAGAGCTCAGAGCCCCTGCAGGGCCTGAAGGGGCTCCAGGAGAGCTGCAGAGGGACTGGGGACAAGGATGGAGGGACAGCACACAGGGAATGGCTGCCACTGCCAGAGGGCAGGGCTGGATGGGAGATTGGGAATTGGGAATTGTTCCCTGGCAGGGTGGGCAGGCCTGGCACAGGTGCCCAGAGCAGCTGGGGCTGCCCCTGGATCCCTGGCAGTGCCCAAGGCCAGGCTGGACACTGGGGCTGGGAGCACCTGGGACAGTGGGAGGTGTCCCTGCCATGGAAGGGGTGGCACTGGGGGGGACTTGGGGTCCCTTCTGTGTCACATTCCTGGTGCTGGCCCTGAGCAGCAGCTGCAGCCACTGAAATTCCCCAGCGCCCAGGATGCCCAGGCTGTGAGAGGCTCCCTCCCTCTCAAGTCACCTGTGGCACATCCCCTGGTGCTGCCCAGCCGCCTGTGCCGGGCTGTGTGTGACAGTGACGAGGCTGGAAGTGACACCTGCAGGTGTTTGCTGCCTGGCACAGCCCCAGCCCGGCTGCCTGTGTGCTCGGGCTGTGATTTGATTTATTTCTCACAAACTCTCCCGGGTGCCAGGGCTGCCGTGGGGTGTATAGCTGGGACGTGGTGTGGAAAGGAGGGAGGTTCCACCCTTGGGAGCAGCCTTTCCTGGAAAAGGGGGAATTGAGGGGCAGGGAAGCAGCAAACACCCCGGGCAAAGCCGTGCCTAGGTGCCATCAGATTAAATTTAAAGCCCTGCTTAATTGTAGAGGTGCTCTCATTCCAGGGAGAGAGCAAAACCGGGATGAACACGAGTAAATAACTGGGGTAACTGGAAACAGTCCTGGATCTCATTAGCAGACACATTTCCTGATGGAGAATAAGGTAATTAGTGGGATATTGAACCTAGCCCTCTCCTGTGGGAGTCACCCAGTTCTGTGACATTTCTTCCTGATAACTTTGTACCAGATGTGACTCCAGGCTGTCCCAGGGAGCCTCTGAAGGTGGAGGGGACATCTGAGGACCCACCCCAGCCACAGCCCCAGTTATCCACAGTGAGGAGAATGATTTGTAAAAGCTCCTTAGCCCAAACAAACTGCAGAGCCATTGCCTGGGGTGCTCCTGGCTGGTGCTGGCTGGGATGGAGGGATGCTGGGCACACGAGGAGCAGCCCCAGCTGGCCTGAGCTCTGCATCAGGACACTTTTTAGCAGTAAAATATGATTTTTTGTGGGGTATGGGAAGCCAAAGGACACAGGGAGTGGCTTCCCACTAGCAGAGGGTGGGGACAGGTGGGATATTGGGAAGGGATTCCCAGAGCAGCTGTGGCTGCCCCTGGATCCCTGGCAGTGCCCAAGGCCAGGTGGGACACTGGGGCTGGGAGCACCTGGGACAGTGGGAGGTGTCCCTGGATGATCTTTAGGTCCCTTCCCACCCAAACCTTCTGTGTTCCTATGGATCTATGGATTTCCTTTAGAAAAAAATCTAAATCTGGCTGAAAGCCCAGCAAGGCACATTTTATGGTTTACATTTTATATTTTACTTCTATCTTTTACATTTTATATTTTACATTCTCTCCAAGTATTGGTGATAGGGTTGTGGAGATTTCTCTCCGCCTCTTGGAGAAAAAGAAACTGCCAGGAAATATCCTGGCCCTCTGCCTCTCACTCCTCGTGCCACTGTTACTGGGGATGTCCCTCCCGGCCACCTTTGGCCTTTCCAGGTGCTCCCAGCTCCCCGTGCCCTCCCAGCTGCAGTGCTGCCAACTTCCAGGGGTTTGGCCATTTCCAATCCAATGGGATTTCTCCATTTCCAAGGCTTCGTGGAAAGAAAAGAAGAAAAATCACCACAACCTGAGGATCCTCCCTGGGAAACAACTGCAAACCTTGGTATTTATATCCAATATCTGGGGAGTGTGTGTGTCATTCCCTTTGAGGGGATGTTATCCCTTGGTCCTGCAGGAATTTTCTGTGTAAGAGCACAAAGCTACAAAATCTGCTGCTAAAATCATTGGTTGCTTTACCATGGATTGAGTAGGGAAAAGTGAATTAATTTGGGTTAAAAGATTAATTTTGGGGGGGAAAAGTTAATTTTAAATAAAACAGTAAATACCAGTAAAAGCATTTTGCATAATTTTTAATTTTACAAAACACCGAATAATTTTTAATTTTAAATAAAATAGTAAATACCAGTAAAAGTATTTTGTAGAATTTTTAATTTTACAAAATACTGAATAATTTTTAATTTTAAATAAAATAGTAAATACCAGTAAAAGCATTTTGCACAATTTTTAATTTTACAAAACACCAAATAGTTTTTAATTTTAAATAAAATAGTAAATACCAGTAAAAGCATTTTGCATAATTTTTAATTTTACAAAACACCGAATAGTTTTTAGTTTTAAATAAAATCATAAATACCAGTAAAAGCATTTTGTAGAATTTTTAATTTTACAAAATACTGAACCCTAACCTGAAACAGAGCCCCAAAAATAAAGCTCCAAGTCCAAGTGGGGCAGCCTGAGTTAGGGAGCAGTGGTCAGGGAGGTGACAGAATTCATTGCAAATTGCTCTGTGCTCCAAAACACCGGCAGTGAAGATAATGAAGGATTAATGAGATTTGCTTTTGTCTCCCTGTAAAGAGGGGGAAAAGGCTCCTTAAATCAGCCCGGGCTTGTCCTGCTGGTGGAGACACCAAGGTTCTGGAAATCAGCCCAATCTGCTGCTTGGGGCGATTTAATTAAGATAGGGCTGTGAGGAGCACAGAGGGGCTGCAAGGGATCAACAGCCCTGGGAGGAGGAACACACAGGGAATTAAAGGGTGGGAAATGGCAGGGAGAGCAGCTGGGATCAGTGGGGAGGAAACTGAGAGCTGATGTTACCAAATCTGTGAGAAAAACCTTTTGTTTGGAAGATCCCAGCACTTGATGAGCTCTCCAGAGCTTTCTGGCTCGCCTCAGAATGAAATTCCAGGATATTTCCTGGCAGTTTCTTTTTCTCCAAGAGGTGGAGGGAAATCTCCACAGCCCTATCGCCAATACCTGGAGAGAATGTGAAATATAAAATGGAAAATATGGAAGCAAAATATAAAATGGAAAATATAAAATGGAAAATAGAAAATAGAAGATGTAAAATACAGATTGCTTGGCTTCAAACCAGAGCCTCTGGAATCTGAGATGTGTCCCTGGCCAATCCTGCTGTGGATCAGGGAATGGTTTGGGTTGGGAGGGTCCTGCAGCCCATCCATCCCAGCCCTGCAGGGACAGGGACACGTCCCACGATCCCAGGGTGCTCCAGGCCCTGTCCAGCTGCCCTGGGAGCCCTTTGCCCATTGTGGTTGATAATGGGAGGTTTTCACTGGGAAGTCTCAGAATCTCTGCTGCTCAGAGTGACTCTGAGATGTGTTAGAAAGTCTCTTTTCCCAGCCTGGTGGTCGAAGAAGGAATCAGGACTCTTCAGTTCTCGGTCTCAAGGTTGTTTATTGTTTCTTATCTATAAAATTCTTTCTCCTGTCCAGCCGAGGTCCGTTCAGCAGGTCAGACAGAGGCACACTGGTGTTATCTTTTTATACTAAAAACTACGTGTACAATATTTACAGTTACTTCCCAATACCTATCACCTATGTTAGACAGTGAGCTTCTACTCTAAACCAATCCCAAAGTGCCACCATCACCCAGAAGATGGAGGCCAAGAAGAAGAAGGAAGAAGGACAGGACACGCCCAGATTCCTCCATCTTGGGACCCCAAGCCCCCATTCTAAAAACCTCAAAAACCTTTTTTTCACCCCGTGACAAACTAACTATCATTCTACTTAAACTTTCATGGCTTGTAAATCCTCATATAAGGTTGGTAATTTTTTCCATGGGTCAAGATCAAAGGTCAAGATCCAGGACAGCCAGAGGGACGTCCTGGGATCCGACAGGAAGAAGTCAGTGGCCAGGCAAGTCTGCAGCTGTTCTGAGCCCTTGTCCAGCTGTGGGAATTCCTGGGTGGACAAGGTTGGCAGGCCTGGCACAGCTGCCCAGGGAGGGTTGCAGTGCCCATCCCTGGAGGTGTCACCTGGAGGTGGCACTCAGAGCTCTGGGCTGGGGACTGGGCACAGCTTAGGCCGGTTGGGCTTTTCCAACCTCAGTAATCTTGGGATTCTGTCATCCACAGAGCAGAGCCAAGCATGGTATATTTTTAGTGTTTATTTTGTCACCTAATCAAATAATAATTGAATTTAAAATGTTCTCTTCCAGCACCTATTTTTTCCCATTGAAATGCCCCCTTCTCCTTATCAATCCATGCCCTAATTAGTGGAATTGCTCCAGTGTCTCAGATCCAGGCTGAGGAGCTGGAAGATAATTAGTATTTCACCAATTAAGCTTGTTGCAAGTTCATGAATTCACCTCTTAGCTTTTTTCCCCGGCACATTCAGAGTGGCTCCAGTAATTTAACACATTTCCAGGAGCCAGCAGAGGAGCTGCTCAAAGAGTTTTTGGGGTTTGAAACATTCTTGTAACAGCAGCTCCAGGATTTCACCTTTCCCTGCTGGCTGTCCCCCAGCTCCCTCTGATCCCTCATTAGACCTCATTAAGGGATGGTTGTTAGATTATGGCTCTGACCCCAGCTGACCCCACAGAATTGCTTTTTCCATCTTTAATGTAAGAACAGAACAAATACCAGGCTGGGAATTGTGCTGTAGGATCAGAGTGGTTTCCTTCCCTTTTTCCAGCTGGGTCCCAGCCAAGCAGTTCCCAGAGGTGTCTTCTCCTCTGCAGGTGAGCCCCCCCAGGTGTCCCAGCAGAGCTGCTCCATCCTCTGAGCATTTGGTGCCTCCTCTGGATTCTCCAGCAGCTCCAGGTCCCTCCTGGGCTGGGCTCTGCAGCTCCCAAGCCAAGGAATGAGTGTGAACCTGGAATTGGGATCTAAACAGAGCCATTGGTGCCTTGGGAAACCTGACCTAGTTAAGCTGGGCAGAGTTACAGAATTAATTAGAGATTTATTCAAAGGATCTCCTCCATGGATCCACCTTGGGCAGCACAAGAGCCCAGCCAGGGCTGCACCCAAGATGAACCAAAATGGCCCCAAAATGCACGGCCGGGCACGGGGTCTGTCACTGGGATCAGTTCTGCTCCATTTGCACCTTGCAGTTCATTGTCCCATTCCAGCTTTAGCCCCTGCAGTCCCACCCTGCTTGTTTTTCTCTCTCCAGCCCACGGTGTTTGTGCTCCTGGGCTGAGATTTGGGTCATTTGTCCTTGGTGCCCAGCTGGAGCAGGAATTGTTTTGTCTCCCTGCTCTGTGCAGAGCTCACCATCTCCTGATGTGAAACTCAGACCCACACACTAAAGCAGCTCAGAATGTGAAAAATAGAAAAGCCAAATCTGAGGTATACCCTGACCCATCAGGGAGCTGAGGGAAGCTCACCAGAGGTGCCCAGAACCCTGGTGGTTCCCAAATCCCATGGGAGACCAGGGCTGGCTCCCTCAGCTGCTCCTGATGCTGGAGCTGGAAACAAACCCCTCATGGTGCTTAGAACCATAAAAGCACAGAAAAGGTGCTCTGTTTATTGTCATTCCCCCCCATTTTTAATGGGAAAAAAGCCTCCCAGATTGATATTCTGATTCCATCCACGGACACCTGCTGCTGGTAATGATGGAATTAAGCAAATGATCCTTTTATTGCTTTGTTCCCAAGCCTTTATAAAAACTCTCCTCATATTTTTCTTGTCACTGCAGTTGCTGAAGCCCTCCCATTGAAACAGGGAGATGATTCCTCTTGGAGGGAGTTCTTCCCTGCTTTTTAGAGGGAGACACAGAAGCTGTAATTGCCTTGCCAAGTCGATGTTTCCAGGGTTTATTATCCTTTTTTTTTCTCTTGGCTGGGTCAGGAATGGGACTTGGATGATCTTGGGGGTCCTTTTCAGCTCAGGATATTCTGTGATTCTATAATTCTAATTATTCCCTCTGCCAGTCACTTCCTCAGCTTGGGCTGCTTGTCCCAATTTGGGGTTTTGGTTCAGCTCAGTGCTGCTTTTCTTGGTGAGTGACAGAAATCCCAGATTATGGAGGTATTTTTTCCCCCCAAAATGACAGTCCCTTAGGCTTCCTTTAATGGCTTTCAGAAGAAGAGACTGCAAAAAAACCCCAACAACTGAATGATTTAAAAATCAAATATTTGCTCGTTTCTGCAGTTTCCTGAATTCCCAGGGAACTGGCAGTGCTGGAAATGATGTGCAAGGGAAGCTTTTTCCCTGGAGCCATCAGTTCTTGGAAGCGTGGCTGCCAAAACACATTCTTGTGCTTTTAAATGGTTTGGGGCAAATTCAGGCGCTGCCTGCTGAGCTCTGGGGTTGAGGATCCCTTGATCTGGAGATCCTGAGGGCCCAGAATATCCTGAGGTATTGGAGATGTTGGATAGCCCAGAATATCCTGAGATAGTGGAGATGTTTGGAGAGCCCGGAATATCCTGAGGTATCGGGGATGTTTGAAAGGCCCAGAATATCCTGAGGTATTGGAGATGTTGGGAGAGCCCAGAATATCCTGAGGTATTGGTTTGTGTATTGAGATGTGTCTGTGGGTGTGTGTGACATTCACATTCTCTTCCTTCACCCAGGGTTTTTCTCCTGGGAAGCTGAGAAGCCTCAGAGAAAAAGGAAAACAATTCTTATCTCATTTGCTTCTCCTGTGTTGTGCTCATGTGGAATGTGTTTGGAGATTGTTTACCCACAGGTGATTGTTCCATTGGATTCTGCTGTGAGTTGTTTTCACTCTTTGGCCAATCAAGGCCAAGCTGTGTCAGGATTCTGGAGAGAGTCACGAGTTTTCATTATTATCTGTTTAGCATTCAGTAAGTATCCTTTCTGGATTCTTTAGTATACTATAGTATTCTTTAATATTATATAGTATAATAAAGTAATACATTAGCCTTCTGAGAACATGGAGTCAGATTCGTCATTCTCTCCCCTTGGTGGTGGACTGGCATTTACAACTGCTGTGTGGATGTGATTGTGGATGTGTGGATGTGTTTGTGGGGGTGTGGATGAGGTTTGTGGGGATGTGGATATGTTTGTGGGTGTGTTTGTGGTGTGGGATGAGTGAATGTGGTGTGTGGGTGTGTGGATGAGGTTTGTGGATGAGTGGCTGTGGTGGTTTGGGGGTGTGGATATGGTTTGTGGGTGTGTGGATGTTTGGATGTGTTTGTGGGTATGTTTGTGGATGAGCGGATGTGTTTGTGGGTGTGTGGATGTGTTTATGGATGAGTGGATGTTGTTTGGGGGTGTGTGGATGTGTTTATGGGTGTGTGGGTGTGTGGATGAGGTTTGTGGATGAGTGGATGTTGTTTGGGGGTGTGTGGATGTGTTTATGGGTGTGTGGGTGTGTGGATGCGTTTATGGATGAGTGGATGTGGTTTGGGGGTGTGTGGATGTGTTTATGGGTGTGTGGGTGTGTGGATGAGGTTTGTGGATGAGTGGATGAACACCCACCCTGGGATGGGAGTTCTGTGCATTTTCACAGCTTTAATGAGACCCACTCAGGAACTAAGAGAGCAGCAGGGGATGTGCCATGGCAGCACAGAGCTCTCCTCCTTGGGCTGTTTTCCATGCTGCTGAAGTCTGGATGAATGATTTGCCCTTCAGAAGGGGGAACCCCCCCCAGGAGCCTGCCTCATGCTGTGTGGGCATTGGAGCTGTTGGTCTGCCCAGCAGGGTTTTCCCCTCAGCCTGGGGGATTTCTGTGCCCACTGAAGTATTTTAATGGTTTTTTGCCTTTTCTGGGGGTAGAGGTGAGAGCAGCAGGTGACAGCAGGGCTGTGAGCTTCCCCTGCCACCAGGAGGGGTTCAGGACAATAATGCTTGAGGCAAAACTCAGATTTTTCTGAAGAAGTCTCTATTGAGACCCTGATTTTCCTCCTGTCCCTCTTCCCCACATCATCCCTTGGGATACACCCAGAAATCCCAGCACTGATCAATGCCTTGCTTCTCCAGCTAAAGGGAACAAATGGAACTGCCCAGGATGGATTAACTTCTGGATTCTTCAGGAGTCACTGTGAGCATGAACTCCAGTTCAGCAACACTGTCAGAGACATAATTTATTATCTAATTGATAAGAAATATTGCAGGGAGAGCCCAGACAATGAAAACAACTTTTGCAGGAAATATTTTACCAAGAAGAAGCTACTTGGGGATGGAGCAGGGGCAGAAAATTGAGTTGCAAATTAAAAAGGATAAAAAATATGGAGTCATATATAACAAAATTCTACTTTTTAAAATGCAGCTGGTGAGGCCCATCATTTATTTGTGGAAGGGAAAAACCAGGGTAGAGATTTCAGCAGAGGAAAGGGAGGCTGGGAAGGGATGTGGGAGCTAAAGGGGAAGGGGAAAGGAGCTGGGAGGGGGTGAAATGGTGAAAGAGGGAACGGCTCTGGGGGTCCTGGGGTGGAACACTGGGGACACCTCCTGTGGGCTCACAGGTGTGACAGTGGTCACAAGGGTTTTCAGGATGAGGGAAGAGATGTAGATCTGACTCTATATTTCAGAAGGCTTGATTTATTATTTTATGATATATACATATATTATAACTATACTACAAAGAAAAAGAAGGAAGATTTCCAGAAGCTGCTACCTAAGCTAAGAATAGCAAAGTAAAGAATGATAACAAAGCAGCTGGCCCCGACAGAGAGCGAGAGGCAGCTCTGCTGTGAATGGTCACCAGACCCAAACATCCACAGGGGACCAATCACAGATCACCTGTTACATTCCACAGGCGCAGATAACCTATTGTTTAGGTCTGGTTCTGAGGTTGCAGCTTCTCAGAAGGAAAAATCCTAAAGAAAGATTTTTCACAAAGAGATGTCTGCAACACGCAGGGACATCCCTGGCCCAGCCCAGGCATGCAGGGGAGTTCTGTGTGACCGTGTTCACAGTGGTACCAGGACCAGGGAAGTGATGAGAGTCTTGACTCCATGTTGCAGAAAGCTGGTTTATTATATTATGATATATATTAAAAGCAAATGATATATTAAAACTATACTAAAAGAATAAAAGAAAGGATTTCATCAGAAGGCTTGAAAGTAATGATAAAAAAATCTTGTGCCTGACCAAAGTCCGAGCCAGCCAGACTGTGATTGGCCATTAATTAGAAACAACCACATGAGACCAATCAAAGATTCACCTGTTGCATTCCACAGCAGCAGATAACCATTGTTTTTCTTTTCCTCTGAGGATTCTCAGCTTCTCAGGCGAAGAAATCCTGGCAAAAGGATTTTTCAGAAAATATCATGGCGACAGTTCTGCTGAGGGAACTGTTTGGATTTCACTCCTTTACATCTTTTCAGGCGTCTGGGATCACCTCCAGTGGAAGCTGCTGCTGGGAGCTCGGTGCTGTCTCACTCCCTGCTCTGCAGTGTCACAGCTCTGCTGCTGCTGCTGCTGCTGCTGCTGCTGCAGGAGCTGCTGCTCAGACCAGGGCAGCCTGGATTTGCCAGGGGCAAAAGGGCTGGGAAAACGACTCCAATTTAAGGTGGGTACAGCAAGGACAAGATTGAAAAATCTCAAATATTCCCTGATTTTACAGCTCTGCCCTGTAAAGAAGGTTCCCTGGGAACTGCCCAGGCTGTGACATCAGAACTTCCATCTGTTTTCCCACGTGTCCCTCCCTGTGTCCCACCCTCCTCCCTCTGAGTCCTGCACAGCATCGGAATCAGTTCCTTCCTTCACCCTCCCACTCCAATATTCGCATTTTGCTCCCAGAAATGCGGGGGAAGGCCAAGCTGAGGGACAGGGAAGGGGAAAGTGGGGAACCCATCCAGCCAAGCTGTCAAGGCGCCCCCAGGCAGCTGATGTGGGGTTGGGAATTCAGGAATTCAGGAATTCAGCAGCGGGGTCAGGGAAGAGCAGCAGCCTGAGGGACAGGAGAGCCCTGGCTGAGGTTCTCCACTCCCAACCCACCCAAAGGAACTGAAAATGAAAGAAATCCAGGGAATTTGAAATGTTTTCTCCCCCAGGGGGTTTTTGTAGAATCCCAGAATGGTTCAGGCTGGAAAAGACATCTGAGAGCATCAACCAGAGCAGAGTCACCTTGAAACCCTTGAAACCAGGAGCCACTTCCACCCAGGTCTCATAGTCCCCAGCCCAGTTCCAAGGCTGCTTCCCAGAATTTTCTTTTTCCCCTCAGACACTCCTTTCCCCTATCCCTAATGCTACAAAACATGAAAGATACAACTTCCCCAACGAAGTTTTTAGCTTTGTCCCAAACCTCTTTCCAGGGATGAGAGGACGGAAATCACTTGATGGGGATTGATCCAACACTGTCATCAAATGCGTTTTTATCACCCCCAAAATCCTGCAGTAGGTGAGGTCTGAATGCTCCTTATATCAAATCCTGCTGGCTTTGGTGGTCCTTCTGGATTTCATCCAGCTCCAGATGTTTCTGGGATTATTTCTAACTCTGATCAACAAAAAGCTTGGAGGAATACAGATGCAAACCTTGATTCTCCAATATTTATTACGACAGCCTGACCCAGCAGCAGGCTGGGACTCACAGGGTGCAATGAAATCCTTGCTAAATCATCACCTCATGGAGAAAATTGCTTTTTTAATTTAATGTTTCTCTTTCAGCTGGTGCTGCAGAGACATGCTAATTTAGCAGCTTAATTTGTTATCAGGAAGAACATTATCCCAGACACGAGTTCTCCCCAAGTCACTTCCAAGTGAGACTAAAGGCTCAGGCAGGCGAGGCACAGGCACAAATTGCCTCCTCCATCAGGGACTGATGGCAGCCATGGCCCAGCAGCACAGCTGAGAACGATGCTCCTGGCTGCTGCTTTGGGCAAAAAAACCCAGAGCTGGGGGAAAGCAGGAGCTTCCTGCTGGAGATGGAGCACAGCAACAAAAATGGGGCTTTCTGCAGGTAATACTGGTCCCAACAGCCCTTCTGGATGAAGATAGGAGCATTCCTGTGTGGATGGGTGGATGGGTGAGTAAAACCCGCTAAGATCTGGTCAGACATGGGATAGAATCCCCAAGGAGCTCCAGAGAGTCCCTGTGGCTTTGTAACTGGGAATTCTGCAAGGCTCAAGATTGCAAACCTGAGTGTTCCCATCACCCCTGAGTGTTCCCATCAACCCTGAGTGTTCCCATGCAAACCTGAGTGTTCCCATCCAAACTTGAGCGTTCCCATCCAAACCTGAGTGTTCCCAACCAAACCTGGGTGTTCCCCAACCAAACCTGGGTGTTCCCATCCAAACCTGAGTGTTCCCAACCAAACCTGTGTTCCCATCACACCTGAGTGTTCCCATCCACACCTGAGTGTTCCCAACCAAACCTGAATGTTCCCCATCAAACCTGAATGTTCCCAACCACACCTGAGTGTTCCAAAAATGGTGCCCCAAACACTGTTCAATACACACAACTACTCCCCCACACATTCCATACACCGTGCCCCAATCACACCTGAGTGTTCCCATCACACCTGAGTGTTCCAAACCAAACCTGAGTGTTCCCTGCCCACCCTGAGTGTTCCCCATCACACCTGAGTATTCCAAATCACACCTGAGTGTTCCCTGCCCTCCCTGAGTGCTCCTTCCTTCATTTCTCAGGATTTTTACTGCTGTGCCTTATCTGCAGAATTGGAACATTTTACAGTACATCCTCTGGAATCCCCCAGTCTGGTTTCATCCATCCCCACAGACAAATCCAGGGGGTTTGACTAAACCACAGCCAGACCCTGCCACAGCAGACAAGGGAACCATTCCCAGTTTCAGGTGGAAGTGCACTCCCTGCCTGGCTTTCAGAGGACAGGGCAGTGCTGCTGCTCTGCTCCTCTAAGATAAGCTGGGCAGTGAATTTATTGCTGCCAGCTCCAGCTTTGTTCCCTGGCAGGTGCTCGGATGCTCTTAATGGGAATAATTCCCTTATTTTCATAGGAGAAAGCTCAGAAAAATTGCAGATTTCTTGTTTTCTGCCTGCTCAGAGGTGGGACGAGGGCTGTGGCTGGGTAAATGCCCTGCAGCAGCGCTGCTGGCTCTGCTGCTGCTCTCCAGGAGCTGGGAGGGCAGGAATTGGCAATTTTGTGAGGATCTGTGGTTGTTCAAAGGGCTCTGACTGATGGTGGACCTTCATCACTGAAGGAGCTTCTGCTGAGCTGCACCAAAAACCTGCTGGAGTGCAGTTTGGGTTATATGCGGTACAGTTGGGGTTTATTTGGTACAATTTGGGGTTTATTGGGTACAATTTGGGGTTTATTGGGTACAATTTCATTTGTATTTGGGTACAAACTGCGTTATATTTGGGCACAATTTGGGTTATATTTTGGTTTTATTTGGGCACAGTTTGCATTATATTTGGATGCAATTCATGTTGTATTTGGGCACAACTTGGATTTTATTTGGGCACAATTTGAGTACAATTTGAGCACAATTTGGGTTGTATTTGGCCACAATTTGGGTTGTATTTGGCCACAATTTGGGCACAATCTGGGTTATACTGAGCACAAATTGGGTTATATTGGACACAATTTGGGTTATATTTGGACATATTTTTGGTTTAATTTGGGTTGTATTTGGACACAATTTAGGTTGTACTTGGGCCCAATTGGGGCTGCATTTGTTTCTTTGTGAGGTTTTACTTGTTTTAAGACAGCCCCCAAATCCCCTGACAGGCACTGCCACCCTGCATCCCAGCCTCGGCAGGAGGGAACTCAAGGAAAAGGCAGAGTTTTTATTTTCCCCAGGATTTTTGCACTGCTGCTCCCCGGAGAGGGAAGATCAGGAGGTGATAAATCAAAGGGAATGGCTGATTTAACGAGGGTGTTTCCATGGAATGCAGCCCAGCCCTGCCTGCCCAGGGTCAGCTGCTCAGGGTGGGCTTTCCACGGACCAGGAGCTCTGGTGGAGCTCCCAGCATGGACCTGACTTAATTGAGAGCCGAGCACAGGAGGAGTGGAATTGATTTTCTGTTCCTGCAAATTCAGGGCGCTGCTTGGAAAAGCCCAAGGAAGGATTGCTGGGATGAAAAACCACAATTACCCAGCACCAAACACGAGTTCAGTGCTCAGGCTTTGTAATCACCACAATTTAAACCGCTTTTATGATGTCCAGGAGTGGCTGTAGGACAAGACTAAAGATTCTGATGATTTACCAGTGATTTACCAACCATTTCCACCAGGTTTGTGTTGAAAAGGAGACTTTTTTCCAGCATAGATGAGTTCTTTTCCAGGACAGGTGTCCCTCAACACAGAGTTAATTAATTAGAGGTTGATTTCCTGAGGATCCTCCCCAAACTTGAGACCTTGAGCATCTCCTCAGGCAAACTGAGAGCAGAGGGTCCAACATCCCCAGCACTGTGAATGGATGGTCCTGAGGGTGCCTCTGCAATCAGGGACCTGGAGAAGCCCCACAGAGGTGAGATGAAATGGGAACAATCAGAATTTCAGGTCAGGTTTTGGCACTGAGGGGTCCTGGAGCACATTTTGCTCCTCACCCACACAAAGATGGTTTTGGATTTGCCATAAAGATTGAGAGGAATGGCAGATTTGTCTTTCCAAACCAGCTGTGGGTCTGCTGGCAGATAAAACCAGCACTGGGAGATAAAAGAAACAATGGGAAGGATTTCACTGAGTGATGAATGGAAAAAGATATTTGCTTTTTACAAATAAACTTAGGTTTGCTGAGAAATGAAATTGGACATTGAAAGATGAAAGAAAGAATGGGGAAGAAAACTCCCTAAATTCCATAAGAATTAAAAAGTAAAAGGCAGGGTTATACATTAGAGGGAAATCTCTGGTATCAGGTGTTCTGGGAAGTCTGAACCTCTCAAGTACCTCAGAAATGGGGAAAAACCCCTAAATTCAGCAAGAATTAAAAATGAAAAGGGAGGGTTATACATTAGAGCAGCCATCTGGCCCTCCTGGGCTGGGACACCTGGGGAATCCTCTGGGAATGAGGGAAAAGGGAGGGTTTGTTCCTGGCTCTGATCTGCACTCCCTGCTCCAATGTTTTCCTTGGCAAAGCAGGGTTTGTCAGCACCAGGGATGGAACAGGCAGGAGGGAAAATATTGCTTTGGTTTGTGCTGAGAGCTTCACTGGGCCAGGGAATCCTGGAATCCTGGATGGGGTGGGTAGGAAAGGACCTGAAATCCCACCCAGTCCCACCAGGACACCTCCCCTGCCCCAGGCTGCTCCTGGGCACTGCCAGGGATGGGGAATTTCCCCAGATCTGCTCTCTCCAGAGTGCTCCATTCAATCCCAGCCTTTGCTTTTGTTCCTAAAGGTCTGAACTGGGATGAGTGGTGAGATCTGAAGCCGTGTCTGCCATGGAGAGCTCTGAGCCCAGCTGCATTTCCAGCATTTACTAGTGATTAATATCATCATTAACCCATTCTTACATTAATTTTGTGATAGACTCAGAGCCATGACCCTTTACCCCTTTTTTTATGGAGAACCACTGAAAAAAGTACAAATATCTGGTATAAATACATAAAGTACAAATATCTGGTACAAATATATGAAATACAAACATTTGGTATAAATATATAAAGTACAGCTATCTGGTACAAATATATAAAGTACAAATATCTGGTACTAATATATAAAGTACAGATATCTGGTACAAATATATGAAATACAAACATTTGGTATAAATATATAAAGTACAGCTATCTGGTACAAATATATAAAGTACAAACATTTGGTATAAATATATAAAGTACAGATATCTGGTACAAATATATAAAGTACAAATATCTGGTACAAATATATAAAGTACAAATATCTGGTACAGATATATAAATTACAAATATCTGGTACAAATATATAAATTACAAATATCTGGTACAAATATATGAAGTACAAATGTCTGTATTAAGCAGGATTAGTTCCTTGTGACCAGTGACAGCAGGCTTCAAGTTTAAACATTTAAAATTATTCATTATAAAATTATTGTAATTGTTGTAAAATTAAACAGCTTGAGTTTGGCTTCCATAAGGTCAGGGAAGTGCAGGGATCTTAAGAACTGAATTGCTGCAGGTCTGGGAAAAAAGAAACTGCTCCTGAGTGTGGGTGGGTGGTTGTGGAGGATTTATAAAGGTATTTCTGAGGAAATAGGCTAAGAAAATTCACTGAAGCAGCTTTTCCAGAGGGGTTCGCCTGCAGGGAGTGAGCCTTGGCTCTGGCATGCAAAAGCTGAGGTGCAGGATGGAAAAGCATCAGGAGAAGCCCACGGGATGTTCCCTGCACTGATCCTCCCTCATCAGGGGCTGCTGGGGGGATTAACTTTGGGATAACATTTGGGATAACACTTGGGATATCTTTTGGGATAACTTTTGGGATATCTTCTGGCATAACCTTGGGATATCTTTTGGGATATCTTTTGGGATAACATTTGGGATAACATTTGGGATATCTTTTGGGATAACTTTTGGGATAACTTTTGGGGTATCTTCTGGCATAACCTTGGGATAACTTCTAGGATATATTTTGGGATAACATTTGGGATAACTTCTGGGATATCTTTTGGGATAACTTCTGGGATATCTTTTGGGATAACATTTGGGATATCTTTTGGGATAACAGCCATTTCCCTGGGAAGGCTGCTGGTGCATAAGGATTTCTTCAGGTCCTTCCATTTGGGATGCAAGGCCAGGCTGGGTGGGCTTGGAGCACTGGGACAGTGGGAGGTGTCCCTGCCATGGCAGGGGTGGCACTGGGTGGGATTTAAGGCCCCTTTATGTCCCAAACCATTCCAGGATTCTCTGATCCTGTAGATAAAAAGAGCTTTTAATCAAAGCTGGCATGGCAAAAAACACACCCAGCTTTTGTAATTAGTTAGCACCTTCCCCTCTCTGTGTGTGAGATCTGAGGTACCACGGTGCAGCCAGAAAATGAATAACTCTGGGCAAGCAGCTGCATTTTGATAAAAAAATAATAATTCTGAGCCATAAATAAATCAAAAATCGTGTCCACAGCTCCTGCTACTTCGAAATCACAGCTGACAAAGGAAATAAAAGCTTGATGGTGACAGATAAGTGTGAGAGAAAGCTCTTTTCACTTGATCTGCTCCAGCAGTCATTAAATAAGACGTGCTGACAGCTCAGCAGAAACAAGCACCAGCCTTTTATTCACCTGCTCCTGAGCCTTGAGCGGGATCAGGGCCAGGACAGGAATGTAATCCAATAATTCTGTGCTAAATCCTTCATTAATGTCCCTCCTATTGCAATATTTGGGTTTTGTTGGCCAGCTCACAAAACCTGACCCTCCCTGTCCATCCTCTCCATGCAGAGCCAATTCCCCTCCTAATGAAAATCGATCCAATTGACTCAAATCAGGATCAGAGCAGCACAGGTCTGATGCCCTTTCATGTCCAGGTGGTCGCTTCCAACCCAAAGATTCCATGATTGTGATTTTATTTTTTGAAAAGCTGGGTTTTCCAGCTCCCCTCTCACTGGCACCCATCCCCTCAGCTGTTGTGTGCTCACAAAGCAGCTCAAACACAGCAGCTGAGCCCTGCAATGACAGCAGGGCCACAGAGTGTGCTTTCAGTGCTGAGCAGAGCTTCCTGCTGGCCTGCTGTGTTTAGCACACCCCAAAGTCCCCGAGCTGCCTGCTGGGCCCTCACAACCAGCACCAGGGACCATTTTGTGGAGCTTTCCTTCAAGGAGATCCTATTTCTCCAGGCATGTTGTATTGCACTAAAAGCCATGGATTATTGCACAGGCAAACCAAATAGAGGTGATGATAACATTATTGTTATCATTACCTGAATTCAGGTAATGAACCAGGGACCAGTTTTATGGAGGTTTCCTTTAAGGAGATCTTATTTCTCCAGGCAAACCAAATTCAGGCGATGATAACGTTATTGTTATCAAACCTACCCTGGGCAGGGCTGCCTCCCCAGCTGGCTGAATTTTGGAACAGAGCAGGTGGGACTCACCTGTGGGCTCTGTGGGATCAGGGTGAGTTTTCCTGAAAACGACACCAAGGTTTATCAGAGAACTGGAATGAGGATTGGAGAGGGGTCTGCGTCCCCAGGCCGGCACAGGAATTATCTCCTGGGGGCTGCCCAGCTTTTAATGAAGCAACACAGAGCAGAAACTCCAAGCCAATTAACGTTTCTCAGCTGTCAAAGCAGCCTGACAGCAAAAATCACGGGATCAATGGGGATTGTTCACCCTGGAGAGGAGGAGCTCCAAGGTGACCTCACTGAGGCCTTGCAGGGCCTGAAGGAGCCACAGGAAACATGGAGAGGGATGGGGACAAGGCCTGGAGGGACAGGCCAGGGAATGGCTGTAAGCTGACAGTGGGGAGATCTAGATGGGAGATTGGGAACTGGGAATTGTTCCCTGGCAGGGTGGGCAGCCCTGGCACAGGTGCCCAGAGCAGCTGGGGCTGCCCCTGGATCCCTGGCAGTGCCCAAGGCCAGGCTGGACATTGGGGCTGGGAGCACCTGGGACAGTGGGAGGTGTCCCTGCCATGGCAGGGGTGGCACTGGGGGGGATTTGGGGTCCCTTCCCACCCATCCCTGGTTCCCTGGTTCCCTGGAGCAGAGTTTGTCCCCATGGCCACCCTGCAGTCCCTGGTGAGCCTGGGCTGCTGGGAAAGGACTGATTGAAGATTGTTACACACAACATAAAAGTCTGGTTTTTCTTGAAGGATCAAACCAGAAAATGTGTCTTATCTCCCACTTCTGCAGCCTCCTCCGGGTCAGGGCTCAGCTCAGAGCTTTTTGTGCAGATTTTCCTGTGATCCCAGGATCCTTCTGGTTTTTTTGCCTGTCTCCAGCTTCAAACCCAGCAGCCTGCACGTGTCCTCTCCACATGCCGTTGTTTTTTGGGGTATTTCGGTTTATCTGCAGACTGGAAACCATGATGAGCGCCAGTGTCCTGCTCCACCATGGAACACCAGGAATCAAACCCACTGATTTAAGGACAAGGCAAAGGGGATTGCTGGGGGAGGAAGTTTTTCAGCAGGTTAGGGGGAGAAAAGGCTGGGAAAGAATAAAGAGGATAAATCGTGGTAGATAAATTAAAATGAAAAAGATTGGCTATTATGCAAAATGCTCCTGGTGTACATCATAAACATTTGCTTTTTTATAGAGTCCCCACCACTGAAAATGCACTGCTGGCTATGAGAACATTTTAATAGAGGCCATTAAAACTCATTTCTCTGATATATATTCTAAAGGGGAAAAAATCTAGAAATCATTTATAATGCTTATTACCACTGCTGGAACAATCCTTAAAGGTCTCTGGCAGGGAGCTCTTCTTTGGGAGGCTTTTATTGGGAAAAAAACCCGTTCCCTGGAGCCTTTTGTGGGGATCTGAGCTGGGCTGGGGGGTTGGACAGCTGGGAATTGGGGAGCTCAGCCTGGGCTTCACTGGGATATTCTCCCTCAGGATGTTCTGGCTCTGCAAAGCCCCAGGAGCAGCCAGGGGAGCACAGAGAGGAGGAAAAAGGGGGATAACCTAGAGAATATTCCCTGATTTCCCACAGCACTCAGTGCAGGGCATTTCACCCCAGCTCCCTGGGGATCACCTGTTAATTACTGTTAATTACCGAGGGGCAGCTTTGCCTTGGAGAGCGAACACGAGGAGCTGAGGAGCCCCCAGGAGCTCCCCCGTTGGTCATTCCCCTCCTGGAGCACCTGTGCCAGGTGAGTTTTATCCCAAATGCTGACCCCCTCTGGGTGGGAATGCTGGGATTTCCCATGGCACCGACCCCTGCGCTGGGGCAGCCCCCTGGGATGGGCTGCAGCTCATTAGGGTGAGACAAAGAGCAGTTTAATTAACCCCTGAGCCCTCCTCCCTCCCCCGGCACATCCCAGGGGTGTTTGAGGGCACAGCAGCTGCTTTGGGAAGGCACCCTGGGCTGGTCCTGGCACCCTGACCCTCTCCAGGCACCCTAGACTGTTCCTGGCACCCTGGGCTGGTCCTGGCACCCTGAGCCCTCTCCAGGCACCCTGAGCCATTCCAGACACCCTTTCCCATCCTCCTTCTTAGCCCTGTTCATTTGAGAGTTCATGGGATGTTTTCCCCCAGTCTTCCTGGTCCAGCCAAAGCTGAAAGCTTTAATTCCAGCTGGGTTCTCTCCTGCTCTGAGTTCCTGGGACAGCTTCCACGGCCAAGGGCTGCACCTGCTTTTTATTTATGCTTTTTATTTGTGCCCATGGTGGAGCCCCACTGTTCCATTCAGAATTTCCATTTAGAATTTCCATTTAGAATTTCCATTTAGAATTTCCAATTGGAATTTCCATTTGGAATTTCCAATTAGAATTTCCATTCGGAATTTCCATTTGGAATTTCCATTTGGAATTTCCATTCAGAATTTCCATTTAGAATTTCCATGCAGACACCCTGAGCCCTTTCCAGGCACCCTGAGCTGTCCCAGGATGCCCCTCAGCCCTTTCCTGGCTGCTCAGTGCTTTGCCAGACCTGAGCACCCTGGATTTGGGGATTTTGGTGCTGTGCCCCATCCCATCCCTGCTGGCCTGCTCAGAACTCGGGGGTGCAAGTGCAAAACCAGGGAGTGGTGGTGTTGGAGCTCGTGGTGCTGAAATCCCTCTTTAAATGCCATTATCTCTGCTTCTACTGCTCCAAGATTATCACAGCCACTCCCAGATTTTAATGGCCATGCAGGAAAAGAAACTTGGGCACAAAAGCATGGAGGGAATGTTCAACAGGGCTGGGCAGGTCTGCCTTCCACTGCTCTGTCTGTGAGCCATAAATCACAGCCCAGATTCCCCAAAAAAAACCTTTAAATGTGGCACAAACAAGGTCAGGCTGGGGTTTATGGGGTTTATTTTGCTGAGGGAGGAAGGAATGAAACCACGCTCTGAAAACTCTTAATGAGCCCCAGAATTAAAAACTCTTAATGAGCCCCAGAATTAGCAGCAGATAACGAGGGTGGGTTTTACCTCCTTGCCAGCAGGTGCCCAGCAGCATCAGGACCCCACTGCTGAGCCCATCTGCAGAATTTCTGCCCCACCTGGAGGCTCCAGGTTTGATCCATCCAAGGGACTCAGCTGGGAGCTCCTGTGTGACTGAGCAAAGAGGAAATCAGTTTGTGCAAACAAAATCTCCTGTGGGGCAGGAAGGGGCTGAGCTCAGGGTCCCTGCTGCTCTCTCCTGCTCTTCTCCATTGGGATGCTCCTGGGTAGTTTGTAAAGCTTCACAAGCAAGAAGTCTTACATTAAAATAATAATTTTAATAATTATGTATTTTATTATGTATTTACAAATGTATAGTAATATAAATAATATATATTAATATATTATATATTAATATAGTATATTCTCTATTACTATTTTCTAATATTTTATACCAATTCTATATTTTTATATTTGTATAATAATTTGTATTATTGTGTAATATATATTAATATATAAATATTAATATATAATAATTTTATATATACTATTTTTCTATATTAATATATAATATTATATAAAATACAATTATATATAAATATAAAAATTTATTTAAATTTTATTATTTTATTTAACATTAAAATAATTATTTAAATGTTCCACATTTAAAATTTCTGCCCGTTGCACTAAGGGATGATGGGTTATGTGATTTGGGACTAATTCAGGGCTCATTTCTGGGCTGACCAGGGTGAGTTTAGGACTAACTAATTTTAGGACTAACATTTTAGGGTTTGTATTTCAGGACCAGCCTCAGGACTGCTCAGATACCCCTGGAGGAGCCTGAGTTTATCTGATGAATGTTCAGGAAGGTTCTGGAGGCCTTTTCCAGCCTCCCTGACCGCAGGACTCTGGATCCAGGTGACCTTTTCCCAGGAGTGCCTTTCACTCCCAGTTTGGGACTTGGAGCTCTTTGTCTTTGGGATCTTTACAGGGATTTTTCCTCTCCTTTTTAGCCCTGTTCATTTGAGAGTTCAAGGGATGTTTCCCCCAACTTTCCTGCCCCAGCCAAAGCTGAAAGCTTTAATTCCAGCTGGGTTCTCTCCTGCTCTGAGTTCCTGGGACAGCTTCCATGGCCAAGGGCTGCACCTGCTTTTTATTTATACCTTTTATTTATACCTTTTATTTATACTTTTTATTTATACTATTTATTTATACTTTTTCATTTTTTATTTCTTTGTTTGTTTGTTTGTTCATTTGTTTGTTTATTTATGGTGGAGCCCCACTGCTCCCTGCAGAGTTTCCACCATTCCAAAGCATCAGACACTGTGCAGGGAAACATCAGCACGTGGATCAGGTGCAGGGACATCGGCAGGACAGGAAAACCCAGGCAGAGGCTGTGTGCAGGGAAAGGGATGAGTTCTCCCTCCTGCAGCTCCTGCTGGGCTTTTCTGGGGTGTCAGAGCAGGATCCCCCCATGGAGAGGCTGCCCTGGGGCTGCTGCATCCCCTGGGACAGAGCTCAGAGCCACAGAGAGCAGCACAGCGCAGCACAGCGAGCTGCAGCTCTGCCCCTGCAGGCCCCCAGCAGGGCGGGTGTGGGCACCAGGCTGGTTTTGTTCTTACTCCGTTCTGCTTTTTGCCTTGACACGCCCAGCCAGGAGGGAATCCATCCCACATGGGTTTGTTGGACAGCGCAGCCAAGAGAAACACGGCTGAAAATCTGCTTTATGGAGCTGCTGGATCCTCAGGGCTTGGCTCGCCCAGGTGGCAGCAAATAACCAGCACTTCCCCTCCTCATCCTTCAGCATTTAAAAGCAGGTACCGAAATACTGGGCTTACACAATTTCTAGCAGATTTTTTTAAAATTTTTAATTTATTTTTATTTTATATTTTATTTTATATTCTATTTTATTTTTATTTTATTTTATTATTTTCTATTTTATTTCTTTTTATTTTATTTTCTATTTTATTCTTTATTTTTTATTAGTTTAGTTTTATTTTATTTTATATTTATATTTATTTTTATATTTATATTTATTTAAATATATTATATATTATATATTTTATATATATTTATTTTATATTTATTATTTATTTTATATTTTATTCTTTATTTTATATTTTATTCCTTATTTTTTCCTTGTTTAGTTTAGTTTTATTTTATATTTTATTTTATATTTTATTCTTTATTTTTTATTAGTTTAGTTTAGTTTAGTTTAGTTTAGTTTAGTTTTCCCCCTAGGTAAGACTACCTGTGTTAAAAAAATCCAAGAGCATTGGACAAATCACCCACTGGAGAAATCAAACCACCCCCAGATGGGCTGGAAGTGCTGTGTCCCTTCTGGGACTCTGGGGTTCCCTTCTGGCCATCCCCCCCTGTGCTCCCAGCACCTCCTGGCCACTGAACCCCTCGTGCAGGGAAGGTTCCTCCACCCCCAGGGAATTTTTTGCAGGGTTACAAACACAGCACTGAGGTGAATCCAAACGTTTTAGGGCCATGTGAGCAAGGGCTGCAAGGAAAGGCACAGGAGAAGGGAATTCCTGCCTGTCCCCTCTGCTGGAAGGGCTGTTCTTCCCTAACTCCCCTGCTTGTGCCCGTGAATTCCCCAAAACTGCTCCGCTTTTCACTCTGGCTCTGCAGCAGGGCAGGGATTTGCTGCTGGGTGTCACCTGCAGAGCAGGGCCCTCCAGAAGGGCTGGGCTGGCAGGAATTCATGGATTGTAAAGGCAAGAAGCCCTTGAAGGTCAAACCCTGCTTGTCCCTGCACCCTTCCCTCCTGCCCCTCCATCTCCATCCTGGGCACCGAGTGGAAAAGATCCCCTGAGCTGTAATTACAGAGGATTATGGCACAATAACTCCCCTGCCAGACAGCTGAGGACAGGCGCAGGGCTCATCCATCCCAAAGCAATATCCCGGCCCAGCCTGGAGCTGGGCCAGCCTCCCTGGCCCTGATGGATGGGCTGGGGCTGCTGATGGATGGCAGCAGACACTGCCTCATCCTCGCTGGGAAAGGACACACCAGCACCTTGGGAGGTTGTTTCCCCAGAAGGGGTGACAGAAAATTGCATTTCTGTGGTTAAAGCTGAGCCTGGGCTGGAGGCAGAGCTTGGATCCCCCACGCACCAAATTGCCACTGGGCAGGGCTAAAACTGTGGGGCTGGGCTAGGACAGCAGGGAACGGCCTCAGGTGGCACCAGGGGACAGCCAGGGTGGGCACAGCAGGAATTTCCCCATGGACAGGGGGCTCAGGAACTGCCCAGGGAGGGTCGCGGTGCCCATCCCTGCAGGTGGCACCTGGAGGTGGCACTCAGAGCTGGGGACAAGGTGGGGATGGAGCACAGTTTGCGCTGGGAGGGCTTTGCCAGCCTCAGTTTTGGAATTTCCTCTGTCCTAGGGGAGGATCAGCTCCCAGCTGTAGGGACACCACGGGGTCAGGCAGCAGGAGCCACCTGAGGACACTGTGGGAAGAGCTCTGCAGCAATAATAATGATAATAGTGACAATAATGACAATAATGACTGCTGTGTCAGACATGCACAACAGCCCTGTCCTGATGCTGTCCCCCAGCTCCTTACAGAACACCTCTGAGAGGAAAATGCAGCAATCTGGGGCAATTGAGGGCTCAGGCTGAGCTGCAGGGGTGGGAGGGGACAGGGGAAGGGACATCCCAGCTGCCTGGCTCTGTTCTCTCTGTATCACAGGATTCACAGGATGACCAGGTTGGAAGAAACCTCCAAGATCATCGAGTCCAGCCCAGCCCCAACACCCCAACTAAACCCTGGCCCCCAGTGCCACATCCAGGCTTTGTAAAACACACCCAGGGATGGGGACTGCACCACCTCCATGGGCAGAACATTCAGAACTTTATCACCCTTTCTGTGAAAAACATTCTCCTAACATCCAACCTGTATTTCCAGCTTGAGGCTGTGTCCTCAGGAAAGGGAAGGAAAAAGGAGAAAAGAGAAAGGAGAAGACCCTCCTGGCATTGCCAGTGTGCCAGGCCATGGGGGCCATGCCCAGCAGGGCTGGGCTCTCAGCTGTTTCAGGAGCAGTGGGTGCTGCTGTTGTATTTCTGTCTGCTGGATCAGCCCCATGCCAGGCTAACGGGAAATCCATTAGGAAATGTCCGTGTGCTGCTGCTGGGAGGGGCAGAACACACATTTTGCTGTTGGGATAAAGGAGGGTGGTGTTCAGGAGCCCCCCAGGACGCGGCTCCTGCCCTGTCCATCACCCCAGGGCAGCTCCAGGCTCTGCCCTGGTTCCGGGGGCTCTGTGCTCCTCTTGGCTGGGCAGGCTGCAGGGAACAGTCACTGTGCAAACCCGGGATATTTGTGTCACACAGGGAAGGGTTTCCCACTCAGAGTGCATCAATCCAGGGACAGGAGGGGCCATAGCAAATATTGAAAGGTGCAAGCAGGCAGTGCTTGGCTGTAATTCCTAGTTAGGCAGGAGGGCAGAAAATGAGTGTTACAGCCATGGCTCATTTTATAGAGAGGGAACAGGAGGGGTTGTAAGATGCTGATTTCAAAGGATTTCCACCCAGAAACAGAATCAGATCAGCCACTGCCAGAGCAGCCATGGAGCTGCTCCAGGTCTGGAGCCCCTCTGGAGCCAGGCTGGGACACCTGGGGGGGCTCAGCTGGAGAGGAGCAGCTCCAGGGAGAGCTCAGAGCCCCTGTGTCCTAGGGTGACATTATGATGCTTGTATCCCCATTCCTGTGTTCTGTTTATGCTGGATATTATGTTCTGTGCCTTTAAGACTGGCTCTGAAGGGTGAAAGTTTTGTTTGGGTTTTCTCATCAGCCTGGCAGGACGCAGAGACAGGCAGTACTTAGTGCTGCTTTTGCTTTTTTGCTTTTGCTTTTCGCTTTGCTCTCTTGCTCTTGCTTCTGCTTCACTTCTGCTTGTTCTTGCTTCTGCTCATTAGTTAGTTTAGCTAAACAGTCCGAATTTTCCCTGGACTGTTTCTCCTTTCCTTTTTTCTGAGCAACTCGAGCCTGCTCCAGACTGGGACCTGGGAACCCCGAGAGTTTGCACCTTGTGGCTGCAGCAGCTGCCCCAGCACAGGAGGGACTGAGAACAGAGCGACCACCCCAAGAGAGACTTTCTGAATTTGTCATCATTTCAGAGCGGTGACAGAGTGGTGTCACCTGGTATTGTTCATTGTGTGCTGGGGGTGCTGTGCCTGTTAAATGAACAGATTTTGTGTGCTGGGGGTGCTGTGCCTGGTAAATGAACAGATTTTGTGTGCTGGGGGTGCTGTGCCTGGTAAATGAACAGGTTCTTTCCACTTGTCTCCAAGGAGTCCTTCCCAAACCGGTTGTGGGGACAGGCTGTGTGGGTTTGCTTACTGGAGGGGCCCCTTTGGAAATTCTCTACCAATTTTGCCCCAAACCAGGACACCCTGGCAGGGCCTGAAGGGGCTCCAGGAGAGCTGCAGAGGGACTGGGGACAAGGATGGAGGGACAGGACACAGGGAATGGCTCCCAGTGCCAGAGGGCAGGGCAGGATGGGAGATTGGGAACTGGGAATTGTTCCCTGGCAGGGTGGGCAGCCCTGGCACAGGTGCCCAGAGCAGCTGGGGCTGCCCCTGGATCCCTGGAAGTGCCCAAGGCCAGGCTGGACACTGGGGCTGGGAGCACCTGGCAGCTCCTCTCTGCTCTCTGTTCCTGCAGCTTTTTCACAGGAAAAATGAATTGATTGTGGGGCAGAACAAGGTTATAAATCAAGCTGTATTTCTGTTCCACTGACAAAGGGAGAGCACACTTTCTATATGCTAAATATATTCATGGCTTATATTAGAGTAACATTGCTTAAATTGATGATATTTATCAGTGGGGGAAAACAAATTGTTATATACAGGAGAAAATAATCAAAGGGGGGGAGAAGAGTGATGGTGGCATCCCAGCAGTGGGGTCTGGGCTGTCTGAACAGAAATATTGATGTGCTTTTGGGTGTCAAGGAGAAATGGAGAGAGAGAGAGGGGCAATTTCTGCTCCAGCTATAGCTGCAAACCCCGTTTAACCACGGTCACGCTCAGGCGGGTGAGATTCCATCTCCAGCTGCCTGCCCTGCCTCTGCTGCCTCTGGCTGGAGAAGGAAAATCCCTCCCAGGAGAAGTCCTGCTCCTTTCCCCCTGCAGACCCTGGGTGCCATCCACGCTGTGCTGCAGCTCCTGTGTCCTGGGAGAAGGGAGGAACAGCCTGGACCCCTGAGGGATCACTGCAGTGAGCCAGGGGGCTCCTGTACCCCAGGGAGGGCTGTACCAGATCCTCCAGCATTTCCCCTTCTCCTCCCAGCTCCCAGAAGCTGCTGTGCTCCCCAGGGGAGAGCTCCTGTGGGAATGCTCAGGTCAGGAGCTGCCTGCTTCCCTGGGAATGGGGGGATTCCATTCCATTCCATTCCATTCCATTCCATTCCATTCCATTCCATTCCATTCCATTCCATTCCATTCCATTCCATCCCACCCCATTCCATTCCATCCATTCCATTCCATTCCATTCCCCTGCAGCACGGGGGATTCAAGGCAAGCAGAGCACATCTGGCAACATCTGGAGTGCAGGAGGGCTTGCAGCACCCCTGTAGGAGTCCAGAAGGTGGCTCATGGAATGGCTTGGGAGGGAAGGGACCCCAAATCCCCCCCAGTGCCACCCCTGCCATGGCAGGGACACCTCCCAGGTGTCCCAGGTGCTCCCAGCCCCAATGTCCAGCCTGGCCTTGGGCACTGCCAGGGATCCAGGGGCAGCCCCAGCTGCTCTGGGAAATGTGTCCTGCACCCTCTGAGGAAAGACCTCCTTCCTAATTGAAAGCTACACCCAAAAATGGGAATGTTTAGAAAATGCCTCTCCAGCTTTTCCAAATTCCCCGTGCTTATTTTTCACTCAGGTTCCTTTACAGATGTTGTTCTGAGCAGAAAACAGCTTGTAAACAGGGGAAAAATGGAAATTTCCTCAGTGCAATAGAAATGGGAGTGATCTACAGCTCTGGAGATAAAATATTCCGTGTGAAACTCCACTATTTGCAAAAAGCAGATGTGGCTCTGTGTTCTACACGGAACTCACACATTCCATTAAGGAATATGAAATGCTGGCATCAATTGCAGGGGAAGAAGGCTTTGCTTGAGCTAATAGAGCTGGGGAAACAGGTGAATGGCATTTTGCAGTTGATGGAGCTGCTCTGGAGGACAATAATTCCTGGGCATGCCGTGCAATCCATCACCAGCCCTGGAGAGAATGGGAACTGGGGAAAACTGCCAGCCAGGAGGAGATTTTGTGCTGGAGCTCAGCACAAATGGCTGTGTTGGCAGTGCCAGCAGCACCTGGGGCACCCAGGCAGGGCTGGGCTCAGGGAGCTGGGATGGGAGCAATGGGGGCATTCCTCACTTTTCCATGTGCAAAACCAGCAATTCCTGAACTATTTGGGATTGTTCAGCCTGGAGAAAGGAGCCTTGGGGGGACTAACTCTGCCCTTCCAGTGCCTGGGAGAACAAAGGAGAGGGACAGGGCATGAAGGGACAGGACACAGGGAATGGCTCCCACTGCCAGGGGCAGGGATGGATGGGAGATTGGGAATTGGGAATTGTTCCCTGGCAGGGTGGGGAGGGCTGGGATGGAATTCCCAGAGCAGCTGGGGCTGCCCCTGGATCCCTGGCAGTGCCCATCCCTGTGACCGTGTTCACAAGGGTCCCAGGACCAGGGAAGAGATGAGGATCTGACTCCACATTTCAGAAGGCTGGTTTATTATTTTATGATATATATATTATATTAAAACTATACTAAAAGAATAGAAGAAAGAATTTCATCAGAAGGCTAGCAAGCAAAGGAAGAGAATGCAATGATAACAAGTTTGTGACTCTCAGACAGTCCGAGCCAGCTGGACTGTGATTGGCCATGAATTAGAAACAACCACACGAGACCAATCACAGATGCACCTGTTCCACAGCAGCAGATAACCATTGGTTACATTTTGTTCCTGAGGCCTCTCAGCTTCTCAGGAGAAAAAATCCTCGCAAAGGGATTTACAGAAAATATCATGGCTACACAAGGGCAGGCTGGAGCAGCCTGGGCCAGGGGAAGGTGTCCCTGCCATGGCACTGGATGGGCTTTGATGTCCCTCCCAACCCAACCCATCTGGAATTCTCTGATTCCCTGCTTCCACTATTTCTCTTTTTGGTGAAACCACGTTTTCATTGTCCTTCTCCTGCCCAGGCCCATCTCCCACAGAAAAATCTCCCACTCACCAAATGCTGAGTTGCTCTTATCAAACAGGAAGTCGTTATCAGGATCCCATATTTAAGGGAAGGATAATGGGTTGGAAAGGAGATATTTATGAACTTGAGTGTTTCTAGTGCAGCACTTTGCACACAATTGAGAAATGATCAGCCTGACATTAAAGCAAGCCTGGTATTAAGGCAAGGAAGGCAATAATTTTTTACTAATGGATTGTTCCATTTCATTTACATATCTTTTCCCAACAATTTTATGCTTAAAAAATCATTGCCTTTTTGAATTATGTGAGGCTCTTTTGACTGTGAGGCTCCAGCAATTTGCCAGCCTCATGTGTGTAATTAGTTTAATTAGCACTACAGCTCTAACGAGAGGATCAGTGTCTGCTGTGTGCTCTCTTCTTTCCTGGACAAAGTGAAAAATTTGGTTTCTTAATCAGCTGCATCTGAAGAACTCTGGGCCTCGCAAGTCTTCACAGAGTGCTTGGAGACAGGGAGTATGTTTTGGGGTTTCTCCAAGTCCTTTGCTTTCTGTGCTGCCTAATTCCTGCAGTTCTGTTTAGTTCCTGCAGCTCACTTCAGTTCCTGCAGCTCTGTCCAGTTCCTGCAGCTCTGTCCAATTCCTGCAGCTCTGTCCAATTCCTGCAGCTCTGTTCAGTTCCTGCAGCTCTGTCCAATTCCTGCAGTTCTGTTCAGTTCCTGCAGTTCTGTCCAGTTCTGCAGCTCTGTTTAGTTCCTGCAGCTCTGTCCAATTCCTGCAGCTCAGTTCAGTTCCTTCAGTTCTGTTCAGTTCCTGCATTTCAGTTCCGTTTTTTCACTTCTGTTCAATTCCTTCAGCTCTGTTCAGTTCAATGCCTGCAGCTCTGTTCAATTCCTTCAGCTCTGTTCAGTTCCTGCAGCTCTGTTCAGTTCTATTCAGTTATTTCAGCTTTGTTCAGTTCTATTCAGTTATTTCAGCTCTGTTCAGTTCTATTCAGTTATTGCAGCTCTGTTCCTCTCCTGCAGCTCAGTTCAGTGTCACTGTCCCTGATCTGGGCAGGATCCAGCCCCTGGCTGTGTCTGTGCTGATCCCAGGCTGGGCTGTGGCTGTGCCCAGGGCAGGGAGCTCTGCAGGCTCTGGCCAGGCTGGCTCCAGGGGCTCAGGGTCACCAGCTCCTGCCCAGCTGCCCTGGGAGCCCTGTGCCCACTTGGGTGGATAATGGGAGGTTTTCAAGGGGAAAAGCCCGTGGCCAGGCAAGTCTGAGCTGTTCTGGACCCTTGTCCAGCTGTGGGAATTGCTGGGTGGACAAGGGGCTGCCAGGGAGGGTTGGAATGCCCATCCCTGGAGGTGGCACCTGGAGGTGGCACCTGGGCAGTGACAAGGTGGGGATGGGACACAGCTGGGACTCGATCCTGGAGGGCTTTTCCAGCCCCAGTGACTCTGGGATCCTCTGGAAGCATCACACTCCGGGTTTTGACTCAAATATCTGCATCCAGCTGGGCTGCACTCAGGAAATATTCATGGACTGAAGCTCTCAGCTGTTAAACTCCCTTCCCGAGGCCTTTCCAGCCCTCCCTAATTATTAATTGTCCTCCAAACAAGCAGTGCTGCCTCTGCCGGGAGCAGGGGTGTGTGATGGATGGGGAGAAGGAGGTGCAATGAATCTTCCCGGGCAGGGAGGGATATTTCAGCAGCCCCGCGAAAGGCTGACATCGAAACAACTGCTGGGGAGCTGTCAGGGCGACAGTGGAGCAGCATTAGCGATTGATCAGGGGGTCATTAGCGCTGCTCATTAGCCCTGCTCCGGGGATCATTGTTCTGTCCCAACAGAGGAATTGGACTGGCAGGGGAGGTGGGACCTCCGGGCTCCATTAAAGCGGCGTTAAGGAAAAGATCTTTATCTATAAACGAGGAAATCATCACAATTCTGCTGGAGAGGGTGGATTTGTTTGTTCTTGTGTCACTTGCTTATCAAAGGAGAAACACGCAGCAGAACCTCGGCAGCTCAGAGGGAACCAATCACCCAGAAGGAACATGGTCATTTCTAGAGTGAATTGTGCTTTTCTTTGTGCACCAAACTCCTCCTGCCTGGGGGCTGAGGCACCTTTGAATTCAGGTTTGCCCTTACAAGAAGAACTATTTAATGTCCTCCAAATGAGGAACAGTTTTAAGCAGTCACAACACACACATAGGTACAAATCCCAGCATTTCTCTCCAGTCCTTTTAGAAGGAAACTGTCAGGAAAGAAGCTGGGGCTGCCCCTGGATCCCTGGAGTGTCCCAGGCCAGGCTGGACACTGGGGCTGGAGCACCTGGGACAGTGGGAGGTGTCCCTGCCATGGCAGGGGTGGCACTGGGTGGGTTTGGGGTCCCTCTAACCCAAACCAGGCTGGAATTCATTTCAGCTCCTTTGTTCAGAGGGCCTGGCTTTGCTCACCTTGCAAACACCACAATGTTTTATCTCCATGCTGACTGCACAGAGTCTGGGCTCATCTGCTCCAAAAATAAACTTGGTGATGGCAGGAGGGAAGCGTGCCCATCAAAGCAGGCAGAGTGAGTGCCTCGTTTCCCAGCCCAGGGCCAGCCTGGGGGACATGAGCTTCCCCCTGCAGGTATTTGCAATGAAGCGGCTGCACTGGTGTTTGTGTGCTGCAGAGCCCATCCTGTGCTCAGTGTGGGGTTGCTGCTCCTTGTGGGGCTGGTCCCTCCCTCTGGAGGCTCTGCAGAGGGGATTTCATCCCTGGCCTCGCTGCCCTGGCCGTAACTAACTCTGTGCTGCTCCCAGGGAAATGGGGGAGTGTCCTGGTTCAGGGCGAATTCGGGAGAGAACTTTTAAAGGAGCTCTTTTAGGACACCAGATTCAATAGGCTTCTCTTCTCAACTGGTCTGGGAGAAAATATTCTGCTCCTTATCTCTATATTGTTAGCTTACCACTAAAACTAATATATATTCTAACTCTACAAACACATAGATTATAGATTTAATATACAGCTATACATAGATAATGGTAACAGCATTCAGTAAACAGTGATATTTACATGTAGGTTTCACTTAACAGTTAGATCTCTTTGAGGTATACATTGTGTTTTTCTATTTATTTGCATGTCTGTTATAGATACATGCTATAATATTGGCTTTTTGCAAATATTAAATTGGATTCTCTCTGTGTGCTGTTGCAGTCACTTTGCTATAAAGACCCAGTTGTTATTCCTGCTGCCCATGAAGCTCAGTGCAGTAGCTGCTGGCAGTGTGCTTGTGTTAAAATTGTGTTAAAATGCTTTAACACAAGCACAACACAGTGTGCTGGTGTTAAAATGCCTGCTGGGCTGGGATAGCAGCCTCTGCACACAGGATGAGCACAGCTGGACAGATGTGCCCAGCAGCAGTACTCAGGGCTGAAGGCAGAACCCGAGGGGATGAGAGGATGGGCTGGAAGCACAGCCCAGGGATGGGCAGGCTCTGGAAAGGTGGCCCCAAGGAGGAGGAGCCAGGCTGAGCAGCTCTGGGAGCCTGGGAACTGCTCTGGGGACAAGTTCCCTGTGCAGGAGGGGCTGGGAATGTGCAGCAGGCTGGTGGAATTCCAAGGGATTGAAGGGTGTCCCCGAGGAGAACAGGGTGCTCCTGGTTCAGTGCCAAGAGGCACCTGGCTGTTACATTCACATTTTCTGAAAAATCCCAGGGTTCACCCAGGATTCTTCTCCTGGGAAGCTGAGAAACCTCAGGGAAAAAGGAAAACAATAATTATCTGATTTGCTTCTCCTGTGTTTTACTCCTTTGGAATGTGTTTAGAGATTGTTTACCCACAGGTGATTGTTTCATTGGTTTCTGCTGTGAATTGTTTTAACTTTATGGCCAATGCAGGCCAAGCTGTGTTGAGACTCTGGAGAAAGTCACCAGTTTTCATTATCATCTTTTTAACCTTCTGTAAGTATCCTTTCTGTATTCTTTAGTGTAGTTTAGCATTCTTTTATATAATATAGCATCATAAAATAATAAATTAACCTTCTGAGAACATAAAGTCAAATTCATCTTTCCTTTCCTTTCCTTCTTTCCTTTCCTTTCCTTTCCTTTCCTTTCCTTTCCTTTCCTTTCCTTTCCTTTCCTTTCCTTTCCTTTCCTTTCCTTTCCTTTCCTTTCCTTTCCTTTCCTTTCCTTTCCTTTCCTTTCCTTTCCTTTCCTTTCCTTTCCTTTCCTTTCCTTTCCTTTCCTTTCCTTTCCTTTCCTTTCCTTTCCTTTCCTTTCCTTTCCTTTCCTTTCCTTTCCCTTCCCTTCCCTTCCCTTCCCTTCCCTTCCCTTCCCTTCCCTTCCCTTCCCTTCCCTTCCCTTCCTTCCCTTCCCTTCCCTTCCCTTCCCTTCCCTTCCCTTCCCTTCCCTTCCCTTCCCTTCCCTTCCCTTCCCTTCCCTTCCCTTCCCTTCCCTTCCCTTCCCTTCCCTTCCCTCCACAACACAATACCTGGTAATAGAAATACAAATAAAATACCTGGCAATAACCTTTGCTCTGTGCTCCTTGTCTCTATTGTCCTTTACTGAACTTTGTACATTTTCACAGGGGAGTTTCTGTGTTTTTCACGATGTCCAGCACCAGGAACAGCTCCCCAAGCTCTCCCTGCTCCCCAGCTCTCCCCGTTTGTTTGATTTTCATTTCTCCTTCCTGCATTCCCCCCTCGCTCCCAGCTCCAGCTTTAATGGATGTGGCCCAATAAAGCTGTCAGAATCAAGCAGCAATAATGCAATAAAGCAACGGGAGCTCTGGGTTTTGCTTGGCTGATCTGGGAGGGAGCAGGAGCTCACGCACAGCTCTGCCCTCCACGGGCCCCAGCCTGGCACAAAATCCGCTTTTACAGCAGAGTGTGGGGCTGATTCTCACAGAACTTCAGCTCCTGTAAATGCCAGCTGGGAGTGTTCCCCCCGAGTCCATCTGGGGTGTCTAAAAGGGAAACCATGGGGAATAGAACATCAGGGCTGCTCCCAGAGGGAAACGTTACAGGAAAAGCGGGAAAAGGCCCCAGACACCTCTGAATCCAGCTGGTGGAGAATGACCAAGGAAAGGAAACTTATTGGAAAGCTGCTTTTGCCTCATCAAAATTCCAGAGAAGGGTTTTTCCTCATTTAATTAGTTTTTCATCATTGTATATTCCAGAGCCAGGCCCAGATTTTCCAGATCTTCAATAAGAATATTCCAGATGTGTCTTTGCCATTTTACATGGAGATGCAGAACACAGGTAAGGAAAGGGGTTATTCTTTTCTAGCTGCAATTCCATTACAGCCAAGCAGCAGGATTGAATAAATGAAATTAACTCTTATTTAATGGATACAACCACCTTACAGCAGGGCACAGGTGGTCCAATGAGTATTGGAAATTAAGTGAGGTCAACAGTAGACCATGTTCTAGCTAAAAAATATATATAGTTTCATATTTTAAAACCATTTATACGCTAATTGCCATTAAATGGAAATTAAATTGGAAACAAAAAGTTGGGGCTTGGGTGATCAGGTGAGCAAGGCTGGGGACCTTGGAGGAGCCAGGAGATGTGGTGGGTTGGGTGCTCTGAGCCTTCTGACCCAGGATGTGTCTGTCCAGTTTGTTATCTAAAAACTCTGCTCATTTCTCTAAAACAAACATTTAATTGTTATGCAGGAAATCAGCCATTCATGGCCTTTCCTGAATAAAAGCAAAGGAAAATATTTAGGTTTCCATTTTTCAGGATTGATGTTTGCTGCACAAGCGTTCTCCTGCTCTGGGAGCTGTCCTTCACCAGGTGACCAGAGGGAGCAAAGGGTTTGTGTCACTGGATTTTATTTAGCCAGCTCAGATTATTTATGAGATGGCTGCAATTCTGAGCCCCTCAGAGTAATAAATTGCCCAATTAAATTAAGATGAAAACTTCCTTGATAACCCCCAAATCATCAAATTCTTCTGTCAGCAACATCCCCAAATAACTCACACTGGCTTTGGGTTGTGTTTGTCAGAATTGCAGGTTTAGCAGGAGGCACAGCTCTCCTGGCTGCAGGACACTTAATTTCTGTGTTACAGAATTGTTCAGTTCATTTCCAAAGTAAGCAACATTTCAGTTAATTTCTGAGTTACAGAATTGTTCAGCTGATTTCCAAACTAAATCTTTTCAGTTAATTTTTGTGTTACAGAATTGTTCAGTTGATTTCCAAACTAAATAACTTTTCAGTTAATTTCTGAGTTACAGAATTGTTCAGTTGATTTCCAAATCAAAGGACAATTCTCTTTTGCAGAGTTTCTTCCTGGAGGTCTTTGGACAGCAAACCTGGGCACCAAGTGCTGGCTGAACCCCTGCCTGGCCCCCTGGCAGTGCTGCTGAGTCTCACCTGGCCCTTCCTGCAGCACAAACTGCAGCACTGGGCTTCCCCTGAGCTTTAATTGTGGGGTGAGCAATGTTGGACTGGGTTTTACCTCAGAGCTTTATTTTGGGGTCAGCAATGTTGGACTGGGTTTCCCCCCGAGCTTTAATTGTGGGGTGAGCAATGTTGGACTGGGTTTTACCTCAGAGCTTTATTTTGGGGTGAGTGATGTTGGACTGGGTTTTACCTCAGGGCTTTATTTTGGGGTGAGCAATGTTGGACTGGGTTTTACCTCAGAGCTTTATTTTGGGGTGAGCAATGTTGGACTGGGTTTCCCCCCGAGCTTTAATTGTGGGGTGAGCAATGTTGGACTGGGTTTTCTCCCAGAGCTTTATTTTGGGGCGAGCAATGTTGGACTGGGTTCTCTCCCCTTTTCCCCTCAGGGATCCTGGGGCACAGCAGGACACCCAGGAATTTGGGATGTTTTACCCACAGACCCATTTTAATCAAACCTCTGAAGCTCCCCGAGCATCTCTGTGTTGGGAGCAGCACAGGCTGTAAATAATTGGAGCATTAAGGAGAATTTACACCCCTGGGGCCAACCCTGGAGGATGAAAACCTCCTGGAACCATTTACCTTGAGAAAATGATAAAACTTCCCAGGGCTGATGGTTCCTGGGGAGGAGATTGGAAGCAGAGGCTGTGCTTGGCCTGTCCTTACCAGGTATCAATTGCAGCTCCCCAAAGACATTTGCTGCCATTATTTTGATATCCCTGCCCTTTCCTGCCCTTGGAGTGCTGGGATTGTGGTGCTGGGACAGATTCAATTAACAAAGCAGAGGGAGCTGACCTTTCCCAGGCTGTTATTCTAGCCCTGATTTGCTTTAGGGGGGAAATACTTCTTTCTTTCCTGGATAAATATGAAATAACAAATAAATAACCCATTGATTTGTGGTCTGGGGAAAAAAATAGACAAAAAAAGAAGGAGAGGAAAGAATGAAGTGGTAGGGCTCAGACACTGCAGTGGCTGAGTGGCTCCCAGAATCTGCCCCCATCTGTCCCCATTAGGGAAGTTTCTCCAGGGAATTAGCTCAGCTCCTGCCTCTGCTAACTCTGGGGCTGCTCTCCTGCAGGGAGAGCAGGAAATCTCCTTTCTGTGCCTCTTCCACAGGTGACAAACCCGGCTGTGACACTGGGCCAGCTCCTGGCCAGGCTGGGGATGTGGGATGGGATCTGGGGAGGTCACTGGGGATGGGATCTGGGGCAGGTTTGGCTCAGGCTGGGCTGGGATGTGGGATGGGATCTGGGGCAGGTTTGGCTCTGGGGTTGTGCTGGGATGTGGGATGGGATCTGGGGCAGGTTTGGCTCTGGGGTTGGGTTGGGGAGGTCACTGGGGATGGGATCTGGGGCAAGTTTGGCTCTGGATTTGGACTGGGGAGGTCTCTGGGGCTGGGATTTGGGGCAGGTTTGGCTCTGGGTTTGGGGATTTGGGATGGGATCTGGGATGGGAGCAGGTTTGGCTCTGAGCCTGGGCTGGGGGGTCACTGAGGCTGGGGCACAGCCTGGCCTCCTGTCCTGTCCCCCTGTCCCATCCCAGGTGACACCCCTGGGTCGTTATCAGCCCTCTCATCAGCCAGCACAGGCAATGATGTCCTCGGTCCCTCCCGTGTCTGTTCCTTCCCAGCTTCCCCCAGATCAGGGGACAGCTCCCATCGCTCTCCCTGGGATTCCTGCAGCTCTCCAGAGCAGGGAGCTGGGGATTGATGGAAATTACAGACACAGATAATAACAGCAACGTGTATTATTTATAGATCACAGAATCCAGGCTCAGAAAACAAACAATAAAGCACAATAAAGCAATTTTCTATTGCTCAGCTCTGACAGGCAGGCTATAACCCTTAGAGGTGTTTGGATGACCATTCTCAGAGCCAAATGAGACACTGCAGAGCTTCCCAAAGTGTGTTTGTGTCCTGATGAATGAGAACGAGCCGAGAGGAAGGCTGGAAATGTGACAATCCACAGCAGCACTGTTAATTTTCCACAGCTTTGTCATTTACCTGCAGAACCTTAATCTATTTCTGGTATGGCTTTATGGTTGCTCCTTCCATCAGAGCCCCACAGACTGCAATATTCCGCTCACTGAGCTGAGATATCTGTCGATGGAAAAGCAGCTCCTCATCAAAGCCCTGGGAGCTGCTGTGGGCCTGTTCTGTACACTGGGATTACCTGAGGAAACATTGGATGGGCTGAGAAACAGGCTTTTTTTATTTAGAGAGAGCAGAATCAAAACTTCTAAATTAAAAATACAATTTTTTCTGGCTTTAATTCAATAAGGTGTTCTACCCTCTCACAGAACTCATCTGCAAAGGGGGCAGGAATAATCCCTTAATGAGAAACAAAGAAGGGGAAATGCTTTATTTGATGTCTGGGCTCAGCTGCCCCGAGCTCTCTGGCTCTAGGAGTGGTGCCTCATCCCCTCTGCTTTACAGGGTGTTGCCAGGCCCTGCACAGAGCCAGGGGTCCCACACATCCCAGCCAGCTCCGTGCCCTGCTTTGTCCCTCTGAACCCTCAGGTTTCAGCACAAAGGGGCTCTGTGCTCTTGGGAAAGCCCCAGGTTCTGCTGGCTGAGGCTTGGAGCAGCCTGGGACAGGGGGAGATGGCAAGGGGATGGAAATGGGGATGGGGATGGGAATGATGGGGATGGGATGGGGATGAGATGGGGATGGGAATGAGATAGGAATGATGGGGATGGGGATGGGATGGGATGGGATGGGAATGATGGGGATGGGATGGGGATGGGGATTGGGATGGGGATGGGATGGGATGGGAATGATGGGGATGGGATGGGGTGGGAATGGGGATGGGATGGGGATGGAATGGGATGGGATAGGAATAATGGGGATGGGATGGGATGGGATGGGATGGGATGGGATGGGATGGGATGGGATGGGATGGGATGGGATGGGATGGGATGGGAATGATGGGAATGGGATGGGGATGGGATGAGGATGGGGATGGGATGGGATGAGGATGGGGATGGGGATGGGATGGGATGGGATGGGATGGGATGGGATGGGATAGGAATGATGGGGATGGGATGGGGATGGGGATGGGATGGGGATGGGGGAGCCTTCAGCTCCTTCCCAGGCAGGCTTTCAAGTCCTTCCCAGCCAGGCTTTCGGGTCCTTCCCAGGCAGGTTTTTCTCCCCTGGCACATCCCAGGTACAGCTGACAGGACCCACAGCATCTCCAGTGCCTCAGGTTCTGCTCCCTGTTAAACACAAATTGTGCCTGGAGAGAATCATGGAATGAGCTGAGCTGGGAGGGATCCCAGGCTGTTCCCAGCCTGCCTTGGGCACTTGCAGGGCTCCTGGAGGGATCTGCTCTGGGCAGTTTCAGCTGTTTCTGAATTCTGAGCTGTCCTTTAGCCCCTGCCCCAGGACCCCAGAGCTGCCCCAGCAGGGGAAGATCCCAGCCCTGCCATGGATCCAGCCCTGCATCCCTCATTTTCCATCAATTCCTTGTTCACAGGGACGTGCTGGCACCAATTCCTGTTCCCTGTTATCTCTGCGTTTCTGTTGAAGGCCCATTATTGGCTTTAATCAGTGAAATGAATTTGTTAATGAACTGCCTGATAAGCTTGCCATGGCTAATGTAGGGAGGGTTTTATCTCCCTTTTTTGTTTTGGGTATTGTTTCTTCCATATCAAAGAACTAAATAAATACATTAAAAAGCTGCTGCAGCTGATGGCAGCCTGGTCTCTTGCTTCAGGCAAATCGTGGGTGTAAATTCAGTTACAACTGCTCTGATGGGAAGAGGAGTTAATGGGAATTTCAGCAGGAGCTGAGGAGGATTTGGGCGGTTGTGCTTGTTCACCTGCACTGTCCCAGGGATGGCACAACCCCCCTGGGGCTGTATAATTATATAAATTATTATTATATAGTTATATAGTTATATATATAATAGTAGATTGTTCATCTGACTTCAATGCAATATTTTATATGTTTATATATAATATAATATAATATAATATAATATAATATAATATAATATAATATAATATAATATAATATAATATAATATAATATAATATAATATAATATAATATAATATAATATAATATAATATAATATAATATAATATAATATAATATAACATAATATAATATAATATAATTATTATATTGTATAACTACATAGTAATATTATCATATAGTAATATATTATATATTGTTATTATAATAACATATCATTATATAATATTATATTATATAAGAATACATTGTTATATAGTACATGTTATAGATTAGATATTATATAATATTGTGTAATATATAATGATATATTATATATTTATATAATATATTATATATTTATATAATATCTATAACTATAAATATATTTTTTAGATTTATTAATATAACAATAATATTAAGCATTTCTGCTTCACCAGAGCATGGGAACGCTGGAGGTGACCCCAGGGCCAGCCAGGTGTCCTCGGAGACACCATTCGAGGCCAGGTGTCCTGGTTCTAATGCACACGGGGTTTCACAGGTTAACAATGGATCCCAGCAGCCCATGAACATCTGCAGTGTGGAAGTGCAGGGAAAAGGGAGATGTTTGTGAGACAAACAAAGCCCAGAGGGCCGCGGGACAGCAGACTTCACCTCGCGCGGAGGACATGGGCTGGGAGCTCCTTTGTGAAGGTTGGGATGGTTTTCCCTCTCCTTTTTTTTGCCCCATTCATTTCCAAGAGGATCGCCCAGAATAACAATGCCCTGTTTTGTCTGGCTGATAATTGCATTGATAATTGAGTGCAATTTGGACAATCACATTTAATCTCTGCAGATGCATATTCATGATGCCATTGGAGCTCCATTGTCTGCTCCAGAGCAGGCAGCTTTGAAAGCAAACCCAAAGCAGGAGGGGGTTGATTTGTCCTCCCTCCTGTCCCTCCTGTCCGCTGGTGCTGGATCTCCATCCATCCCCTCCATCCCGTGGGAGCAGCGCCAGCCCATCCCACCTTTGTGGCTGCCCAGCAAATTCCTGCCCCAATGCTTCTGTCTGGGAAATTAATGCACAGACACCAGAGGGTTGTGTCCAAACAGGAGACAGAGGAGTCCTTTTACTTTATTCCAATGAAGGCAGAGGCCATGGGGCATCCCCTGGGGTCTCTCCAGTTTTGGAGGATGCAGCCTCCTTTTTATCCCAATTTCCAGCCACATTTCCCTTCTCTCTTTCCCCATTTCTGAGGTACTTGAGAGGTTCAGACTTCCCAAAACACCTGATCCCAAAGATTCCCCTCTAATGTACAACCCTCCCTTTTAATTTTTAATTCTTATAGAATTTAGGGGTTTTTCCCCATTTCTGAGGTACTTGAGAGGCTCAGACTTCCCAGAAGACCTGATACCAGAGATTTCCCTCTAATATATAACCCTGCCTTTTCATTTTTAATTCTTATAGAATTTAGGGGTTTTCCCCATTTCTGAGGTACTTGAGAGGTTCAGACTTCCCAAAACACCTGATCCCAAAGATTTCCCTCTAATGTATAACCCTCCCTCTTAATTTTTAATTCTTATGGAATTGAGGGTTTCCCCCATTCTTTCTTTCATCTTTCAATGTCTAATTTCATTTACCAGCAAACCCAAAGTTTGTTTTTAAAGGCAAACATCTTTTTTCCCATTCATTTTCCATTAAAAGCCATTCACATGTTGGATAAACAATCTCCAGCCCACATTCCAGAGCAGCAAAACAGGGAGAAGCTGAGGCTTCTCATCTTCACAGAAGAAATCCTGGCAAAGGGATTTTTCAGAAAATATCACGGTGACAGACAGAGAACCCATGCTAAGAAGCCCCTCAGATCTTTAGGACACAATTTTTATATTGGATTAGAACATTTCCTGGGTCAGTTTATAACTGATTTATTGCAAAGGTAAGGAAAGCTCCCTAAGAAGCATCTTTATGGAACAGCCTTTGCTTCTGAAAGATGTTTAAAATGAAATGTTTAAAAAGAAATTACTGCAGAAATATGAATATTGACACCCCCCAGGTCACACACCTGTAGTTTTGCAGAGTTTGGGATGAAATCTGGTACAATTTTTTTCCCTGATCCATTGATTTTGGCACTTTGGGATGAGGTTCAATGGGCACAGAGGAATTCAGTCAAATGTTGGAGATGTTGGTCTTGGAGGTCTCTTCCAACCTTAAGGATTCTGTGATTTGAAAATATTTTTTTATTTTTTTTTATAAAAGCAGCCACAGGAGAGCCCTGATTCCGCTGGTGAGAGGGAATCTAACAGCAACAACCCCTGAATTCCCTGTGCTGGGGTGTTGCCACTTTGAAATCCACAGCACAGGCTGGGGAAAATGGGAAAATACGTGGGAAAATAAAATTTCCAATGAAAATTGACTGATCTTTGGGTATGAAAACATTGCCTTGAGGTAGCTGAAACAATCTACAGACTGAAGTGATGCAGGAGCCGGGTGCATCATTTCATGGAAATTCCTAAATTAGCTCCTTTGGACTCTTTTGTTCACAAATTGTGTTGAAGCAGCTGAGGGATTTTCTCAATGAGCTGGGCTGTGGTCTCTGTGCCAGTGGGCCTGGAGTGAATTTGGCAGCTCTTTGTCCTCCGTGCACTGGCAGCATGGAAAATGCAGGATTTCTGCATGAGCAGCTTTCCATGGGCTCTCCAAATGTGCTCCCCATTATTGTTATTTAATGTTTGCACATAGCAGAGCTCGCAGGAATTGGAGGAGGGTTCCAATAAAAGAGACAGGATTAAAACATATTTTCCCAGGAACAGGTAATTTCTGCCTTGTGCAGGGATAACAGCAGGGAGGAGGTGGATAAAATAATTATTCTCCATGTACATATTGATTTTTTTTAATATAACTTACTGAGCTGAGTGTGAAATATGAGAAATATGAACAGTTTCCCTTGTGCCTTTCCCTGCTTGTTTTTATTTCCTTCCTTTCTGTATTTTCCCCCTTCCCTTCTCTCTCTGGCAAAGCCTCGGCAGAGCAGAGAACACCAAATTTATTGTGTAAAGCACAGCCTGGCTTGTACCTGTGGCCAAAGCCCCTCTTGTTCTGGATTTCTGGTTAAATTGAGCTTTAATCCCTGCAGGATTCCCCCTGTTTGTTCCAAGGCTGAGCTCAAACCACCAATTCCCAAGGGGGTAATTCAGGGAAGGGTTTTAACGTTATTTAATCCCTCATGGGGAAATGCTTCCCAAAATTGCTGCTGGTTGAAATACAGAGAATTGGAATTGTTTCTTCCATTCTGTCTGAGGCAATTAATTGTTTAATTACTGAGCACAGCTTTTTTTCAGGGTGAGGTGCAATGTTTCTGTTTGTTCAGACTCTCCATCAAAGATTTTAGCTCCTGCTTTGAACAGGGAAACAAAATCCTCCGAGGGGGAAATACCTTCCAGGGATTAAATTAAATGATTGTGTGTATTTAAAAGTCTTGAAGGCACATTTAAATTTAAAAAAAAAAAAAAGTTAACTATTTAAGTTAGTCAAGTCATGGCATCCACGGATACAACTAAATAATTTTTAAAGGAATCCCCCAAGTCTATTATTTTTTACAAGTTACTTTGTTGTCCCAGGAGCTAAATTTTGCCTGATTCAGGGGAAGCTTGGGAGAAAATTGAAATTAATACATTAATTTTTAATATATTACATGTGTTAGAACATGAGGGTGGAGGAGTGAGGAGGAAAATCTCCTGGATGGGAGAGGAAACCTGCACTAAACCCCAGCTGAAGAGCAGGGATTTGCTGCTTGTGCCTGTGAACTCCCAAGCAGCTGGAAAAGCTGGATTGATCCAAGTCACTTTAGGGGAAAAACCAATTAATTCCCAGAGATTTCTCTTGCTCTCACAGCCTTATTCTCTCTCTCAGCAGCTCCAGTGAAGCTCAGACAAGCTCAGCCTCATCCTTTGCTTGAAATTCCCTGGAAAAATGGGAGATCCTAAAGGGAAATCCCTGCGGGGAGGGGAAGGTCCATGTGCTGGGCTCTGTCAGGGTAAATACCAATCACCTTTAATTAATCAGCTATGGATCAGGGCTGGAAATCCAGAAAGTGCCATGGAGTCAGGGCCCGTTTTCCCTCTTCTCCACTCTCTGTTTGCACTGAGGAGAGCCAAGGCTGCTGCTGGGTGGGTTTGCTGCAAAAGGTTGTAAAATCCCTGTGAAAAATGCCTATTTTATGATTAGCTTTTCTCAGATATTCAAATGAATATTATATGTGTTGTGTTAGAAAGTGATGCTGTATTAATTCTCTCAAGTAGTGTGTTAAATATAGTTTTAGGTTATAACAAAATTTAAAAATAGAAACGATGCTATGTAAGATACTTTTTTTAAAGAAAGGACTCGCACTGAGATAGCAGTCACAGGACACCTGAATCTTTCAGAGAAAGAGAATTTATTGCCCCATTATCAGAAGAAACTAACTTCTTCCTGCCTGCTCAGCATGGATGACACTGTCAGGATCCAGAGGAAGAAGCTGACACTGCCCAGACAGAATCCTGTGTTTGAATGGAATTTATGCATCATGGATGAGGTGCATGAATATGCAACAGGTTATTGTTTTTAAGGGTTAATTCTTTGTTAACGTGGGGCCTTTTCCGGGCTGATTTTGCCCAGAAAAGGTACCCAGATTGTCCTTACCTCTTTGTTCCTATTATCTTGTATTGTCCTAATCCAAATTGTTCAAATTATTATTACTCTAATTGTATTGCTATTTTTATAACCAGTTTATTACCATTAAACTTATAAAATTTTAAAAGCAAGTGATTGGTGGTTTTCACACTGATGTCTGTCACCCCCAGGCACTCACACCCAGGGGAGTTCTCTGGGGCTCACCCCGACCCAGGGAAGGGGGAAATTCCTGTTGTAGGCAAGGGAAGAGATGTCCAGAGAGAAAAGCAGTGGTGGTGCTTGGCTTTTCCAGCCTCCATCATTCTGTGATTCTGTATTCACCATGAATAACACCAGCACGGGATGATTTCCCTATTTTGAGATGTCTGCCATTCCCTAACAAAGCACCTTGCACCAAACACCCTGTATGGCTTAAAACATGATCCATCTTCTCAATGTATTGCAGGAGAAAGTCTCTCTCAGGGAATATTAGTGACTCCACAACTGGAGCAAATAAATTCTGCTTTCCCTAAGTAATGCAGCTTATGGTGCAGATCTAATTTTAGATTCCCTCTGCTGCCCCTAAATCTTTGCTCCGTGTCTTTCCCAGCTTGATGGAAGGGCACATTTAATTATCAGGAGCCACATTTGTATGGACAGATCCTCCATCACCAAAGCACGTGTCTTTGGGGTTAGGAGTTGCAGAAACCCCATTAGTGCTGAGCCTGGAGCACACCTGCAGTGGTGTGGCACAGCTGCTCCAGGGCAGGAGAGCAGGAGCTGCCTTGGCAAGCAGGACACAGTGCTGGGGAGGTGCTGCCTGCAGCTTCCATTCCCAGCTCCTGGGATGCCAGGAGAGCCCTGTCCCAGCCAGGCCTGCCAGGGATCCTCACTCTCGTGGAATCATGGAATGGTTTGGGCTGGAAGGGACCTCAAAGCCCATCCAGGGCCATGGCAGGGGCATCTCCTGCCCTCCCAGGCTGCTCCAGCCTGGCCTGGGACACTGCCAGGGATCCAGGGGCAGCCACAGCTGCTCTGGGTGACCAATTAATACAATTAACAATTAACACAATGAACATTGGTGCGTTGCCTCTTGTGCTGGACCTGCTGCTCACAGACATGGGCCCAGGCCTGGGCTCAAATACAGGGATCCAGCTCTGGTGGGCAAAGAGGGGGAAGGAAAAGCCTTTTGGAGCAGCCAGAGCTTCCTCTGAGAAGGCTCTGAAAAGCAGAGAGTCCCTGTGCTGGGCCCAGTTTCTGTTCCATTCTGGTTCCAGTTTTAGTTCCATGATGGGCCCAGTTTCATTCCCATAGTGGGCTCAGTTTCAATCTCATTCTGGTCCCAGTTCCAATCCCATGCTGGTCCCAGTTTCAGTCCCCTGCTGGTTCCAGTTCCAATCCCATGTTGGTTCCAGTTTCATTCCCATTCTGGTCCCAGTTTCAATCCCATTCTGGTCCCAGTTTCAGACCCCTGCTGGTCCCAGTTTCATTCCCATAGTGGTTCCAGTTTCAGCCCCATGGTCGTCCCAGTCCCCTCACTTCCCCTGTGCTGTGCCCTCCAGGGACTGACCCTGCCATGCCAAAGGCTCCATTAAATGTGGAGCAGCTCCTGCAGACCCAAAATAATCCAGTCCTTGCCTTTTAATGCTTACCTGGAAGGTTTTCCCACTTGAATTCTCGTGGCAGGTTTCTTACAGGCAGGTATGTTTTGATAATTAAGTAACATGATGAAAATCAATAAAACCAATCAAAAGCCATTAAAAAGTCACAGATTGGATGTTTAGCCCCAAGTCCTGCTCAGTGCCTGGCCAGTGTTAGAGCCCTGTCCAGCAGGTCCTGATTATCCTCAAACCCTCTCTGCCAGGAACTTCTGCCTCAGCTCCATTGCTCTTCCATTAAAAAGCTGTTCTTGAGTCCATAAATTTATTTTACTCCGACTGCTACATGAAAAGTCATAAACCAATTTATGAGCTGAGAAATGCTCCTCTCAGTGCCACGGCAATTTGACATCTGCCAGCTTTAATTCGGGCTCTCCTAAAGCCTGTGTGTGCTTTGGGGGAGGAAGGGGAGCCAGAGAGGGGAGGAACTGCATCCCAAAGCCGAGAGGATGTTGGATCCAGCCATGGGATATCTGTCAGAGACACCCCCCAGGCTGCTCTGCTAGCAGGGCTACTCCAAGTAAGAATCTTAGAAAAGAAAATATTTATAAAATCAGAGTCTAAGCCTGTTACTCCTTCTAAGTGCAGCTGAGCAGCCAACTAAGCTCCCATGTGAAAGAAATGAGAATCCCTTTGCAGAACAGCCTGTTCTTGGAGAGAAAAGCTAGCTGCACCTGTAATAACAGAAGATCTGTCCCACGAGAATCCACAAAGAAAAAATGTAAATACCTGTGAACAGAAAAAGTCTTGCCACCTAACCAATGAGGTGAGTGGCAAGAAAACAGCTGGCCAACTGGATTTAAACACAAAGTCTGTGAAAGCTGTATAAAAATGAGTTCTGTGACTAAAGAATTGGCTTTTTGTGCCTGAAGCAGCTGAGTGCTGCCTGCTGCACTGCAGGGACCCTGCTCAGAGAGTCAGGAGGGTACAGAGGGCAGAGCCCCATCCCACAGGGTGAGGGTCCAGCCCACCCTGCAGGGAATTAATACATTAATTGTTAATATATTAAAATTAATACATTAAATTATTATTATTATTATTATTATTATTATTATTACTACTACTACTATTTAATTTTTATTATTAAATAATAATGCTCTGTCCCCAGCCCATCCTGCAGGGACCCTGCTCTGTCCCCAGCCCAAGGGTTTGATCTGCTGCTCTTTGGGGACAGGGCAAAGGGGTCTCACCATGCCACAGATGTTGGGACACATCTGCCTCAACACCTGAGCCACCCCTGCGTCACTGAGAAGGAGCAAAAAGCAAAAGAAGGGTTTGGATGGGAGATCCCAGCGCTGATCTCCTTTAGTCTCTCCTGAGCTGTGAATTATTTGTGCTCAGTTTGCACCTCCTGCAAGGGCTCCTGCTGCTGTTTATGAGCCATCTCTCAGCCTCCACCGTGCTCCAGAGCCCTCCAAGCTCTGCTCCACCCTCAGCCTGTGCCTGTCACTGTAGGACATGAAATAACACAACACGGACATGCTGCTCTTCCAAGGCAAAAAGGGAATTTTTAATTTCTGACTCCGACATTTACAGTTTTCCAAAAGTGGCAGCGGATTGGAGGGTGACAGTGCCACCTCTCCAATGACACTGCACAAACCAACAGCCCATCACATTTCTCCTGCTCCATAAAAAAATGCAAACCAATGAGTTATTTACAGGAGGTGTGTGAGAAAGTTAGAGACAAGAATGTAAACATCAGAAGGCTCAGAAAAACTTTAAAAATCAGGGCAACATGTGCCATGCTCAGTTCCTCCTCTCTGAAAGCCATCAGGATTTTCCAGCTGCAGGACTGGAGCCCCCTTTACCCCCCAAGAATCCTTCCCAGACCCTGAGCAGCTGTGTCTGACTGATCAGCATTTCCCCTCTGTGCCCTGCAGCCAGCCTGACCTCAGCCTCCCCAGCCCAGGGCTCTGCCCCCAGCTCATCCACATTCTGTTCTGCTCCTGCTGTTTTGGTCTTTTCGGCGTCTCTGTGCACAGAATTGAAGGAAGCTCAGGCAGGGTCCTTCACCTCTGGGCCCAGGGTGCAGCTGCTGCTGTCCTCCCACCCACCCCAGGGCAGGGCAGGCTGCAGCCCTTCCCAGCCCCCCCAGAGCCCTGCTCTGCACAGCTCTGCCTCATAAAATACAGATGCAGAGCACAGAAAACATCACAACCAGGCTCGGGGAGGTTATGGAAGGAAGAGGAAGCAGAGTTTCAAAAGAATCACAGAATGATCTGCGTTGGAAAGGAGCTTTAAGATCATCTCTGCCATGGCAGGGACACCTGCCACTGTCCCAGGTGCTCCAGCCCCAGTGTCCAGCCTGGCCTTGGGCACTGCCAGGGATCCAGGGGCAGCCCCAGCTGCTCTGGGAATCCCATCCCAGCCCCTTCCACTCTCCCAGGGAACAATTCCCAATTCCCAATTCCCAATATCCCATCTAAATGTACTCACTCTCAGCTTAAAGCCATTCCCTGTGTGCTGTCCCTCCATCCCTTGTCCCCAGTCCCTCTGCAGCTCTCCTGGAGCCCCTTCAGGCCCTGGCAGGGCTCTGAGCTCTCCCTGGAGCTGCTCCTCTCCAGGTCTCCCAGGCCCTCCCAGGGCAGGCAGGGGCAGCTCCCAGCTCTGCTCCCCAGGCCAGGACAGAGCCAGCCCCTGCAGAGGGAAATCCCAGCGCAATTCCCTCCCTGTGATCCCAGCAGAACGAGGCTCTGACCTGCTTGGCCACAACCTTCTGTCACTGTGATGATGGGACCCTGGAAAATGCTGAAGATAGATTCTGAAAATGTTAGGCTTTGTGTTTTCTCAGACCACTGCATTTGCGTAAGCGGTGTGATAAATGATATAATTGTTAGATGTGATGATTGTTTAGTAATTAAATATAATTATTATATAATCATAGGAAGAATCATGAGAAACTATGTGAAAACTTAGGAGAGCTATGTTTAGCTGAAATCTATGTACACAATAGAACAATATAAGTTTAATAATTAACATAGAAGTTATATAACGACAAAATATAAAAACCCGTTCCTCTCAAATGTATGGTGAAATCAGATTTGAGGTGAAGACACCCCTGATTTCCAGAGCTCTTAATAAAGCACCTACATATAATTGCCTATGTGATTATATGTTTCCGAGCACTAACAACTGTGGTGTAACAAATCCACACAAGCCAGGCAAGCACCTTTCCTCGTGCTGTAATTTCCTGTCTGTGCTGTTCTCTCATCGCCGTGGCTGCTCTTTGCATGTACCTAATTTGTCTTTATTACCAGAGCAAAGCAAGGCTGATATTTACACTTCCACAAAGGCATGCAAGAGACGAAAAAATAAATGCTGGGTTTGGACTCATAAATAAACCTTTTTTCATAGTCAGTGCAACAAGACATCAGCATTTTCCTGGTAACATCCCCGCTGGAAACTGTTATAACATTGCCAATCATCAATAACTGCTCTGGAGCTCAGTGCCTTGAAAAACATACTGAAAATATTTAAATTTTAATTATACGATACAAGTTTAAATTCAATTTAAATTAGTTGCAATCCACAGCCAATGCTGCAGGGACATGAGTAGTCTACTTTGTTTAGGCCACGTCCTGTCTTAGAGAATAAATATGGGGCTTAAAGATAGTTAAGTGCTTGATTGTTCTTTATTTTACCTGGAATCGAGAGAATAAATTCCTTAAGGGCTTTAAGGTACTCTCTAATTTATTATTATCAACACAATTCAGTAATCTGTGAGAAGATTATGAATTTCTCCCATTCGAAGCCCAGGTTGTTTGCAGGGGCAGCTTTTCCTCAGGGCAGAGTCACCCCTGGCTGCACTTGGCTGTAAATCTGAGTGCAGTGTGGGGAGGACTTTGGAGCGTGAAGGGTTTTACACGGATCTCACAACAAATCTCACTCCAAATTACTGCCAGCTTCGGGGGCTGCATGGCTGCTGGTGAAGCTCAGGGAACACAGCCTGGCCCTGCTCCCACCTTACTGGGAATTTGGGGAATGCTACAGGACAAAGTAAAGGTCAGCTCACAGGAAAGCACAGAGCCTGGCTGGAGGGAGGTCCTGGGGTGATGCCTCCCAGGAAACCCCCCAACACCAGGTCTGAAATCCCTCAACACCTGCTGAAATCCCCCAAAACAAGGTCTGAAATCCCCTCAACACCAGGTCTGAAATCCCCCAAAACAAGATCTGAAATCCCCTCAACACCAAGTCTGAAATGCCCCAACACCAGGTCATAAACCCCCCAACACCAGGTCTAAAATTCCCCCAATATCAGGTCTGCAATCCCCCAAATACCAGATCTGAAATGCCCCAAACTCCAGGTCTGAAATGCCTCCAATGCCAGGTCTCATATGCCTCAACACCAGGTCTGAAATCCCTCAAATAGCAGGTCTGAAATCCCTCAGCACCTGCTCTGAAATCCCCCAACAATAGATCTGAAATACCCCCAATATCAGGTCTGAAATCCCCCAATACCAGGTCAGAAATGCCCCAAACTCCAGGTCTGAAATGCCTCCAACACCAAGTCATAAATCCCTCAAAACCAGATCTGAAATCCCCTAACACCAGGTCTGAAATCCCCCAGTTCCAGGCCTGAAATCCCCCAAATACCGGGTCTGAAATCCCCCAACACCAGGTCTGAAATGCCCCAAACTCCAGATCTGAAATGCCCCAAATTCCATATCTGAAATGCCCCAACACCAGGTCAGAAACACCCAAATTCCAGGACTGAAATGCTCCGAACTCCAAACACTGAAACTCTCCTTCCCCACTGCTGAGGGGTCTGAAAGTGTCAGAAATCTCTGAAATGTGCATTTCAGTGCTGCTGCTTGTTCTCCCCTTTTATTAGAACCCAAGGAAAAGGTGACATCTGCTCCACACTGTCTGTCTTTTAATCACCTGTGAAAGGCTGAATTAACCTGCAGCTAATGAGACCTGACAGTTTTACTAATATTAGAAATGGGATTGAAGGAGGAACAATTCCCATGTACGTTCTATAGATCTTTGAAATATATACTGGAAATATGTTCTGGAAAATGTGTCTGCAGCTCTCAACCCATGCCCATCATTTCCTTGATAACAGACATAAAGCTCTCATTTTCTTGTCAGCAATTAATCAGCAGCCTGATAGCTGGGTGTGCTGGAGAAGGGAATTCAGAGCAGGCAGGTGACACACAGAAACCAAAACACACCCGGCTGTGGGAAGTTCAGGAGAGAAACCTTCGTTTATGGCCTTCAGCTGAAGGGCTGGATGGGATATTGGGAATTAGGAATCGTTCCCTGGGAGGGCTGGGATGGAATTCCCAGAGCAGCTGGGGCTGCCCCTGGATCCCTGGCAGTGCCCAGGGCTGGGCTGGATGGGGCTTGGAGCTCCCTGGGACAGGGGAAGGTGTCCCTGGATGGGCTTTGAGGTCCCTGCCCACCCAAACCAGCCTGGATTCTGCTGTTATTGGAAAACCCCATTACTGCTCCCTGTGGCCCTGCAGTCCTGCTCATCTCATCTCCAGCCTGCCATCCCCAGGGCAGCTCTGCTTGCTCCCCTCCAGAGAGGGCTCTGGGTGGATAAAAGCCAGAATTACCTTTATCAAAGTCCCTCCTGCATTACTTAAAGCCAGAATTATCTTTATCAGAGTCCCTGGTGCATTACTGTGGGCTGACAGTCCTGGGCACTCCCAGCACAGCCCCCAGAGCTGGAGCAGTGTCCCACCCAGGGGCTGGGGGCTCTGGGGGGCTCTGGGGGCTCTGGGGGATGTGGGATTGCTGCAGCCCCCCGGCACAGCAGCTCAGGGAAGTGCTGCTCCACTCCATTTGCTGTAATTGCAGGGCTAATTGAGAAGAAAGACTAAACAGACAGGTCAGATCTCCTTCTCCAAGTAATTATGTGTGATTTATACAGAGGGTGCAGCGGCAGAGACAGAAGAGTATGTAAATCCTGGAATGATTTCCTAGAGAAAACGATTATAAGGTTAACAGTAGCTTGGCAGCCTAAAATAAGAAATTATTTTAAACCCCGTGCATTTGGGGAATTGCCTCTCCCATGGAAACGTATATCCATCTCGTTAGAGGCAATCTGGGAAGCAGAGAGGCTTTTTGATTACTGTAAATGGCTCTGAGAGAGAAGCAGCTCCTGGCTGATGTGGGTGATGGGCTGTGGTACTTTCTGGGTCCCTGTCATGGGGAGGAATGATGAATCTGACTCCATGTTCTCAGAAGGCTGATTTATTATTTTATGATCTATTATTACATTAAAGAATGCTATACTAAACTATACTAAAGAATAGAGAATGGATACAGACAGAAGGCTAAAAGATAATAATGAAAACTCGTGACTCTCTTCTCAGAGTCTGACACAGCTTGGCCATCATTGGCCAATGAATGAAAACAATTCACCTCTTGGATAAACAATCTCCAACCACATCCCAAAGCAGCAAACACAGGAGAAGCAAATGAGATGATATTGGTTTCCTTTTTCTCTTAGGCTTCTCAGCTTCCCAGAAGAAGAAGAAGAATCCTGGGCAAAGAGATTTTTCAGAAAATCTGACGGTGACAATGGGCTGTGCCCATGGGTGACACTCTGTGCTCGTGGCCTCAGGCACAGCCAGGCTGGCCAGGGCAGGACATGGAGCCACTTCCCTGTGTCCCTCAATAAAATATCCCCAAGGAAACAGCAAGCCCAGGGAGCCCCAGGCACGTCCCCCTCTCAGCACTGGATGCTCTGCTAACAGAAACCCCTGGCACACGTTAAACCAGGAATTTTTACCCCTGAGCCAGCCCAGCTCCCCTGCTCGTGATGTTCTCCTCACACAGCACTGGACTGAAGGAAGCCTGGGCCAGGATGGCAGCAGAGGGCTCAGGAAGTGTGGGAACCCAGCACATCCCTCTGGCTGTCCTGAGCAGCCCAGACCCTGCCAGGGGGCTCAGAGACCCTGGCACAGAGCCCAAAACCCCTGTGGTTTTGATTGTGACCCATGGAGCAAGTTACTAACCTTAGATGAAGATCAGCAAGCCACAACAGTTTAAGTAGAATGATAGTGAAGTTATCACAGGGTGGAAAAGTAGATTTTGGGGTTTTTGGTATGGGGGTTCAGGGGGCAAGATGGAGGGAACTGGGTGTGTCCAGCCTTTCTCCTTCTTCTTCTTGGCCTCCATCTTCTGCTGTGATGGTGGCACTTTGGGATTGGTTTAGAGTAGAAGCTCACTGTCTAACACAGGTGATAGGTATTGGGAAGTAATTGTAAACATTGTACATGTAGTTTTTAGTATAAAGACATAACACTGCCCTGGGGCAGGCAGAGTGCCTGGAACTGTCCTGCTGGACGGACCTCGGCAGGGCAGAGAAATAATTTTATAGATAAGATACAATAAACAACCTTGAGACTGAGAAATGAAGAGCTCTGACTCCTTCAAGCACCGGGCTGGGAAAAGAGAATTTCTAACCTTGCTCAGGGTCATTCTGAGCAGCCAGAGATCCTGAAAGGAAGGGTGGCTGGGAGGTGCTGGATGGGCCAGGGAAGCAGAGGGAGCTGGGGAGAACACCCATGGGATGGACAGGACACCCCTGACACCCCGCTCTGCCCATGCCCTGTGAGACTCCCCCAGCTAAAGGGAAAGCCTGCAGACCTCCAGAAGGTTTGCAGAAGATTTTAATTCCCCCAGAGCTCTGGATCAAGGGATGCTGCTGAGCTCTGAAAACTGGGAGGGGTAGAGAGGGGAAAATGCTCATGAATTGTAAGGTTTGTTTTGCCATAAAGAAAGATCAATGAGAGGGAAATAAAGGCCTCACAGGATATTCCTGTGCTCCCAGGAGGGGGTTTCTGTGAGGAACTCCCTGGAACCAAACCACACTGGCCTTGGAGCAGTGTGTGCACCCAGAGCTGGGGTTTGCTGTGACCTGGAGAAGTGGGCAAACCTCAAAACAAAAACCCCTCATATTCCCTCTGTGTGTTTTCCCTCTGCGCCTGCAAGAAATTCTTCAGTGCTTGGTCAAGTCTGTGCCCCAGGGGGGGAGCATGGGGCTGGAATTAATTGTAGTTTAATCCTGGGATGGTTTGGGTTGGAAGGACCTTAAAGCCCACCCAGTGCCAGCCCTGCATGGGCAGGGACACCTTCCCCTGTCCCAGAGTGCTCCAACCTGGCCTTCAGCTTCATTTCTCAAATTTCTCAAGGAACTGGAAGCAAATTTGGGAAGAGAGCTGAGAGCAAGACTTGCCAAATCCCTCTGCTCCTGTGTGGTTTTGTAGCCTCATGGTGAAATGGGAATAACATTTGTTAGACCCTTTCCCGTCCATGGACTGAAATGAGCTGATGGGAGCTAAATATGAAGCTGTTCCCTCTTCCCCTCTCACTTCAGAAGGAACACTCTGCTTTGGGGGAAGTTTTTATTGAATTCTCGAGTTCTGGAATGATCAGCTCCAGGATTTTCTTTATTAAACTCATCTGTCAAAGTAGAAATCCTTTCTGGAGAAGACTGGGTTGCAAAGGACACATCAGATGGATGTGTGAATATTATGTCCATAAATGTTTGTTAGGAAGATTATCCCCAGCTGATATGACAAAGAGATGAGAAATTAGATCACAAATCTCATTAACGACCCAGACACTGAAGGAGAAATGAAGCCAATTAATGTTGATGGGACTTGTCAGGAGAATGTCATGGCTCTGCTCTTCATGCCAGTCACACATCCCAGCTGAGCAACCTCGGGAGCCAGGCTGGGGGATAATGATGGAATTTGGGGGGTAATGCTGGAATTTGGGGGGTAATGCTGGAATTTGGGGGGATAGTGATGGAATTTGGGGGATAATGTGGGAATTGGGAGTGGATGGTGCAGGAATTGGGAGTGGATGATGTAGGAATTGTGAGTGAATGATCCAGGAGTCAGGAGTGGACAATGCAGGAGTCAGGAGTGGATGATGAGGGAATTGTGAGTGGATAATTCAGGAATTGGTAGTGGATGATGCAGGAATTGGGAGTGGATGATGCAGGAATTGGGAGTGGATAATTCAGGAACTGGGCATGGACCATGCAGGAATTGGGAGTGGATAATGATGGAAAACTGGGAGTGGGCAATGCAGGAGTTGGGAGTGGACGATGCAAGAGTCAGGAGTGGATAATGATGGAATTTGGGTGGATGATGCAGGAATTGGGAGTGGATGATGCAGGAAGTCAGGAGTGGATAATGATGGAATTTGGGTGGATGATGCAGGAATTGGGAGTGGACAATGCAGGAACTGGGAGTGGATGATGCAGGAAGTCAGGAGTGGATGATGCAGGAGTTGTGGGTGGATAATGATGAAAATCATGAGTAGATGATGCAGGAATTGGTAGTGGATGATGCAGGAATTGTGAGTGGATGATGCAGGAGTCAGCAGTGGATGATGCAGGAGTCAGCAGTGGACGATGCAGGAGTTGGGAGTGGAAGATGCAGGAGTTGGGAGTGGAAGATGCAGGAGTTAGCAGTGGAAGATGCAGGAGTCAGCAGTGGACGATGCAGGAGTTGGGAGTGGACAATGCAGGAATTGGTAGTGGATGATGCAGGAGTCAGCAGTGGAAGATGCAGGAGTTGTGAGTGGATGATGCAGGAGTCAGCAGTGGACGATGCAGGAATTGTGAGTGGATGATGCAGGAGTCAGCAGTGGAAGATGCAGGAGTCAGCAGTGGACGATGCAGGAGTCGGGAGTGGATGGCGCTGCTCCTCTGCTCCCACGGAATCGCCTCTGTTCCCAGCAGGGACGCTGCCCCGAGGTTCTGAGGCAGGGAGGCGGCAGGGCCGGGTCTCCCTGACCCGGCAGAGCCCCTCTGCTCCCATCCTTGCGGGTCCTTCAGCGGGATTAGAGCTCCGGCTCCGTTTCCATGACAACTTTTCTCTCCGCGAGAAAAGCCCAGCGAGGCGCGGGCTGTGATTTGAGCGCTCCCTAAATGCGCCCATTAAGCATCATCATCCTGGCACTGCGGGAAAAGCAAAGCAGGGAACGCGGCCTTCCTTCCAAGCCCGGCTGTAAAAGGGACTCTTCCCCCTGAGAACCGAACCAGAAAACCGCTGGAGATGGTTACAATGAGCAGCCTGAAAGGCTCATTATTAATGGTTACAATTAGCAGGCTTGAAGAAGTCTTATTTCCATCTGGAGATGCAAATGAGATTTACAGGAGTTACAGCTGCAGCCCCAAGGGCTGGCACTGGGCAGGGTTGGTCTCTCGGCATGATCCAAGCTGCAAGGGAACAACCCAAGGGCAGGAAAGGAATAAACTCGTTTTTTACCTTTGGAAAAAGGATCCACTTTGGTTGGAAGGGACCTTCAAGCCCATTCCCTGTGTGCTGTCCCTCCATCCTTGTCCCCAGTCCCTCTCCAGCTCTCCTGGGGCTCGTTCAGGTGAGGCCCCTCTGAGGTGCCCCCAACCTTCTCCTCTGCAGGTGAGCCCCCCCAGGTGTCCCAGCAGAGCTGCTCCATCCCCTGACCATCTCAGGTGATCATCACCTGCCTAATGCAAATGTTCGCTCTTTAATACACAATAATTGATTGCTTCAGGCACTGAAATCTCCTCTGCAATGGCTGCAGAACTGAGTGGGACTCTAGAGAAGTTATTCTCCAAAAGTAGAATAAAATATAGAATTTATAGTTCTATATATTAAATACAGGTGAGTTCACAAACCACTCTAAACATAATTCAGAACAGGTGGGAATTGCTAGAAAGTTCTACAGACTGTGGTATCAAGTGATATTATTGAAGTTCCCCGTGGTATTTCAAGGTTTAGATTGAATATTTGGGGAAATTTTCCTCCCCAAAGGGCTCTCAGGCTGCCCAGGGCTGCTGGGAGATGCTGAAGCTGCTCCTGCCCTTCCCAGAGCCCAGCTGGAGCCAACCCCTCCCGGGTTTTGCCATGGAAATTCCCTTTATTGCCCGGGCTCACAGTGCCCGCTAATGAGGAGCTCCTGTAAATATTGGTGTGGTGGCTGAGGGTGGCTCTTTCCCTGCTCCTTTACAAGAGGCTGCCTGGAAATGGGGTGGAAATGGGTGAGAAGCTGGTGGGGCAGCTGTGCAGGGAGTCAGAGCACCCAGGGACAGCTCTGCTTTGGGTCCTGCATGGGGAACTGGGGTCGTTACTGAGATTTAGCCAGAGCTGTGTGCAAGAACACACGGGAAGGAGAGGAAATGACATTTTCAAGGGTTATTCAGCAGCGGGTTGCAGGATACAGACGCTGGATATGTTGTGTTTGCACTAAATTGGATTGTGGGTAAATGAAGGGCTTGATCTCAGATTCAGGGCTGGAATCCTGCTCTGAGCTCAACGGGAAATCCACAGGCTCTGTTTCACTGCTGCAGCTCATTCACTGAATGTTTTGGCATCCCTGTCTGCTCTGCTGCCTTAATCTTCCCTTCCAGAGAGCAGGAATTAGCATTTGTAATTTATTCAGCAGGGGAAGCAGAACACGGGCTGGGATGGAATGGCCCAGAGACAGCCCAGGTGCTGAGTCAGCAGCAGGAACGGCACAAATGAACTCCTCTGGGCAGGATTTCATGGGGAGGTGGCCAAGAGTGGGGAACAGCTTTCATCTGTGGTGCATTAAAGCAGATAGGAGACTCCAGTGCACCTCAGACCCTTGTGCTGTCCCTAAATCCAGCATGTCCCAGGCAGCAGCTCAGCCACAGCCTGTCCAGCACCAGGGCTGTAGAGTGGAATATTTTGGGTGCCTGCTGCCAACCAGAGCAGTTTTCTCTCTGCCTTTGCCTTCCCTGGGACAGGGCAGGACTTGCTGGGTGCTGGAGCAGCACCCAAGCTGCCAAAATTTACTTTCCCTCTTCAGAGATGGGTTCCCCCTTCTGTTAACTTGAGCAGGTCTATCCCTGGATTCACTCCAGAACTCTCCTGTTGTGGTGAGGAGCCCGCCAGGCTGAGGCCTCTGCTCCCCTGCCCTTCCTTTCGTGTTTAATTGTAATAAATTTACCATTTATTTGGGGGGTAAAAGAGCCTTTTCCTACCTGGCAGAATTGGGGATCAGGCTCTGCTCCCAGGGAACAGCATGAGAGGGAACTGCCCCAGGTTGCACCAGGGGAGGGTCAGATTGGAGATTTTAAAATGTTATTTAATAGAAAGGGCTGTCCAGCCAAGGGAGGGTTAGATTGGGGATTTAAAGAAGTTATTTAATAGAAATAACTGTCCAGCTGGGCCAGTGTCCCCCAAGCAGCAGTACAGCCTCAAAAATCCCCCTTTGGAAAAGGGAGGTGCTTTAAATGATGGATTTTAGAAAGTGAGATCGTTTTAAAGGTGAATATTCTGAATTTCTAAAGGAAGTCAAGGAGCACCCAGGTTCCCAAAGTTCCCCTGGAAAGAGGAATTCAGGCTGTTCATGGTTTCGTCAGTGAATATCAGATTGTTTAGAGGCAATAAAAGGGACACGGGGTGCGTGGCAGAGCTGGAGCTCCCCAGCCTCAGGGGGAGGCTGAAGCTGATGAGAATTCCCAGGATGTGAGCCTCAAACAGCAGCAATCCCAGACACACAGCCTGCACCTCTTCCCCTAAAACCCCCGCTTTAGGGGCTGCATTTGGCCATGTCCCTGTGAGGGGCTGGGACGAGAGGCTGTAAAGCATCTCCAGCTGATAAAAAGACACATAACTCTTCCCAAGAGTGCAAACTGAACAGCAAGCAAGCAAACTGGAAGTGCTGCAGAATCCCTGGGATCTGGGGACAGGGAGTTTGGTTTCGCTGTTCTCAGGTAATTTGTTTAAACCTGCATGGGGCTGGAGCAGGGAGGAAATTAATCTAATTAGAGACCCTCATTAGGATTCTCTGTATCAGAACTTTGCAAAGTCGTAAGAGGACAGGAAAGTTCTATCTGAGCACAAGGGAATGGCTTCCCACTGCCAGGGGCAGGATATTGGCATAATAAATGGGATGTTGGGAATTGGGAATCATTCCCTGGCAGGGTGGGCGGCCCTGACACAGCTGGGGCTGCCCCTGGATCCCTGACAGTGCCCAAGCCAGGCTGGATGGAGCCCACACCATTCCACCCCTGCCACTGATGCCTTAGGATTTTAACTTTTATCTTTTCATCTATTTGTAACCCTGCAGCTCTTTAGTGTGTAACTCCAAACTCCATACCCAGTGTCAGCTGCTGCTTCCCCATCTGGGGCAGACACAACAATTCCTCTCCAGGCCTGGCAGCCAAGGACACCTCACTGAAAGATGCAAACAAAAGTGAGTTTTAAGGGGAGAAAACTTGGGGTAAATGACTTCATTAGCTGAAGCTGTAATTGGCGGATTAACCCCCAATATGCAAATAGCCCAAACTTATAGAAATATGAAAACCTGTGACCTGTGGTCCATTTTGGGTGTAGCCCCTGGGGCGCTATTGCAGGGCCCTAAATGCACCTGAGGGCCCTGCAGTAAATACAGCTGGTTTTTATTCCCTTAATTCTGTTTTTAGGTAGGCCCAAAAAGGCAGGAGCTGCAGGAGCTGCCCTGGCACTCCTGCTGCCACCAGCCCTGGTGCTGATTATTCACTTGCTCTGGCTGTTAGTGACAGCCATAAAACCTGACAATGCCTTGGGGGAGCGCTTTCAAAAAGGCTTTTTAATAAACTGTGAAAACTGTTGTTTCAGCAATTGGAAAATAATTAAGGAGCAATTATGGGAGCAAACAGAAATCCTGAGCATATAGGCAAGCTATTAAAATATGTTCTTTAAGAAATTATTGCAGTCACGCTGGAAAGAAAAGCGGCTTTTAAATAAAGTTACGGGTACAACAGACTGAAAGGAGGGGGGAAATGAAAGGAATAATTCACGCTGGAAAGAGGAAATACTCACTGCCCTCCCAGCCCACAGTTCATCTGGGAATTGGCCTTCCTGAGTTTCCCTGTGCAGAAACAGAATTGCATCTTTCCTTGGCAGTGCCCAGGCCAGGCTGGACCCTGGGAGCACCTGGGGCAGGGGGAGGTGTCCCTGCCATGGCAGGGGTGGCACTGGGGGGGATTTGGGGTCCTTACAACCCAAACCAGGCTGGGGCTCTGTGCCTGCCCTGAGCACCCCTGGCACAGCCCCGTGGGCCCCAGGAAGGAATTCTGGCTTCCCTCATCCCCAGAGGTGCAGGAGCTGTGGGAAGCACATGGAAGAGCTGCTGGGGGCTGTTCCCCAGAGCAGGAATGCTGTTATGGATGAGCTGAAGGGGGCTGTTCCCAGGAGCAGGAATGCTGTTATGGATGAGCTGAAGGGGGCTGTTCCCAGAGCAGGAATGCTGTTATGGATGAGCAGAAGGGGGCTGTTCCCAGAGCAGGAATGCTGTTATGGAGGTGACCTGATGGGGCTGTACCCAGGAGCAGGAATGCTGTTATGGATGAGCTGAAGGGGGCTGTTCCCAGAGCAGGAATGCTGTTATGGATGAGCTGAAGGGGGCTGTTCCCAGGAGCAGGAATGCTGTTATTGGTGGCAGCACCTGCTGCCAGCTCCTCCTGCTCTGAAGGGCTTGAGGAGGTCACCTGGTGCAGGTCACCCTGGGCTGCTGTCACCAGCAGGAGCTGTGCCACTGACACCTGGCTGTGTGTGTCACACATGTCACTGTCACCTGGCTGTGTGTCACTCTCACCTGGCTGTGTGTCACTCTCACCTGGCTGTGTGTTACTGTCACCTGGCTGTGTGTCACACATGTCACTGTCACCTGGCTGTGTGTTACTCTCACCTGGCTGTGTGTCACACATGTCACTGACACCTGGCTGTGTGTCACTGACACCTGGCTGTCACACAGCTCCTCCTCCTGTGCAGCAGAACCAGGAGGGAGCTGCATTGACCCCAGAACCCCAGCCTGGGTTGGGTTGGTTGGACCCCAAGTCCCCCCCAGTGCCACCCCAGCCATGGCAGGGACACCTCCCACTGCCCCAGGTGCTCCCAGTGTCCAGCCTGGCCTGGGCAGTGCCAGGGCTCCAGGGCATTTCCAGCTCCACAGACTGAGCTCTGCACCCTCAGCACTGCTCAGGTGTAACCTTACAAGCCCCGGTGGAGTTTTGCTGCTGTTCCCCTTTCCCTGCAATGGGATCACAGCAGCCATCCCTCCTGCAGCCCAGAACTGCTCTCAGTTGTTATTTCTGGATCAGCTGATTCTGCAAACACCACCACAAGGGAGAGAGTCCTCAGTGCATCACCTCCCTGTCAAAGCAACAAATGCCTTATTTACCCAGGGAGCACACCAGGAAAAAGCTGGGATTTCACCCAGGAGCTGCTCTGACAGTGATGGTAGTTAAAGGCTATCACATGGAACATTGAATTATCAGCTCAGCCTGCAGAGCTGCAGCGAGATAACAGAGAATTCTGAATAATAATTGATAGCTCCATGCTGAAATCAATGCTATTAGACTGCACTGGTGTAGAGACTTCTCTTACCCATAAAGCACAATTAAAAATTGAACTGGGAAGAGCTTTAATGCGGGGATCTCTGTCACGTGTGTGGCTGCCAGCACCTGCACAGACAGACGTGAGAGTGCAAATCCCTGCTGTGGAAATGCTCGGAGAGCCCTGTGCAAGGTCAGTTTTGTGTTGGAACAGCCCAGCTCGGGGCTGGGAGCACAGGGGGGTTCCTCAGCCCACGCTCACTGTGGGGCACAGACAGAGGGCAAGGCCAGGGCCCTGCGTCCCTCCAACCCCAGGGGTCACCCTGGGCTCCCTCACTGCCCTGAGCCTCCCCTTCCCCAGCCTGGAATTCCTCCGGACAGGCTTTGCAGCCCCTCCCAGGCACAGGGGGCGTTGCTGGGCAGGGCCAGGGGCTGCCCCGGGTGCTCCCTGGGGGTCCCTTCCAGCTCAGCACCTTCTGTGAAATGAGGGTTCACAGCCCCCTCTTGGTACAAGTAACACAAAACCCACATTGCTCTAAGACAGCATTCCCACAGGAATCTTACCAATAATCCTAACAGGAGTCTTACCAATAGCAGAGAGAGCATTTCAGGTTTTTTCCCTATTCCAGCCCCTAAAAATGGTGAATCAAAGCAATGATGCCACTTCACCCAGTGCCAGCTCTCATGGAGACAGGCAGGGACACCTCCCACTGTCCCCAGTGTCCAGCCTGGCCTTGGGCACTGCCAGGGATGCAGGGGCAGCCCCAGCTGCTCTGGGCACCTGTGCCAGGGCTGCCCACCCTGCCAGGGAACAATTCCCAATTCCCAATCTCCCATCCAGCCCTGCCCTCTGGCACTGGGAGCCATTCCCTGTGTGCTGTCCCTCCATCCTTGTCCCCAGTCCCTCTGCAGCTCTCCTGGAGCCCCTTCAGGCCCTGCAGGGGCTCTGAGCTCTCCCTGGAGCTGCTCCTCTCCAGGTGAGCCCCCCCAGGTGTCCCAGCAGAGCTGCTCCATCCTCTGAGCATTTGGTGCCTCCTCTGGATTCTCCAGCAGCTCCAGGTCCCTCCATGCTGGGCTCGGCAGGTGGGGCTCACCTGGCACAGGGGCAGGATCCCCAAACCAAGGAAGGAGTTCCCGGGCCCAGGTGTCCCCCCAGAGCCCCAGGAAGGTGACTGAGGCGTTGCTGCACCCCAGGTTTTCCCCAGCAGTGCTCCAAGCCCTCCCCAAGGCCCAGGATCCATTCCCAGCATGGAACTGAAGGCAGTGAAGGGCCCTGAGCCCCCAGAGCCATCCGAGGGGATTTGTGCTCCAGAGCTGATCTAATGAAGAGCAAAGCCCAGCTCTGCAGGGAGCAGCAGCTCTTTGCAGCATCATTTGCTGTGCCTAAAGGTGACAGAGGAGCCCGTGTCAGTGCTGGGAGCTGTGATGGATGGAGCCCCACGCTGCTTTTATTGGAACAAATGCTCCAACAAGCCCCATAATGTGATTGTATCTCTGCCTGCTCGGTGTTCTACAAGTGCACATCGCTCCCAGCCTCCTGCAGGAGACTGGCAATCATCTCCTGCAGCAAATAAAATAATTCCCTATTACTCTCTCTTATGAAAATGCCATTTGTTTTGATTTGATAAAGTGACTTCTGTTTAGCATCTTCACAAAGCAGAAGGGTTGATGGGTTTGATGGATTCTGCTCTCTTTTCTGCAGGTTTAGTTGCACCTGTTAAACACACACACACACTCATCATTTTCAGATATCGCTGCTTTGGGGATTGGGGGTGCCACGCTGATACAGAGCATTAACTCCCACAATGGCTTTGGAAGGGATGAGAATGGATCCCCCTCAATCACATTCCTCTGAACAAACGATCTCTGGGCCTACAAAGGCAATTTATAGGGAATATAACTTTGTTATTCGGTGTCTCACAACAAATGCCAACCAGAATTCCGCGGAATAAACTTGCAAAAAGGAAAGATCAGCTCTGTTGGAAGAATAAATGGTTCAAAATCTTTCAAAGGCTAAAAAAACCACGCCAAAAGTTTCTAGGGGAAGTAACACATCCTCATCCTCAGCACTGAGGGCTGGGCCATTCCTTCAATCCCTTTGCAGCCCTGAGCCCTCCCTGCAGAGCTCTGCCTGTGCTCCCTGTGGTGGTGTTCACAGGGTCCCAGGGTGAGGGAAGAGACGAGGATCTGACTCCATGGTTCAGAAGGCTGATTTATCATTTCATAATGATATATATTACATTGAAACTATACTAAAAGAATAGAAGAAAGGATTTCATCAGAAGGCTGGCTAAGAATAGAAAAAGAAAGAATGACAGCAAAGGCTTGTGTCAGACAGACAGTCCGAGCCAGCTGGACTGTGATTGGCCATTAATTAGAAACAACCACACGAGACCAATCACAGATGCACCTGTTGCATTCCACAGCAGCAGATAACCATTGGTTACAATTTGTTTCTGAGGCCTCTCAGCTTCTCAGGAGGGAAAATCCTAAGGAAAGGATTTTCTATAAAAGGTGTCTGTGACAGCTCCCCAGAGCTCCTGTACAACTCCAGACAGGATTCCCGAACATTCCACCCTTGCCAGGCATCTCTGGGGGGTTCCTGCCGCCCCCCAGCAGGGCTGGGGCAGCTGCGGATGGCTGCAGCAGCTGCTGCAGGGGTGCAGAGGTGAGCAGGGAGCTCCAGATGTGCAGATCCTGCTGGCAGGAGCCTGCAGGACAGGCTGCCTCATTACAGGGGATAATTAACGACAGCTGCCTCCACGGTTAATTACTGCCAGCAATTAAACCCGGGGACACATTGCAGCAGACACCCAGCAGGGCTGGGCTGGGATTGGGGGAGGCCACAGACCCTGAATTCCTGCCCATCACTTGGAAAGGGTTGGATTGCTGTCCAGCACATTGTTTGCATTTTCTTATGGAATCCCTGAGGTTGGCAAAGCCCTCCCAGCCCTGGAGTGCCAGCTGTGCCCATCCCCACCGTGGCCCCAGCCCAGAGCTCCGGGTGCCACCTCCGGGTGCCACCTGCAGGGATGGGCACTGCAACCCTCCCTGGGCAGTGCCTGAGCCCCCTTTCCATGGGGAAATTCCTGCTGTGCCCACCCTGAGCTGCCCTGGCCCAGCCCTGAGCCCTTCCAGGGATGGAGACCCAGCACCTCCCCAGCATCCTGCTCCTCAGAAACCTCAGCCTGCACAGAAATCCCTGCACAGATGGTGCCAAGGCAGACCCTGGGCTGGGAGCTGAAATCCATTCATCACACACACACTGAAATATTTCACATTACAGCTTCTGATACAGGAGGAAAAAGAAATGTGTTCTCTCCCTCAGGAGAGGGGAAACAAAAGAAGTGTAATATTAATTTTAATATTATTTGTTGCCCACAACAGCTTGCAGAACACAAAGAGACCTCAGTGGGTTTAGAACATGCTGGTTTAGGAAGCTGCACCCAGGGCAGAGTTTATGAAAAATTAAAATTACACCACCAGGATTTTCTGATAAAAACCCCTTAAAGTTTCATCATAATCAACGGGAACATTTGTCATCTTTATAATGTTTTAGGTTGTATTTTCCCAAGTTTTATCATCCTTGGGATTCCCTTGGGAAGGGCAGAGCAGTGACAGAGTGTTCAGGAGAGCTCCAGCTCGCAGCCAAACATTCCCATTAAACACAACCAAATACATTCTATTATTAGACATGATAATAAAATACATTTCATCCAACAGATATAAATAAAATTAAATATAATCCATGAGCAGCTTGCAAGCAGCAGAGTCAGGCAGAGGAGAGGAGACAGCTCCATGCCCTGAGCTCTCCAGGACCCCTGCCAGCACCTGCCCACCTTCCAGCCTGTTGGGACCCAGCACATCCCTCTGCTGTCCTGAGCAGCCCAGACCCTGCCAGGGGGCTCAGGGACCCTGGCACAGAGCCCAGAACCCCTGTGGGTTTGATTATGACCTGTGGAGCAAGTTACCAACCTTAGATGAAGACCAGCAAGCCACAACAGTTTAAGCAGAATAATAGTGAAGTTATCACAGGGTGGAAAAGTAGATTTTGGGGGTTTTTGTTATGAGGGTTCAGGGGGCAAGATGGAGGGATCTGGGCGTGTCCAGCCTTTCTCCTTCTTCTTCTTGGCCTCCATCTTCTGCTGTGATGGTGGCACTTTTGGATTGGTTTAGAGTAGAAGCTCACTGTCTAACACAGGTGATAGGTATTGGGCAGTAATTGTAAATATTGTACACGTAGTTTTTAGTATAAAGAGATAACACTGCCCTGGGGCAGGCAGAGTGCCTGGAACTGTCCTGCTGGATGGACCTTGGCTGGACAGGAGAGAGAATTTTATAGATAAGGAACAATGAACAGCCTTGAGACTGAGAAATGAAGAGCCCTGACTCCTTCTTCGAGTGCCAGGCTGGGAAAAGAGACTTTGGAACTTTTCTCGGGGTCACTGTGAGCAGACACCAGCCCCGCCAGGGATCCCAGCCTGGGGTTCCCCCACATCCATTGCCAGGTGTCTCTGCCCTGCATAAGGCACAGGAGGGTGGGACAGGAAAGCCACTGGGAGCTGATGAAGGGAGTCCATGATCCATGAGCACAATTGGTGTCAGCCTTTGCACTGCCCCAGCTGTGCAAAATGAGAGACAGAGAAAGGCTCAGCCCCATCAGTGCCCATCAGCAGCACTGGGGAAGGAAGAAAAATGACCCTGTTTAAAGGGTCTTCCATAGGCAGCAAGCTTAAAGCACTCAATAGTCTGCAGAAAACTGAAATCCAGACCCTGGAGGGGCTGGGTGGAACCAGGAGGGGCAGCAGGGGCAGCTCCCAGCCCAGGCACAGCAGGAAGGGCCAGGCTGGACACTGGGACTGGGGAAGGTGTCCCTGCCATGGCACAGGAGGCACCGGGTGGGATTTAAGGTCCTTTCCCACGCAGAGCATTCCAGGATCCTGGGGGTGATCCCTGCCCCGTCCTGGAGCCCCAGCCTTGGCAGCCCCTGGCACGAGCTCAGGGCTGGCTCTCCAGACACCTTTCTGGGGCCATGGTGTTTTCTGAAAAATCCTTTCCTTAGGATCTTCCCTCCTGAGAAGCTGAGAGGCCTCAGGAACAAAATGTACCCAATGGTTATCTGCTGCTGTGGAATGCAACAGGTGCATCTGTGATTGGTCTCATGTGGTTGTTTCTAATTAATGGCCAATCACAGCCCAGCTGGCTTGGACTGTCTCAGTCAGACACAAGCCTTTGTTATCATTCCATTCTATTCCTTGCAAGCTTTCCGATGAAATCCTTTCTTCTAGTCTTTCAGTATAGTTTTAATGTAATATATATAATAAAATAATAAATCAGCCTTCTGAACCATGGAGTCAGATCCTCATCCCTTCCCTCATCCTCGGACCCCTGTGAGCACCACCACACCTTTCCAGGAGGGAGGAGGTAAAAATCCCCAGTTATTCCCTGCCTGGGGTGTTTTCCCTCCCTGTGGCACCTGGAGGCTGCAGGGCTGGGAGGTTTCAGAGGAGCAGCTCCAGGTTTGTCTGCCTGCCAACTGACAGCTTGCTCTAGGAACAAACAGAGGCTGTAAAAGCTCTGATTTGTCTTTTGGACACACATTTCCAGCAGGATACTCTCTGGAAATATAAATCTTGAAGTCTGCACGCTGTCCTGGCTGTATGGGTGTACACAAGTGCAGAGCAGCCTTGCCCCACTTCACTTCCACTCTGATGACTGATGCCAGCTTTTATTCCCTTTAACACTCCAAGAAATCACCCAAGGAGTCACAAATAATAGAAAAACATCAGGCCAGGAAGTTATCTCACTTATCCCATCTGAGAAATCCCTTCCCTTTGGGCACTGCTTCATCTGCTCCCCCAGAAAATTGCGTTACAATGGGACAGAAAAAGCGAGTGGCTCTGGGCAGATCAGAAAGGGCATTATTGATAATTACAGGGTTCCTGTTCCAGCCCGAGCTGTCCTGGCTCAGGATGAATTCGCTGTGAAGGGAAGCAGGAGCTGGAACTCCCCTGCTCTGAGCTGGCAGAGCAGCACAAAATCTCATGGAATGTGCTTGGAATTCCAGCACGAGAGCCAGCAGCAGGGAAGGGGCAGTAAAAGTGATTTATCTGTGCCCATCGAGGATGCAGCTTGACATCTACACCCACGGGCTGGGGAAGCTGCGCTTGGAATAAATGGAAGCGAGAATAAATAAATGAATGGTGTTTTACAGGGGAAGCAAGTGGACAATGGGGAAGTACCTCGGGCTTCTAAAGCCTGCCTGCAGGAATATCACTTCACCTCCCACAGCTCTGATAGGCTTTTTATGCCAAATCAAGCAATGTTTTTGTCACCCTAGGAGAGTAATGTTGAGAATGCCCAAGGGCTCTGTACCTGCCTGCCAGCACCGTGTGTCACCCTGACACTGCCCTCAGCAGCTCTGCTGAAAACGTTAACTGGCACAGCTCCTGGAAAACAGAAAAAGCAGCTGGTTTACCCAAATCATTCCAATTCCAGGCGTTACTGGATCCCCAGCAGCTCCCAAATTGTCACTGTCACTCCCCGTGCTGTCAGCTCACTTAAAAACCAAAGCCAATAAAGATGAAACTGCTTAAGGAGCAGGAGGTTTTTTCCTTTGCTAATACGCTCTGCCTTCAAAGCAAACACAATTTTACACACCTTTAAATATTAACACGCGTGCAGCGTTCGTTCCATGCTGAGCACAGCCAGCAGAGACAATCCCCAGGGAGGATGGGCTGGGCTCCTTCCCCTGCCCCACCAGGCACTGGCAGCAGCTCCCGTGGAAAACGTGGGCATGGAGCATCTGTTGTGCCCAAAACTGGGGAAACTGGGCATGGCTCTGGGCAGTGGCAAGCTGGGGAGCAGGCACAGCTTGGATTTGGGGGTTTCTCCAAGCCCAGTGCTCGGGGGCCACCTGCAGCACTCCCTGGGTCCAAACTCCCCCAGATCAGAGTGAAATCCCTGCAGGAGCAGGATCCTCCACTCACCTTCCCACCCGGGCTCCCTTTGCCTCTTTGCTGGCCTTTTTATAGAAATGAGGTTAACGAGGGAACCACCTGCAGCTGAACCCAGCTCTCAGGCAGAGGGGACCCTGCTGGTGCCAAGTGTTTAAAATGTGGTTTGGAAAAAAGGATCAGCGGTATTCAATGAGCTCCACGGCAAACTGGGGTGTTTAGACCTGTTATTTTATATGAAATGTATAAAAAAATAGATGCAGAAGAGGTGAGATGTTCTTTTGCAAAATGATTTACCTGTTTTCTCCTGTGTGTCAGATGAATCATTTTCTTACTGTAAGGATGTGCCCGGAGACAAAGGTGGGATGAGCTCTTGGAGTGGAATAAAAAAAATATGATATCAATTTCAATATAGATAATCAATTTCAATATTAATAATCAATTTTCCAATAAATAATCAATTTCAATATATAACAATTCTATCTACTGAAACAGAACTAGCGATCTGCATTGCCTTATCCCTACATTCATTTATTGAATGGATTAATTGGTGATGGCAGGGTGGGGGCAGGATGTAAACACTTGTTTGATGCCCTCAGCACCCCACACGAACCCACAGCAATGGGAATGTCCCCTGAGTGACAGAACAAACCCAGAGTGGGACAGGAGAGTTTCCCGTGCAGCTCCCCCCCAGCCTGACAGTGACTGATGGGACACAACTCAATAAAGATCCCACATTCTCTGTAAACCAAGGGGATTCATTAGGCCAAAAGGCATCATTCACTCCAGGTAATTTATATTGCACAGGTAATTTAGGTAATTACCTCAACAACCAGGTAATTTATATTACACAGCAAAGTTGCCTCTCTCCCTCCCTCCCCCCATGGATTTGCTGTTGTTATCCTTTGTTAAACGACACTGAGCCTTCCCATAAAAGCTGGAGTGGAGGCTTTGATGGGCTTTGTGTGTTTTCACATGGAAAACAGCTCCTGGGCAGGAGCTGCAAGCCTTGCACTGCTATTCTACTGGGTCTTATTATTTCCAGGAGAGGATTTATGGGATTGCTTGTAGCAGGTGAAAGCTGCTCTACGCAAACACTCCCTGCAGCTTTCTGAGGAGGAATCTCCTCCTTTCCCAAGGTCGGTCAGCTGCTCCAGAGCCTGGGCAAGGGCAACAGTTGGAAATGGCATTCCCATTTGGGAATGGCAGGGCCAGAGCTGGGACAGCCCTTCCTGCCATTCCCAAATCTTGGTGTCCCTCCTGCCATTCCCAAATCCCAGTGTGCCTTGGACACCCCCCTCCTGCCATTCCCAAAATCCCAGAGTCCCTCCTGCCATTCCCAAATCCCAGTGAGACATTCCCAAAATCCCACTGCTGCCTTGGACAGCCCCTCCTGCCATTCCCAAATCCCAGTGTGCCTTGGACTCCACGATCCTGGCAGTCTTTGCTCATTAATAATGCTCCTGATTTTTGCTGCAGCTGGAGTGTTTTGGTATCTATCAAACGTCCTTGCCTGAGAAAAGAAAGCCAAAAACCCCTCCTAGGCCTCTTTAACAAGCCCAAAAGATTTGGGAAAAGGGATGGGAAAGAGCCAAAGCTGAAATATAAATGGGATTGCTTGTTTTGAAGGAAGCCCTTTGATGGCACTGTGTAGGACCCAGGACATCCCTCTGGCAGCCCTGGGTGACTCCAGACCCTGGCAGGGGCTCAGAGACCTTGGCCAGAGTCACAGACACCTGTGCCTTGGATTTTAGCCCATGGAAACAATTCCCAACTTTGTGTGAGGAGTTACAAGCCACAAGGGTTTGACTAGAATGACAGTGAATTGGCCACAGGGTGGAAAAGTGGAATTTTGGGGATTTAGAATGGGGGTTCAGGAGGCAAGATGGAGGAATCTGAGTGTGCTCTGTCCTTCTCCTTGTCGTCCATATTCTGCTGGAATGGTGACACTTCTGGATTGGTTTAGAGACAGAGTGTCTAACATGGGTGATAGGGATTGGGAAATCATTGTAAATAAAGTACAGGCAGTTTTTAGTATAAACAGATAACACCAGCCTGAGGGTGTGGAAAAAGTGGAATTTTGGAAAAGTAGAATTCTGGGGATTTAGAATGGGGGTTCAAGAGGCAAGATGGAGGACTCTGGGCATGTCCTGTCCTCCTTCTTCTTGGCCTCCATCTTCTGCTGGATTGGTGGCACTTCTGGATTGGTTTAGAGACAGACTGTCTGACATAGGTGATAGGTATTGGGAAAGTTTTGTAAATAAAGCACACACAGTTCTCAGTATAAAAAGCCAACACCATCCCAAGGGCAGGGCCTGTGCCACAACCCGACCTGCTGGACAGATCTCAGCAGGTCAGAGAGAGAATGGAACAGATAAGAGAAAATAAACAGCCTTGGAAAGCAGAGCCAAGGAATCTCAACTTCTTCTTCGGTTGTGGGGCTGGGAAAGAAAAGACTTTCTAACACCTCAGGGGTCATCTCAACCACAGAACCCCCAGAGCTCTGTGCTGGCTTTGAGGGGCCACCAGAGCCCCCTCCTGCCCTGGTGACAGCAGCAGGGGCTCCGGGCTGGGGAGGGGCTGGGTTTGGGTTCCCCTTCCCACCCAGCCCTGCCAGGGATCCCCTCCCACAGGAGCTGGCTGTGAGCACAGGGCAGGGGGAGGCTCTGCCCGCACCCAGGGGACATTTGGGACGCACAGTTTGTGACTGCAGACAACAAGAAGGTTCAGAGCAAACCTGTCCTTCGTGCCAAGCTGCCACTTTGTGTCTGATGGATGCTGAGGGGCTCAGCCCTGCTCCCTGACAGCTTCCAAATTAAACTTGGGGCTGCTTAGGAGGCTGTCACTCAATAAATCCAAGTGTTTTAGAGGGCCAAGGCTGTTTCTCCTGCCCATTAGACAGGATGGATGGTTTGGTCTGTGGGACTCTGGAAGCACCAACCACCTTGGCTTTCCCTGCTTCTGGCTCGTGTTTGCGTGGCTGCTGAGGGAGATTTTGTGCTTTACAAAGATCTCAGGAGCTGTTATTTGCTTGGGCCGAAATAACTCGGATTCCTGCCCACCCCAGTGCTGAGAGCAGGGCAGGAATTCCCAGGAGAGTCCCCCCTTACCTGTGCTGCCTAAAGCCTATCAGGAAAGGCCAGCAGCAAACAGCTCGTTTCCCCTCCCAGGCTGCTGGCACACCTCTCCTGTGACAGCTGCCACAAGGGTTTTGGGATGAAGGAAGAGACAAGATCTTTGATTTTATTACAGAAGGCTTGATTTATTATGTTATGATATATACATATACTATACTATACTAAAAAAGAAAAAGAAAAGAGAGTTCCTAGAAGCTGCTAAGCTAAGCTAAGTAAAGAATGATTACACACAAGCTGGCTTTGACAGACTCCCAGAGCCAGCTCTGCTGTGACTGGTCACTGAACTAAAACATCTACACTAGAACTGATCACAGATCTACTTGTTGCATCCCACAGCAGCAGACAAGCTGTTGTTTACATCTTGTTGCTGAAACCCTCAGTTTCAGCAGGAAAAATCTTAAAAGAAGATTTTTCATAAAAGAAACGTCGGTGACACTCTCCCTCCCCCAGATTTTACCCAGCAGCTCAACCCAAGCCACCTTTGGGGTTCCAACAACGCCCCTGAGTTGCCCTCCTGTACTAAAGTAACTGATTACCCTTCTGATAGCCATGGAGTCAGATGCATCATTCTCTCCCCTTCGCTGGAGTCACCTTTGATTTGCAATAGGAGGTGGCACTGGAGGTGGCACCTGGGGACATCTGGAGCCAAAGCCTGGAGGGTTTTTCCAGCCAGAGGGATATTCTGTGGCTCCCTGAGATCAGAATCCTCTCCTGGGCTGCAGGTCCAGCTGGTTCCCTCAGGCTGTTCAGTTCTGGTTCCAGCAGATTTAATAAAGACGTTCTGGAAATGAGGCCTGAGACAAGTGACAAGCAAAGTCCCCAGACTGGGCTGAATAAAAAGCCCTAATGAGGCCATTTGGGGGTTCCACGTGCCAGCTTCAGGGCTCTTCCCAAGGATTGCCTCATCAGGGACCTCCATGGAGCTTTGGGAAGTTCTTCTCACCCAGGCTGAGACGCCTGTGATGGGCAGTGACCTGTGGTGCCCAGGTGAGTGAATAAATGGAATAAAGGCCCTTCGGCAGAGCCCCTGCAGGAGGCAGCAGAAATCCCAGGCTTTTCTGACAGCACAGCACAGCACAGCAGAGAAGGACGAGGGGAATGTGCCCATTCCCAGCAAAGCAAGAGCTCCTTGACATCCTTGACAGCTCTGATGACATTACAGAGCAGCTCTGCCTGCTGGATCCATCCCTGGCTCGCAGCCCAGCTCTGAGGCTCTGGAATGGGATAATGGGGCCATAACTCCCTGGAAGTCGCTGGGAAATTCAGGCTGTGAGACAATTATGTCATAGTTGATAAGGCTAATTGACATTTTAGGGCAGGACTTAACTAAGACTGAGGTTAAAGCTTTAGGAAGTGATAGAAACTGCTTAAAATGTGGTTTAGAAAAAAGAATCTGTGATATTCAATAAGCTTCACAGCAAACTGGGGTGTTTAGACCTGTTATTTTCATATAAAATATATAAAAGATAGATACAGAAAATGTGAGATTTCCTTTTGCAAAATGATTTACCTGTTTTCCTCTGCTCTCCTGTGTGTCAGATGAAACATTTTCTTACTGAAAGGATGTGCCCAGAGAAAGGGTGGGATGAGCTCTTGTAAGAGACTTGGAGTCAAATAAAAAATACATTCTATCAATTTCAATATAAATAAAGCAGTTCTATATACTCAAATAGACAGAAATTAAAATATGTATGCCTTCATCCCTACATTCATTCAGCGAAATTCTCCTTTTCTAATCTCTCAGCTCTTACAGGCAAAGTGCCTTTGAATGTGGGACCTTCCACCATCCCAGGGTGCTCCAAGCCTCATCCAGCCTGGCCTTGGGCACTCCAGGGACCCAGGGCCTGCCCACCCTCCCAGGGAGCAATCCCCAGTTCCCAAAATCCCACCATCCCTGCCCTCTGCTGCAGCTGCAGCAAAGCCTGACCACGTGCTACTGACACGGACCATAAATTGCATGTTAACCCAATAAAAGGTGTCTCACACTAGGTATTACAATGCAATAACACTGGATGCAATTTTCCTGTTTAAAATCCTATTGAAATCCTGTTTTCCTGACCTTTTTGTAGGAAACACAGAGCCAGGGGAAGGCTCCTGGCTGTGCTCACCGAGGTTTCCCCACGAGCACTGTGAAAAACGCCAATCACCTGTTTTTAAAATTTTAAAAGTTTAATAGTAATAAAATGGTTATAAAAATAGTAATGCAATTAGAGTAATAATGATTTGGACAATTTAAATTAGGACAATATGAGACAACAAATACAAAGAGTTACGGACAGTCCGGGTACCTCTTTCTGGGCAGCATAAACCTGAAAAAGGCCCCACGTTAAGAGAGGATTAACCCATAAAAGCAACAGCCTGTTGCATATTGATACACCTCATCCATGATGCATAAATTCCATTCAAACACAGGATTCTGTCTGGGCAGTGTCAGCTTCTTCCTCTAAATCCTGACAGCACCTTTGAGGTGGGAAGAAGTTCGTTTCTCCTGATAATGGGGCAATAAATTCTCTTTCTCTGAAAGATTCAGGTGTCCTGTGGCTGCTATCTCAGTGCGAGTCCTTTCTTTAAAAGTATCCTACATAGCATCGTTTCTATTTTAACATTTTTTATAACCTAAAACTATATTTAACACACTACTTAATATAATTAATACAGCATCACTTTCTAACACAACACATACAATATTCATTTGAATATTTGTGAAAAGCCAATCATAAAATACGCATTTTTCACAAGAACCTCTCAGCTGTGCTGCCTCACCCAGCAGCTCCACAGCAACCTCTGCATTCCCTGGAGCTTCCACAGGTCCCAGCAGGCAGATCTTCACCAGGCCTGGAAACCCAGAGGGATGAACCTGCTGGCTTTAATCCTCAGAAGGAAAACCCCACGTGCAGCCCTCCTGTGTCAGGGCTGGAGACAAACCCAGGAGGTTTCCTTCACCCAGCTGGGGGATAACGCAGGGTGAGGAGAGGAATGCCTCCCTTTGCCTGGAACAGGTTTTGTCACCCTGCAAGAAGTGAAGGCACCTCAAAGAGCATCATGGTAGGTGAAGAAGAACATGGTGTGTGTCAATATTCCTGTAAAACCCTGCAGTCAAAAGTGGTGCAAACCCAGAGTTCTGCAGAGCCCCGAGGACAGCAGCAGCTGAGGAGAGAACACCTGGGTTTATTGATGTGAATTTTGGGAGCTGCAAGGGTCAGTCAGCACCACAAAAAGGATGAAGGGCTGCACCCCAGCCCTGGAACGAAATGTTAATGAAGGGATTTCCATTTCCACAGCTGCCCTCCATTTCCCTGTTACCTGTGCCTTTGTTGCCAGCTCATCCCCAGCTCCTGGGCTGGCCTTTGATGTGGGGCTCCAGCAGCCTCCTGCAGCTGCCAGGATCTCGAAAGAGAAATAAATTCTGCTGTGTGAAAGGCACTGGAGCTCCTGCCACACTGGGATCTCCTGAACACTCCAAAGGAGGATTTATCTGCAGGTGAAATCACCTCCCAGGGCTTTGTGTCCCCCCTTTCCCTGCTCCCCGAGGGCATGGCTCCTCCTGGCACACCTCTGACAGCTGGGCATTTCTTACCATGGATGTGAATGGGAATGGACATCCAAACATTGATCCCGGGGGCTCAGGGATTCTCCAAGGGTTCCACCAGCTTCCAGTTGGGCTGGGAGCAGGGAGAAGTACCCAGAGCAGAACCAGGAGCAGAACCAGGAGCAGGAACAGAGATGGGAGCAGAACCAGGAGCTGGGAGCAGAACCAGGGGCAGAACCAGGAGCTGGGAGCAGAACCAGGAAATGGGAGCAGAAGCGGGAGATGGGAACAGAACCGGGAGCTGGGAGCAGAACCAGGAAATGGGAGCAGAACCAGGAGCAGAACCAGGAGCTGGGAGCAGAACCAGAGATGGGAGCAGAACCAGGAGCAGAACTGGGAGCTGGGAGCAGGACCAGGGGCAGAACCAGGAGCAGAACCAGGAGCTGGGAGCAGAACCAGGAGATGGGAGCAGAACCAGGGGCAGAACCAGGAGCAGAACCGGGAGATGGGAGCAGAACCGGGAGATGGGAGCAGAACCAGGGGCAGAACCAGCCCAGTCCAGTGTGTCATTCTGTTGTTCTGCCATCCCAAAGGCCCCTCCTGCTCCCTGCACCCCGAGCTCAGAGGGCTGGGCAGGGCTGGGCAGGGCTGGGCCCATTCCCAGCCTGTGTCCTGCAGGAGCCCTGCGGGTTCCTCAGCTGGGACAGGCAGCAGATCCCTGCCCAGCCTCCCCTCGGATCTGTTCAGTTATTAAGGCCCAGTTTAGCAGGGGATGTGCTTTGTAGCCTGACAAAGCAGCAGCACAGGGCTTGTTTGTGAGGAGAATAAACGGGGATTGGAAGTGCTCTCCTAACATTGGGATTGAGCTCTCCTGAATAAAAGGGGAAAAGCAAATTATTGTTGTTTGCTCTGTAAGCAGCTTGAGCTCTGTTCTCTTCCAGGAAAACCAATTAGGCCTTTTCATCTACTTGAAGAGGGGAGGGGAGGAGTGTATGGCCACAAAAATCCACACTCCTGGCTGTCCTTCTGCTCCTGCAGGTCCCCTTTGCCAGGGGAGCCCACACAGGGAATTTCAGGGCCTTGTTCTAAAGATATTCCCAGACTCCCCTCCAGTTGCCTTCTCCAAGCTCCATCCTCCTCCTCCTCAGGACACGAGGCCACCCTGGTGAGGCTGTGTTCCATGAAATGTTCCATGAAGTGCTCAGGGTGTAACTGGTGCTGGCCACGAGCAGGTTAATGCTCACCTTAATGTGAGGGCTGTAATTAGTGACATCAGGAGCAGGTTAATGCTCACAGTTAATGGGTAATTAGTGTGTAATTAGTGGCATCAGGAGCAGGTTAATGCACGGCAGCCTCCAGGTGACAGATAAAGAAGGTTGGTGGCTCCTGTCACCCGTGCCATTGTCCCTCTCCACAAACCAGTCCCACTCCTCCCAATCCCAGCCTCTGCATCCTTCTCTTTCAGCTCCTGCTCCTGTTATTTATTCCATCTGATATTCTCAAACCAAGCAGTGGATCTTCAAAAGAAGCCCTTGATCAAAGTGCAGCTCCACCTGGGCCTGGGTCTGGCCGGGTTCAACCCCTGACTTCCCTCCCTGATGGGAACGTGACCATGGAATATTTCACTCTCAGGCTCTGAAGGAATTGCTGCTGATTGGTAATTTTCCATTTCATTCCCATTCCCTCTCATCTCCTTGGACTAAAGTGAAACAATCTTCTTTTTTTACAGAGCCTGCTTTGATGTTGTTGGCAATGTTGGACTCAGCTAATTCAGAAAGATTTAATATTTATTTTAATATTTATTTTTGCTATTATTATCCCTGGCTGGGGGATAATAACCCGCACTGGTGTGGCAGCTCTGGAATAATGGGGATGGTGATTCCATGCCAGCAAGGGAACCAGTCTGGGACATTTTGGGAGAATGGGAGGAAGTGGAGGAATAAAAAACCTTTGTAGCTTCCAAAGGTGCTGAGATGGGGCAGCAGCACCAGGTCCAGCACGGTGTGCTCAGAACCAGAAATCTGGGGGAGTTTCAGGAAAGTTGGAAGCCACAGCCAGGAATAAGGGAAAGCTCCAGGAAGGCTTTGGGGCAGCAGGAATTTCCCCATGGACAGGGGGCTCAGGAACTGCCCAGGGAGGGTTGCAGTGCCCATCCCTGCAGGTGGCACCTGGAGGTGGCACCCAGAGCTGGGGACAGGGTGGGGATGGGCACAGCTGGGACCCCAGGGCTGGGAGGGCTTTGCCAGCCCCAGGGGTTCAGGGATTCTGTGATTCTGGCTCCTGGGACCACGCTCAGTGTTTGCAGAGCCTTGGAGGAGAGCTGGGTGCATCCAGCTCAGTGTGAACCTCTCCAAAAGCAGAGCTCCTTTTCTGGAGCAGTTTGGCTGTTTAGGGCTGAAAACACATGAAATAAGTGCAGGGTTGGAGCCTGGAGAGATCACTGGATAAAACAAGCACGTGAGCAAAAAGCAGACACCGAATGTTCTCATGTGGGAATTTACACTCCACCTGCTCCCTGATTACAGCACAATTATTGCAGATTCTGGAGGATAAACCCACCATGGCAGCGCTTCAGGGAGGGCACAGAGCCCCTGTGGGAGCCCAGAGCCCTGCAGGCACCTTTCCCTGCTGCCACAGCCCAAACCACCCCTGGAGCTCAGAGACAGCATCAGGGGCACAGGGGGAAGCTCACCTGGCACTGCTGGGCCATTTCACCTGCTGTCCTTATGATGGAGAAGAAATGGGACCCGTCAGCTTTCTCACCCTGGACCTGTCGGACTGGGAAAGTGCTCAGAGACTGATCCCAGCTGGATTTTTCCTGCAGAGTGTTAGGAAAATTAATGCACAAACAGCAGAGGTTTATGTCCAAAAAGGAGACAGAGGAGTCCCTTTCTGGCTTTATTCCAATGAAGGCAGAGGCCATGGGGCATCCCCTGGGGTGTCTCCAGTTTTTGGAGGGTGCAGCCTCCTTTTTATCCCAATTTCCAGCCACATTTCCCTTCTCTCTTTCCCCATTTCTGAGGTACTTGAGAGGTTCAGACTTCCCAGAACACCTGATACCAGAGATTTCCCTCTGATGTATAACCCTCCCTTTTCATTTTTAATTCTTACTGAATTTAGGGGTTTTTCTTCTCACTTGTTTCTTTCATCTTTCAATGCCTAATTTCATTTCTCAGCAAACCTAAAGTTCATTTGTCAAAAGCGAATATCTTTTCCCGTTCATCAATCAGTGGAACCCTTCCCATTGTTTCTTTTATCTCCCAGAGCTGGTTTTACCTACCAGCAGACCCAGAGTTTGTTTGGAAAGACAAATCCCCCATTCCTCTCCAGAGTGTGCCAGAAGATGGATGCAGCACGCAGGCAGGACGTGGTGCTGAAGGTTCTCCCTGTGGCAGGCACTGCCTGACAGCAGAGCCTGGGAGGGGAGGGCTCTGGAGAGGAATTGTGCCCAGGATGCTCCTGCCTGCTCTTCCCCTGTGCCCCAGCGTGGACCAGAGCCTGTGTGCCTGTGCCACCTGGGAGAGGGCGCTGCCACCACCTGTCCTGCTTTGGGGCAAATCTGGGAGAAAACCTCCAAAGGGGCCCCTCCAGAAAGCAAACCCACACAGCCCCTCCCCACAGCTGGGTCAGGAAGGATTCCTTGGAGAGAAGTGGAAAGAACCTGTTCATTTACCAGGCACAGCACCCCCAGCACACAGAACCTGTTTATTTACCAGGCACAGCACCCCCAGCACACAAAACCTGTTTATTTACCAGGCACAGCACCCCCAGCACACAAACCTGTTTATTTACCAGGCACAGCACCCCCAGCACACAGAACCTGTTCATTTAACAGGCACAGCACCCCCCAGTACACAGAACCTGTTTATTTACCAGGCACAGCACCCCCAGCACACAAACCTGTTTATTTACCAGGCACAGCACCCCCAGCACACAGAACCTGTTCATTTACCAGGCACAACACAGAACCTGTTTATTTACCAGGCACAGCACCCCCAGCACACAAACCTGTTTATTTACCAGGCACAGCACCCCCAGCACACAGAACCTGTTCATTTACCAGGCACAGCACCCCCAGCACACAGAACCTGTTTATTTACCAGGCACAGCACCCCCAGCACACAGAACCTGTTCATTTACCAGGCACAGCACCCCCAGCACACACAATGAACAATACCAGGTGACACCACTCTGTCACCGCTCTGAAATGATGACAAATTCACAAAGTCTCTCTTGGGGTGGTCGCTCTGTTCTCAGTCCCTCCTGTGCTGGGGCAGCTGCTGCAGCCACAGGGTGCAAACTCTCGGGGTTCCCAGGCCCCAGTCTGGAGCAGGCTCGAGTTGGGCCAAAAAAGGGAAAGGAGAAACAGTCCAGGAAAATTTGGACTGCTTAGCTAAACTAACTAATGAGCAGGAGCAAAAAGCAAGAGCGAAGCAAGAGCAAAGCAGAAGCAAGAGCAAAGCAAAAAGCAGCAAAAGCAGCACCATGCACTGCCCTGTCTGTGTGTCCCACCAGCCGTGGGGGAGCGGCTGATAACAAAACCAAAAGAAACCATTCTCTCTTCAGAGCCAGTCTAGAAGGCACAGAACATGATACCCAGCACAAACAGAACACAGGAATGGGGATACAGCATCATAACCTCACCCTAGGACACCTCCTCACCATCCCAGGAGGGGCTGATAACACAATCCTGTTACATTTCTGAGCTGCTGGGACAGGAGTTTCTGCTCCAGGGGTCAGGAGTTTCCCAGTCAGAACAGCCTCTGATAGCAAGGAGGAAATTGGAATAAGCCAATATATCTCGTGCTGCTACAGAGCTCTTCACTGAGCTGCCCGCATTTCCATCTGCTCAATGTGATGGATTTATTTCCTGAGCTTTGGGGGCACTGAGAATTTGTATTGAGATTTGATTTGGAGTCATTAATACAGCCCAGTGACAGCCTAATGGAAATCAGTGTAAGCAGAACAATGGAACCACCCAAGGGCTGGGCTGGGGGGACCTCAGGGCTGGTGGCAAGGAAGAACAGATTTGTTCCAGCTCTGAGGAACAAACCCTTCTCTGGCCCTGAGTTCCTGCTCTGAGCCTGCCCAGCTCCCACAGTGGGGGATAAAACAGATAAAACAGCCACGTGAGGAAAAAGCACACACCAAGTGTTGTCCATGTGGGGATTTACACTCAGCTCAAACCTCACCTCAGCTCAGCATTTACCCTGAGCTCAAACCTGGGCAGGCACAAAAGGGGCCCTGGAAGCAGGAGGGATGGAAAAGGAAAATGCAGCATTTATCCCTTCTGCCTGCTGTGTGAAAGAACCCAGAAAATTTACAAACAACACAGATTAATCGTGGAAACATTAAAGTTCAAGTCATTACTCCTGTTCTTTTGGTGAGTGTTTCCTCACAAGCAGCTGAGATCCTGGCCAGGGTGTGCCCAGGGGCAGCTGTGACCACCCACAGCCCTCCTCCCACTGCAGCACACACAGCTCCTGCTTGAACACATCACAGGGGAAAGGCAGAGATCACAAACCCTGCTCAGAAACCTGAGCACTTGTGGTGCTCACAGGGTCCCAGGATGAGGGAAGGGACGAGGATCTGACTCCATGGTTCAGAGGGCTGATTTATTATTTTATGATATATATTACATTAAAACTATACTAAAAGAATAGAAGAAAGGATTTCATCAGAAGGCTGGCTAAGAGTAGAAAAATGGAATGATAATAAAATCTTGTGACTGACCAGAGTCTGAGCCAGCTGGGCTGTGATTGGCCATGAATTAGAAACAACCCCATGAGACCAATCACAGATGCACCTGTTGCATTCCACAGCAGCAGATAACCATTGGGTACATTTTGTTCCTGAGGCCTCTCAGCTCCTCAGGAGGAAAAATCCCACGGAAAGGATTTTCCATAAAACATGTCTGTGACAAGCACTGGCGCAGGCAGCAGCTCTGGAATGTGAATTCTGCTCCAGGCTGAGCTGGAGTCACTCCCAGGTCACTGCAGGCTGCTCAGTGAGGAGCCCCTGAGAGGAGCACGGTGGGCACTGCTGCATTCCACCCTGGGCTGGAGGGAGCAGCTCAGCTGAAATTTGGTTACAGGGGGAAGGGAAAGCCAACCACGATCGAGATGTACTGCAACTTTAATTCCAGATTTGGAGAAATAAATTTGAGCTAATTTGCTAAACACCACTTAATGGCTTGGGAAATTAGTTTTCCTGAATTAAGACATTATTGAATCCTGGTGTTTATGAGTTTGGGAACCCGGCAGAGCACAGAGCTCAGTGCCGGAGCGTTCTGCTCCCCCTGTACTGTAAATTACACAGTGCTGTGGAGGGCTGTGTGCGAGCCAGGCTGGCACAGCTCCTCCTCGGGCACCAGAGCTGCCCCAAGAGCAGGCTGGGGGCTGGGGGGTGGGACTGGACCTGCCCCCAGTGAGGGCTCAGGCACCAGCCTGGGGGGACGCTGGGGGCTCCTCTTGAGAGGCAAAACCAGCAGGCTGCTCCTGATGGAGCCAGGGTGCCAGCCTGGGTCAGGCTGGAGGGACCCCAGGGGGACACTGCTGCAGCAGGGCCACCCCGGGCACAGCAGCGTGTCCCTGTGGCCCTGGGATGGCCCCGGGAGGAGACCCCAGCCCTCTCTGGGCTCTGCCCAGGGCTGGCACTGCCCAGGGCAGCAGTTCTGGGCAGGGGAATTGCTGGGATCAGTCCCTGCCCCAGCGCCTCCCAGTCAAAACTGTCCAAAATAACAGAGGTGGCAGCCAGGGCTCTCCTGGGCACAGCCAGGGCTCCCCTGGGCACAGCCAGGGATGTCCTGAGCACAGCCAGGGCTCTCCTGGGCACAGCCAGGGCTGTTCTGGGCACAGCCAGGGATGTCCTGGGCACAGCCAGGGATGTCCTGGGCACAGCCAGGGCTGTCCTGGGCACAGCCAGGGATGTCCTGGGCACAGCCAGGGATGTCCTGGGCACAGCCAGGGCTCTCCTGGGCACAGCCAGGGCTGTCCTGGGCACAGCCAGGGCTGTCCTGGGCACAGCCAGAGCTCTCCTGGGCACAGCCAGGGCTGTCCTGGCACAGCCAGGGATGTCCTGGGCTCAGCTGCTCCCAGCAGGGTGAAAATCCCGAATTGCCAGGGAGAAGGAGCAGCTGGGAGCCACAGGCAGAGCTGGGGGTGGCACAGCAGCCCCACAGCCGTGGGGGTTCCAGGGAAGCAGGAGCAGTGCTGGGCCCCTCTGCTGTGAGCCCTGAGAGATCTCAGCTTTCCCAGGATTTCAGCACAAACTCCCGGCTTTTCTGCCCACCCACCCCTGTCAGAGATCCAGGGCGAGGCAGGAGCAGCCAGGACTTGCTGTGGTTTACATTTGTGCCTTTTGCTGCCTGAATTCCTGGTGAGGGAAGGGCTGGGGTCCCTGCGAGCAGGCAGAGGTCAGGAAAAGCAGAGTCAGGACATGCAGAGGGGACAGAGCAGCCAGGGCAGCTGGGAGATGGAGCTGCAGGAGCCCAGCCTGCCAAAGGCACACTGGCACAAATTCTGGGAGAGTTCTTGTAGGGATGAGCTGGGATCATTTCCAGGCTCCCCTGCTCCCTGTGTGGCACTGCTGGTTGCAAATACCAAGGGCTGCACCGACTTGGTGCAGAGCCTTTGTCCCAGCCTAAATCTGCATTTTTAAGTCAGGGTGGCCTCACTTGGAGAATGCACTGGAGCTCCCCACTGCCTCAGCAGAGCTGGAAAGGCAGAACGTCGCCATGATCCGTCAGGAGATGAAAAATCAGGAAATGGGCTTGCTCTATTCAAGAGGAAATAAACCAGAGAGATCCTGTAGGGATTGATGGAATTACAAAGAGAAGAGCAGGAGACATCAAACCTGGTACTTGATACCTCTTGCTGGGTATAAAACCCCAATTTCTAACCCAGAACTAATTTTCCCTCCGACTCACTTTGTTTCACTGAGGACACAGCCTCCCATGGAGTGAAGCAGCACCCTGCAGGGAGGTACCCTTGGAAAAGGAGCTGCAGGATCATCCTGGGAGCCACGGGGCCGGAGCCTCCTGCTGCAGCATGCCCGCTCCCAGGGATGCTCTGGGCGGGGCGCCGGGGGCTGCACAAAGAAACGCCATCAAGCAGCCCCTGCTGCAGCTCTGGGAAGGTCCCAGCCTGCTGGGCTGCGTTCAGCACACAGCCACAGGTTCAGCGCCACGCTAAATTCCACGATTAACCCATTGGCTTTGGAAGGAATGATCCCGGCTAAGAGGCTTTTCCTCACCACAGCAGAGTGGATGATCAGAGATCATCGCAGTAACGTACAGGTCAGGCCACTGCAGGTTTGCCAGGAAGAGCTTGGCTGGGCTGCTGTGACCCAGCAGGTTTAGGAGCTCCATGTTCAGCGGAGTCCCAGGAGCATCACGGGGTGGGAAGGATAACCAAAAAGTTCTGCTTTGAGCAGATTTTACCTGAGAGGGGTCAGCAGCATCTGCCACACCTTCCCCACCCTCACCAAGGGGCCAGGAAACTGCAGCTCATTCCTGGGACACCCCCAGGGATGGGCACTCCAAACCTCCCTGGGCACCCCCTGCCCAGGCCTGAGAACCCTGATTAAAAAAAAAAAAAAAAATTTAAGAAAACACATAAAAAAATAAACCACACAAAAAAAACCACCAAACAAACAAACAAAAACCCCCAAAAAAACCAAAACAAACAAAACCACAAAAAACAAACAAAAAAACCCAAAAAACCCAAACCAAAACAAACAATAAAAAATAAAATTAAAAAAAAAAAGAAACAAAACTAACAAAAAACCCCCAAACAAACAAAATTTTAAAACCCAAAATACTGATGCTTTGTGCAGGCTGCCCTAGAACAGAGGCTGGGCAGAGTTCCAGAATAAAGCAGGGATTGATTCCAAGGATCTCCTCCATGGATGCACCTTGGGCAGCACCAGAGCCCAGCCAGGGCTGCACCCAAGATGAACCAAAATGGCCCCAAAATGCACGGCCGGGCACGGGGTCTGTCCCTGGGATCAGTTCTGCTCCATTTGCACCTTGCAGTTCATTGTCCCATCCCAGCTTTAGCCCCTGCAGTCCCACCCTGCTTGTTTTTCTCTCTCCAGCCCACGGGGTTTGTGCTCCTGGGCTGAGATTTGGATCATTTGTCCTTGGTGCCCAGCTGGAGCAGGAATTGTTTTGTCTCCCTGCTCTGTGCACAGAGCTCACCATGCCCTGATGTGAGCCCAGACCCCACACTAAAGCAGCACAGAATGTGAAACATAGAAAAGCCAAACCCTGAGGCATCACCTCTTTCCTTGGGAAAACCCTGCTGAATTGAGGAAAGGGGAACATTCCCAGGGCACCTGGCAGGATCCTGCCACACTCCTTTATCCACTCCTTGGAAAATGATTCCCTCTCAGCCAAAAGAACGTGAAATCCAGATCAGTGCCCGTGCCCCAGACTGCCAGTGCAGGGACCAGAATGAGCCAACCATCATTAAATTACATTCTGCTGTTTATTCCATTTTGCTTATGATGCCATTTTTCTCCCCATTGCAGCCATGCAATGAGTGATTCCATTGTGCAGCCCCACTCTGAGGGCCTGCCTGGAAGGATGGGATATTGATGTTAATCAGCCCCGTGCCTGCCTGCCATCCCCAGCCCTGCTCATTTGTCTCCTGGTGCCACTCCTGATTACCCGCTTTGGGCACAGATTGCTGCAATCAGGGGGCAGGAGCAGCTCCCTGCACGGGGGCCTTGGATCAATCTCCTGATCACAGCCACAATCCATTTCCTGGATAAAGGCCTGTAACTTTGCACTTTGGGCATTCATTAACTAATTAATGCCACTGATTGCAAGGAGAGGCAGGTAGAGCTGTGAATCAACATGCAGAAGCAGCAGCACAATTTTATACAGCATGGAAAGAGTGAATGAGGAGCAGAACTGGGGGTACCAGAGACACAAATGAGGGTGGAGGAGCTTTGCTGGCTCCTAACTCAGCAGCCTTGAAAATAAACCCTGCTCAGGCTCAGAGCTGCCCCAGACCCTGCTCAGAACTGCAGCGTTCTCCTGCTGCTCTGCCCAGTTTGTTCTTGATTCCTTCATGGTTTACACACACCTTGAGCACATGGTCCCTGGGCATCTCAGCTCAGAGCCGGGCTGGGTTTGGGGTCCCACAGCCAAACCCAAACCCACCCTGCTGCTCCAGGGCTGCTCCTCCCTGAGCCCTCCCAGCGCAGCTCCAGGGATGCTGGGGAATTCCAGGCAGTGCCCAGGTACCAGCCAGGCCCAGCGCAGCTCCAGGGATGCTGGGGAATTCCAGGCAGTGCTCAGGTACCAGCCAGGCCCAGCGCAGCTCCAGGGATGCTGAGGCTGGAATGCAGGGCTGGGGAATTCCAGGCATTGCAGCACAATTCCAGGAACGCTGAGGGATTCCAGGCAATGCTCAGGTATCACCCAGGCCAGCACCTGGAGCTGCTCTCTCATCTGGGGTTTGGTCACCTGTGCCCCACAGCACAGCCCCAGGCACACAGAATTATTTACCTTGGAAAGGACCTGAAGGGGATTGAGTGCAGCTGCTGCCAGCCCTGCCCAGGCCACACTGCCAATGTCCCCAGGTGCCACCTCCACAGGGCTGTTCAACCCCCAGGGATGGCTCTGCCCAGCTCCCTGTGATGCCTCAGGGTTTGGATTTTCTGTGTTTCACACTCTGAGCTGCTTTAGTGTGTGGGTCTGGGCTCACATCAGGGATGCTGAGCTCTGTGCACAGAGCAGGGAGACAAAACAATTCCTGCTCCAGCTGGGTACCAAGGACAAATGACCCAAATCTCAGCCCAGGAGCACAAACCCCGTGGGCTGGAGAGAGAAAAACAAGCAGGGTGGGACTGCAGGGGCTAAAGCTGGGATGGGACAATGAACTGCAAGGTGCAAATGGAGCAGAACTGATCCCAGTGACAGACCCCGTGCCCGGCCGTGCATTTTGGGGCCATTTTGGTTCATCTTGGGTGCAGCCCTGGCTGGGCTCTGGTGCTGCCCAAGGTGGGTCCATGGAGGAGATCCTTGGAATAAATCCCTGCTTTATTCTGGAGCTCTGCCCAGCCTCTGCTCTGGGGCAGCCTGCACAGGGCATCACCAGCACATTGTCCAGGAGGACAGGAGGGCAAGGAAGGTACAACTGTCATTAGCTGAGACCAATCAATTGTGGGATCAATTAAACAATCTGCTGAGCTGTGGGAGCACAGACCCTGCTGACGCCCCTTTACTGCTCCAAGATAATCTGGTTTATCGCCAGACTCCTGCTGACCCTTCAGACAGGCACTTTGCTTAACTCAGAAGTGGGGACGGGCATTAAACCTATTTCCCATTTGCTCATTTACAGTAATATAACATAACCTAATATAAAATTATATAAAATCATATTACAATAGAATAGAAATAATACAAAATTATATACATCAATATATTAATTTTTTCTATTATTATAACTATTGTATTAAGTATTATTAATTATTAATGAATCAATAGCTATATAACATAATATATTAATTTTAAAATAAAATATAAATAATACAAAGTTATATACAATCTATCAATATATTAATTATTACATACATTTATTATTTTTCTACTATTGAAATAAAAATAAATAATACAAAAATTAAACAATCAATATATTAATTATTACATATTATTATAATATTATATTAAGTATTATTAATTATTAATGAATCAATAGCTATATAACATAATATATAAATGTTTAAATAAAAAATAAATAATACAAAATTATATACAGTCTATCAATATATTGATTATTATATTTATGATAATTATTATATTAAGTATTATTAATTATTAATTAGTGAATTGTTATATAACATAATAGATTAATGTTAAAATAAAATATAAACAATAGAAAGTTATAAAGTATAATATAACAAATTCTGTATTTCATTTACAAACCCTGGCCCAGGGTGCCCAGAGAAGCTGTGGCTCCCCCTGGATCCCAGGGAGGAGCCTGGGCAGAGGTCTGGGAAGGGGTTCATGTGGAGAAATCCTCCGGCCAGGGTGGGGGGTGGGAGGGGGGTTGGGTTTGGGGGCTGGGTTTGGGGCTGGGGTTGGGTTTGGGTTTGGGGCTGGGGTTGGGGTTGGGTTTGGGGTTGGGGCTGGGTTTGGGTTTGGGGCTGGGGTTGGGTTTGGGTTTGGGGCTGGGTTTGGGGTTGGGTTTGGGGTTGGGGGTTGGGTTTGGGTTTGGGTTTGGGGTTGGGTTTGGGGTTGGGGTTGGGTTTGGGGTTTGGGGTTTGGGGCTGGGGTTGGGTTTGGGTTTGGGTTTGGGGTTGGGTTTGGGGCTGGGGTTGGGTTTGGGGTTGGGTTTGGGGCTGGGGTTGGGTTTGGGGCTGGGTTTGGGGTTTGGGTTTGGGTTTGGGGTTGGGGTTGGGGTTGGGTTTGGGGCTGGGGTTGGGGTTTGGGGCTGGGTTTGGGGTTGGGTTTGGGGCTGGGGTTGGGTTTGGGGCTGGGTTTGGGTTTGGGGCTGGGGTTGGGTTTGGGGCTGGGTTTGGGGTTGGGTTTGGGGGGTTGGGGTTGGGTTTGGGGCTGGGTTTGGGGTTTGGGGCTGGGGTTGGGGCTGGGGTTGGGTTGGGGCTGGGGTTGGGTTTGGGGCTGGGGTTGGGTTTGGGTTTGGGGTGGGAGCCCAGCATTCCCCCCCGAGCTCTCTCCTGGCTCTGCATCATCTCCCCCGGCATTCCCAGGGCATGGAGCAAACGCCCTCAGAGCCCTCTTGGTTTGCCCTTGCCCGGGATCTCCCCCTGGGCAGAGGATGGGTTGGAGTGCCCAGAGACAGCGAGGCTGCAGGGAAGTGCTGCCTTTCTGTCTCCAAGCAGCTCCCGTCCTGCTGGTGCTGGACCCCATCTCTGCTGCCAGCCCTCCCAATAAACAGAATCATTTACAGAGAAACCTGACTGCAGCTCGTGGAAGCAGTGACAGGACAGTCCTGCTCTTCATTTCTGCATTGGAATTTGTGGTTTCCTTTGGTTTTTTTTAATTGAAAGTCAAAATGGATTTTTTTTTTTTTCTCAGAAACTGCCCAAAGCAAAGACTTTCATTTTTAAGCAGTTCACTGTTCTGCTTTCCCCAGGGCATCCCAGGGCAATGGAGGTTTTGGTGCAGCAATTTCAGAGGCTGACATGGAGCAAACTCTCTCTGTTCACTGCTGAGACCTCAGCAACAGAAAGCAGAGGCAGTGATTTGAAAGATTTGCTCATTTTTAATTAGTGAGAAGCCAAAACCCATCAGTGCCTCACCTGGACTCCCCTCCTGCCAGTGCCAGAGAGGAGAGACCATCAATCCTGCTGTGCTGAGGCTCTCCTGGCCCTTCAACCACAGCCACCCATCCCTGACTGAGCCCACACCCACAGGGACTGCAGGGCCAGAAACCCCTTATGTCCAGAAGCATCCTTTATGTACAGAAATCCCCTTTATTTCCAGAAACCCCCTTTATGTCCTGAAACCCCCTTTATCCCCAGAAATGCTCTTCATTTCCAGAAATCCCCTTTATTTCCAGAAATCCCCTTTATTTCCAGAAATCCCTTTATTTCCAGAAACCTCCTTTACATCCAGAAATCCCCATTATGTCCAGAAATTCCTTTTACGCCCAGAATTCCCCTTTACGTCCAGAAATCCCCTTTGTGTCCAGAAATTCCTTTTATGCCCAGAAATGCCCTTTATGTCCAGAAATCCTCTTCATTCCAGAAACCCCCTTTATGTCCAGAAATTCCTTTTATGTCCAGAAATCCCCTTTACATCCAGAAATCCCCTTTATGTCCAGAAATCCTTTTATTCCCAGAAATGCCCTTTATGTCCAGAAATCCCCTTTACTTCCAGAAACACCCTTTATGTCCAGAAATCCCCTTTATCTCCAGAAACCCCTTTTATGTTCAGAAATCCCCTTCATGTCCAGAAACCCCTTTATGCCAGAAAACCATTTCCAGAAATCCATTTATTTCCAGAAACCTCCGTTACATCCAGAAATCCCCTTTATGTCCAGAAACCCCCTTTATGCCCAGAAATGATCTTCATTTCCAGAAATCCATTTATGTCCAGAAACCTCCTTTACATCCAGAAATCCCCTTTATGTCCAAGAAACCCCCTTTATGCCCAGAAATTCCTTTTATGTCCAGAAATCCCCTTTATGTCCAGAAATCCTTTTATTCCCAGAAATTTCCTGTATGTCCAGAAATCTCCTTTATGTCCAGAAATTCCCTTTACTTCCAGAAACACCCTTATGTCCAGAAATCCCCATTATCTCCAGAAATCCCCTTTACTTCCAGAAACCCCCTTTATGTCCAGAAATCCCCTTTATGTCCAGAAACCCCTTTTATGTTCAGAAATCCCCTTCATGTCCAGAAACCCCCTTTATGCCCAGAAATGATCTTCATTTCCAGAAATCCATTTATGTCCAGAAACCTCCGTTACATCCAGAAATCCCCTTTATGTCCAGAAACCCCCTTTATGCCCAGAAATTCCTTTTATGTCCAGAAATCCCCTTTATGTCCAGAAATCCCCATTATCTCCAGAAATCCCCTTTACTTCCAGAAATCCCCTTTACTTCCAGAAATCCCCTTTATGTCAAGAAACCCCTTTTATGTCCAGAAATCCCCATTATCTCCAGAAACCCCCTTTATGCCCAGAAATTATCTTCATTTCCAGAAATCCCCTTTATGTCCAGAAACCCCCTTTATGCCCAGAAATTCCTTTTATGTCCAGAAATCCCCTTTATGTCCAGAAATCCTCTTCATTCCAGAAACCCCCTTTATGTCCAGAAATTCCTTTATGTCCAGAAATCCCCTTTACTTCCAGAAACCCCCTTTATGTCCAGAAATCCTTTTATGCCCAGAAATGCCCTTTATGTCCAGAAATCTCCTTTACTTCCAGAAACACCCTTTATGTCCAGAAATCCCCTTTATGTCCAGAAACCCCTTTTATGTTCAGAAATCCCCTTCATGCCCAGAAACCCCTTTATGATTTATTTCCAGAAATCCCCTTTATGTCCAGAAACCTCCTTTATATTCAGAAATCCCCTTTATGCCCAGAAACCCCCTTTATGCCCAGAAATGATCCTTTTATTTCCAGAAATCCATTTATGTCCAGAAACCTCTTTACATCCAGAAACCCCCTTTATGTCCAGAAATCCCTTTTATGTCCAGAAATCCCTTTTATATCCAGAAATCCCTTTATGTCCAGAAATCCTTTTATTCCCGGAAATGTCCTTTATGTCCAGAAATCCCCTTTACTTACACCCTTTATGTCCAGAAATCTCCTTTATGTCCAGAAATCCCCTTTATGTCCAGAAACACCCTTTATTCCCAGAAACACCCTTTATTTCCAGAAATCCCCTTTATTCCCAGAAATCCCCTTTATTCCCAGAAATGCCCTTTATTCCCAGAAATGCCCTTTATTCCCAGCAGTGGGGGCACCGGGCTCTGCCCCCTCCACTCCCTCTGTGGGAATCAGCTCTGCAGGAAGAGGATTCTCCCTGCCTTGGTAGCACCTCAGCTGCACTGAGATGTTCTGGAGGATGCAGGAGCGGCGTTTGTTTCACAACAAAGCCGTAAAAACACACAGCTGCAATTTGTAAGGAGATCTGTGCACAAGATCCAGACACATCAACCTCCAGCTGACTGTGTCTGAATTATTAAATCAATATTTTATTCTTTTAGGAGGAAAAACATCACATCTGAGGGGGAAATTATTTTTAATACAAACAAAACACGGGCCTTGAAAGGCTCAGCCTACCGTGCCTACACTCACAGCCCCCTCAGATGGAGAAGGTCTTTATTAAAAATGCTCTTTAAAGTGAAAGGAATTCTTGTTTTGCAGGCAGTGCCTGTTCCAAGCAGAAGCACAGCTTTGCTGTGATTCCAGGGAAGGGCTTTTCTCTTCAAAGGAGAAAAAAGAGAAATATATTTAAAAAAAGATATTTTGTTTCATGGGGTAAAGCCTGGTCTAAGAACTGACTGGTTTGGGTTGGAGGGACCCCAAACCCCACCCGGTGCCAGCCCTGCCATGGCAGGGAAACCTTCCCCTGTCTCAGGTGCTCCAACCTGGCCTTGGGCACTGCCAGGGATCCAGGGCAGCCCCAGCTGCTCTGGGCATTCTGGGTTAATCCCCACCTGGTGTCATTGCTTCAAAACCAGTGATGGCCACGCTGATTCCAACAGGCAAACGTGGAAAAGTTCCCTTGGAGAGGTGTCAGTGGTTCCTTCCAGCTCAGGAATGCCCCAGCAGAGCTGGAGACCCCACGTCCCTGAAAAGCTGCCTGGGATGTGAGCTCAAGCAAGCAGGAGAATTTACAAAGACTGGGTTTTTCTCTCTCTAAATAAATAACGAGCTGAGAAAGAAGAGGAGTGTTCAGAGAATGTTCAGTGAATTGGCAAAGATTTCTTTGCTTTTTTTGAAATCAAACCCTTCATTTTATCAGCAGCTGACTCCAAAATGAGCTACACAAGGCACTGCGGGGAAGGAGATGATCTTTAAGGTCCCTTCCAAGCCAGACCATTCAATGATTCACCTTGAAAATTATCCTCAGAGTTAAATATTGGCAAATTATTCACTTCTATTAAAGGAGAAGGGAAAGGGATGGGGTTGTGGTCTGCACTGAAGGTGAGAGCACAGGATCAGCTCTCTGACTGTTCATTATTTTAAAAAAGAACAAAAATAAAATCCTTGCTTCTCTCCCAAAGCCAAGCCCCGCTGAGCACCTGGATAAGGAAATACAACAATCAAAAAGCAGTTGTAGCTCCTCCCTCCCTCACAGGAGAGGAGGGGAAAAAGGTTCAATTTAGAGCAATTTTGACAATGTGAAGCATCCAGTCAGGGCTGAGAGGACCCTCTCACAAACTCCTAAAAGCTCCAAGCCAGCTCCAGGTCTGTCTCTGGGAAGGGAAACTGGGAGGAACTGGGAATGCAGAAATGATGTTTTTCCTTGGGAAGGGGACGGAGTTTTCCCTTTCAAGGAACAAACATCATTTCCGCATTTCCAGCACTCCCAGTTTGTCCCATTTCCCTTCCCAGCATGGAGACTTGAAAGACAAGAACCTCAGGTGGAAAGAGGCCAAGGAGAAGTGCCAGGATTGCTCAGAGGAATGAGAATGCAGAGGGAAGGGCCAGTGCAGAGGCAGCAGTGCCCAGTGGCAGCAGAACAAGGGAAACACAAGGCACGGGCACTGCGCTGGCCCTGCAGCACAAACCAACTGGAATTGCTTGCAGAAGCACACCCAGAGCATCTCTGTGCATCCAGAGGAGTAAATCTGGAGCCTCCTGGGAGCTCTGCCATCATTTGTTCTCATTTCTCTGACTCCTCTCCGTTTCTGCTCGGGATTAGCTCTCCCAGCAATGATCACAGCAACAGGGAAGCCTGCTCCCAGGGGGTGCCATGGAAGCAATATTTACCAAAGCAAACCCAAGCAAAGGAATCAAAATACGAAGAACTAAGTTAAAAAAAATTACCAGTCACAAAGTACTTCAAAAAGAGAATAAAAATGGTTTTAACTCTTGCTCAACCACTAAAAAGCCTTGTTGGGAGGCTGAAAACCAGACTGACCAAACTGACCAAATCCTCCCAAAATCAACTTCTGCACATCTTCACATTGCCCACATTGTGCACAGTTTGTTCCCTCAGGATTTTGCATTCTACCTAATGAAGAAAAGCCACATAACATTATCCCTTTGATTTTTCCTCTTATTTATCTCGGGTTCAGACCAGTACAAGCCAGCCAAGGATGCCAGCACACAAACTGCTCCTCACATTACCCAAGCAAAGCCATTGTCAGCATTTTATTGGCGTCTGAAGCCAAAATGAACAAGCTCAAGCCCTTGGCAGCCCACTCCACCCTAATCTAGCTTTTAATGACAATTTCCTAATTTTCAGTGCCTTGTACTCAGGGAGGCAAACCCCGAGCTCCATCTGGGGATACCCTGGGTTCACTCTCCTCCCTGTGATCCAACCAGCTCCAAATGAAGCTGCTCCCCACGGCCTGGCCTGGCTGTCTGGGGAGCTCCCAGGGCTGTCTCTCAGTGCTCTTGGTTGAACTGAAAACCACTAAAAACCACTAAAAACCATTAAAAACCATTAAAAACCATTAAAAACAATTAAATCCATTCCACTCCTTGGTGTGTTTTTCCACCCTGAAAACTGAACAAAGTGCAGCCACCCAGAAGCCCCGGGGCACTCACCTGAGCAGGAGCACATCCAGGAGATCCCTCAGGGATGTGAAACCAGGAGCAGCTGGAGGCTGCAGACACCTGGGCAGGTGGCAGGGCCTGGGGCAGCCCTTTCCCTTGTCCCTGCCCACCCCACAGCCAGGAATCCCTTCCCAGGGTCCCACTGACCCTGCCCTCCGGCACTGGGCAGCCATCCCCCCTTGTCCTGGCACTCTGAAGTAGTCCAAGCTCATTTTTCCAAGGCAGCAGAAAGTTCATTCATTGCCTTGATTATAAAATATCCAGCACACACCCAAATAAGAATTACTGGGAGTTGGAGAAAGTATCCCCCCTCACTCCAAGCAAACAGAAGTCTATAGATTTAAGGAGCAATAACTTAAAATTTAGGTCTCCTGGGGAAAAAAAATCACAACCAGAGCATCTTTGGAGCAGCACAGAGATATCCTGATGTCCCTCCAGCCACAATATCCTACCTGTGCAGCCAGAGTGACTCTTGTTCCCAATATCCTCAGATTTCCAATGGATCTCACTGAATTTGCACACAAATCATCATTGGCAGGAGCCCCCTCTGGTTTTCCATCTCTCCAGTAAAAATCACCAGCCCTGCGTTATTTTCCCCATTATTTCCTGGAATCCCAGAGTGTCCTGAGCTGGAAGGGACCCACAAAGATCCAGTCCAACCCCTGGCCCTGCACAGACACCCCAACAACCCCCACCCCATCCCTGACAGCATTTTCCAGTTGAGTTCTGGCAAAAAAAACCTCTTCAAAAAGTTTCACCCCTGAAAACAGGCTTGAAATGCTTCTTAATTACAAAAGTTAAATATTTATTTATACAAATATGATGAGAAAAATCTCATGCAGACTCTTCACACACAGGAACAGAACCCAAATCCAACGGGGATGGCTTCACCACAGAACTGGGGTTGGAAGGCTGAGGGGAACCCTGCCCACGGCGAGTTCTGGGCCGGAGAGTTCTCCCATGGAACATGTGCCAAGATTTCCACACTCTTCACCAAGATTTACAATGAATAGCTGATTACTACTACTCAAGGACTGGACAGAGACGGATGAGCAGCGGGAGCGGGTCCTGCAGACCACCAGACCCCACACACTTGGTGGAAATGCAGAGGTGCCAAAAGATTGCTTGAGATAATTCCCCTAAATGATGGAAATGCCTTGAGATTGCTCTGGATGGCATCTGCTTCTGCTTAATTATAAATCTGCATCGGAGTCATAACTTGTGTATATTACAAGTAATTTGCATAATTAAAACAATTAAGGGATCGACATATCATGGCAATTAGAAATGCATCGAACTCTGGATGTTGTACAAAAGAGAGCTTCAATATGAAACATTAATTCTTTGAGAACAGAATATCCTTCCCATTCCTGCAGAACAGCCTTCCCCACTGCAGTGGGTGCTCCCCAAACTCCGTTCAGAGGCAGCTTTGACCTCCCGCTCCTGGTGCTGCTCTGGGACCCCGCGCGTTTCCTCCTTCCTTGGAACCCCTTCCCGCAGCCCAGCCCGGGCACGTGTCTTTATTGCCAGCTCCACTTGCTCTTATCTCATTTTCCGCAGCCTTATCCTGTTTTCCTTGTCCCTCTTTTTGAGGATGAGGATGAACTGGTTGAAGAAATGCTCCTGGTCCTTCTTCTTCGGGACGAGGCGGAAGCGCTGGTCCCGGCCGTGCTTCTCGGCGAACTCCTTGAAGGTTGTCCTGTGGGAAAGGCAAAGTCCTTGAAGGTTGTCCTGTGGGAAAGGGGACCTGGGCAGCTGGGGCTGTGCCTGGCACCCCCGGGCTCCTGTCCTGCACCCACCCCCAGAACCAGGGTGTACAAAGAGAATCCCACTCTTTTGCCACAGAGATGGTTCGCTCAGTAAGAGCTGCTCGGAAGGAGCTCGCTTGGGTTTCAGGATGGCAAACTTAAATTCATTTTGCTTGGTTTTTCTTGCTAGACCATGATGCAAAAGGTACAAGGGTTGATCTTTGCTGTTAATAGCTTAGTTTTCATTATTATTTCATCTTTCCCTTAAGGAACGTAGTCTCGATCGCGCCAATGGTGTCTTTTCTATCGCCTATACTGGGACTAGAAAAGGGGACCTGGGCAGCTGGGGCTGTGCCTGCCACCTGTCACAAACATCTTTTATGGAAAATCCTTTCCTTGGGATTTTTCCTCCTGAGAAGCTGAGAGGCCTCAGGAACAAAATGTAACCAATGATTATCTGCTGCTGTGGAATGCAACAGGTGCATCTGTGATTGGTCTCATGGGGTTGTTTCTAATTAATGGCCAATCACAATCCAGCTGGCTCAGACTCTGTCCGAGACACAAGCCTTTGTGATCATTCTTTTCTATTCTATTCTTAGATAGCCTTCTGATGAAATCCTTTCTTCTATTCTTTTAGCATAGTTTTAATGTAATATATATCATAAAACAATAAATCAGCCTTCTGAACCATGGACTCAGATCCTCGTCCCTTCCCTTATCCTGGGACCCCTGTGAACACAGTCACAGACACCCCCAGGCTCCTGCCCTGCACCCACACCAGGAACCAGGGCATGGGAGTGGGCGTTAGGAATGGGATGGAGAATCCTCCTCCTCTTCCTCCTGGGATGGAGGAAGATGAGCCCCCACGAGGGCTCTGGGCACTGGGGCAGCCAGCAAGGATTAAAATGGCATTTCAGAAGGGTTGGTGGCTGGCAGGAGGCTGCTGAGCCATTAAAGCCATGCTCACAGAGCAGTGACAGGGAGGTTTTATTTCAGCTCCTGCATGTTTTGTATTTCCAAGGCGAGCTCCCTCCTAGCAGGGTTTTCTACCTTCATTGCCTTTCAGGCTGCATGCCCGGCTCCTTTCCCCAAGGTGACTCTTTGCTTTTTATTGGAAATATTTGGGATTTATTCCTCTCATTGTGTGCCTAAATCAAGGCAGGGAAAGGAGCTTCCTCAGTGCTTTGTTGTCACAGTCAGCTCCCAAAACCCTTCAGGGGTGAAATGCCCCTGGCCTCTGGGCCAGCACAGCTTTTCCCCTGGGCACTGGGAATATCAGTGCTGGAAGCAGAGTTTGGGTGGGACATCAGCCCAGAATATCCCTAATTTTGTTGTAAAACGTTTCTTGTAATTACAATTATTCCAGCCCCACGTGCTGTTTGGATCTGTGTGCCCACGCAGGTCGTGCTGAATAATTATCTGCATGTTTTATCAGAGAAAACAGTCATTTCTTTGTTCCAGCAATTTAACAATATTTATAATATAAACCCCTTTATTTTCATGTAATTTACAAATGAGAAAGCACTGCCCTAAGCACTGCCACTGCCACTGTGTGAGTCTGGATCCATCACTAGAAAAACAAAGTAAAACATAAATTGTGCCTTGCACGCTGTATTTTAATTTAAACACAGAATTGTAGAGCCACAGAAGGGTTTGGGTTGGGAGGAATCTCACAGATCATCTTGTTCCAGCCCCCTGCCATGGGCAGGGACACATTCCATGGATTTAATGGTGTAGCATTAACAGGAACTTTGAGAAATTATATTTCTCTTCCACCAAGCCCAAGACTAAATGCAATTTCTGAGTAATTACACCTGCATGTGTAATATGGATGAGATTGAACATTGTGGTACTGATTTTCCATAAGTAATGTGTGTTCTACAATCACTGCATATACAGGAATATAAAATAAATGTGCTGTGCAAAGTGCTGCACATTCTGAGGGAGAGAGGGAGAGGGGAAGGGACAGAGAGAGGGAGAGTGGGAGACACAGATGGAACATTTCTTCTCCCAGGAATACAACACAATTCTGGAAAATACCAGGGAAGAGATGCCACCCCAGCATTGGAACTGGCATCTTCCTCTTGCTAGGAAGAATTCTGGGCTGAAAAGCTCAGCCTAAATGACAAAGCCGAGCTTCCCAACCCTTCCTAAGGCAACACCTACCTTGGGGATAACTTGGATTCTTCCAGAAGCTTCTTGAATTCTTCCTTGGCCAACAGCAGTTTGTTCTTCTTCTCTTTGTACTCCTCCCTGACCCGGGTCTTGACAAACTGCTCGAAAATCTGGCCAGGGAAGGGAGCCAGGACAAGGAGTTATGGACAAAGCCTTGGGGGGTTTTGGCAAGCCCAGGGCCTGCAGTCCTCATCTGCCTCCCCACGTGTCCAGGAGTTTCCATCCCATCCCCTCCAAGGACTGGCCCTCTGTCCTGGCTGCAATTGGGCATTTAATTAAAGGGCAGCAGTGTTGGTATTGATCCCAGAGCCCCAGACTGGTTTGGGCAGGAAGGACTCAAAGCCCAGCCAGTGCCAGCCCTGCCATGGCTGATAAAATGATCCCATGGCTGATAAAATGATCCCATGGCTGATAAAATGATTCCATGGCTCCAAGGAATGTCTCTGGACTGACTCATCATGCCCAGGTGCTGTCCTTGCCCATTCCCTGAAATGAATCCCAAACTCCCTGCTCAGGCTCTTTAGCAGCCCTTTCCATCCTGGCAGCTCCTCATACATTTTCATTCCTGTGTTTCCTTATTATTTTGTTTCACTTTTCTTTCCTTAGGAAAGGAGATATTGGAAAGGGAGCAAATGAAGATGTATGTGCCCATTCCTGTGGTAAATACCTACAGGAAGCTCTCTGGAGAACCACGGGACAATATGGAATAAGTTCATTTTTCATCCTGTTTATTTAAAAAATGGACGATTCGATATTAAAAATTATTCCTTCTGCAGGATGACAGAAGACTTTTAAGGGAGAGGAATAACCACAGAACAGCACATTCACCTTCTCTGCAAATCCCTGCATCTCTCCTGAATTCTGTAGATTCATCTGCAGACTTTGGAACCCTTAGTGATAATTAATGCCCAAATTACCAAGGCAGCAAAAACCCCACATCCCTTTGGAGCTCCCCAGAAAAACCCAACCCTGGCAGAGAGTCAGGCCCCAGTGCTTTGTCCAGTGGGGTCAGCACCAACCCTGCCACACTCCTGGGAAAGGTCCTAAACAATGGAAATCCAGCAGTGTCCCTGCACTATCCCAATAATCCAGGGTAGAACAGTTCCCTTGGGGCCATTTCCTTCCTATTCCCAGATCCCCATTCCCAGGTTCCCCATTTCCAGGTCCCCATTCCCAGGTCCCCCCATTCCCAGATTCCCCATTCCCAGATTCCTCATTCCCAGGTTCCCCATTCCCAAGTTTTCCAGGCTCAGGAGCTGTTCCTGCACCCCAAGGGTTCCTGTGATCAAACCTTGGAGCCCCTGCTTGTCCAAGGAGAGAACCCTGAGAACCACAGAATATCCTGATGGGAAGGGACTCACAACTCCCAGACCCCAAACCCCACAGAGTCCAACTCCCAGACCACAAACCCCGCAGAGCCCAACTCCCAAATCCCCAAACCCCACAGAGCCCAACTCCCAAATCCCCAAACCCCACAGAGCCCAGCTCCCCAGACCCCAAACCCCACAGAGCCCAACTCCCAAATCCCCAAACCCCACAGAGTCCTGCTCCCAAATCCCCAAACCCCACAGAGTCCAGCTCCCAGACCCCAAACCCCACAGACCCAACCCCAAATCCCCAAACCCCACAGAGCCCAGCTCCCAGACCCCAAACCCCACAGAGTCCAGCTCCCAGACCCCAAACCCCACAGACCCCAGCTCCCAAATCCCCAAACCCCACAGAGCCCAGGTCCCAAATCCCCAAACCCCACAGAGCCCAGGTCCCAAATCCCCAAACCCCACAGAGCCCAGGTCCCAAATCCCCAAACCCCACAGAGCCCAGGTCCCAAATCCCCAAACCCCACAGAGTCCAGCTCCCAAATCCCCAAACCCCACAGAGCCCAGCTCCCAGACCCCAAACCCCACAGAGTCCAGCTCCCAGACCCCCAAACCCCACAGACCCCAGCTCCCAGACCCCCAAACCCCACAGAGCCCAGCTCCCAAATCCCCAAACCCCACAGAGCCCAGCTCCCAGACCCCAAACCCCACAGAGCCCAGCTCCCAAATCCCCAAACCCCACAGAGCCCAACTCCCAAATCCCCAAACCCCACAGACCCCAGACCCCAAAACCCCATGCTGTGGGGATGGTGAGGATCCCCCCGCTGGGCAGAGCCAAACCTGTGAGTGTCCTCAGGGAAATTCTGATTTTACAGAATTCTTTTCCCCTCCCAGGGGAGCTTCTGCAGGCTCCTGGTCAGTCTGGGGGTGCTGGCTGCAGCAGGGCCATGGGGCTGGGGCATTGGGCACTCACCTGGGGCACGGGGCACTCACATGCGGCTCTGAGCACTCACCTGGGCCATTGGGCACTCACCTGGGGCTCTGGGCACTCACCTGGGCCATTGGGCACTCACCTGGGGCTCTGGGCACTCACCTGGGCCATTGGGCACTCACCTGGGGCACGGGGCACTCACCTGGGGCTCTGAGCACTCACCTGGGGCACGGGGCACTCACCCGGGGCACGGGGCACTCACCTGGGGCACGGGGCACTCACCCGGGGTACGGGGCACTCACCTGCTTCCTCTCCTCGGGGTTGAGCAGGAGGTAGCGTGGGTCAAACACGATCTTGTGCAGCTCCTTCTCCCAGGTGGAGAACGCCGACACCTGGGCACACACAGCAGGATTTCATCAGGATGGGCAAGGAGTGAGTGAATGCTCCCGAGCTGAGCAGCCCTGGGCAGCATCCTTGGTGGGGCTGATTTTAATCTCTGGCACAGCCCTGGTGGCGCCTTGTCACAGATATGTTTTATGGAAAATCCTTTCCTTGGGATTTTTCCTCCTGAGAAGCTGAGAGGCCTCAGGAACAAAATGTAACCAATGGTTATCTGCTGCTGTGGAATGCAACAGGTGCAGCTGTGATTGGTCTCATGTGGTTGTTTCTAATTAGTGGCCAATCACAGCCCAGCTGACTCGGACTCTCTGTCCGAGCCACAAGCCGTTGCTATCATTCCATTCCTTTTCTATTCTTAGCCAGACTTCTGATTAAATCCTTTCTCCTATTCTTTTAGTATAGTTTTAATGTAATATATATCATAAAATAATAAATCAGCCTTCTGAACCATGGAGTCAGATCCTCGTCTCTTCCCTCACCCTCAGACCCCTGTGACACGGTCACAGCCCTCAGGGCCAGGATGGATTTGCTCCTCTGCAGATGCCCCCTCCCCAGCCGTGCTGGAGGAGCCGGCAGCAGGCAGGAAATGCCATTTTGTGCTGCACTTTGGGCAGCAGAGGCACCAATGCCCATGAAAGGGCCAATTCCACCTGCAGAGCTGGAGCTGGGAGCCAGCTGAGGCGCACAGGGAGGGCTGGCAGTGAACGCCCTCACAGCAGCACAGGGATGGGAACGTGCCATCCTGCAGGGCTGCTCCCAGCCTCGTGGAGCCATGGAATCACAGAGCACTTTGGGCTGGAAGGGAGCTCAGAGACCAGCCAGACCCATCCCCTGCCTGGGCAGGGACAATTCCCTCCCGCCGGCTCAGAAGCTTCCACAACATCCCTGCTCATTCACTGGCGACAGAAAAATCTGAAGGAAATAAAATATTCCAATCACTCCAACTAATTACAAAAGTATGAATTCACTCAAAAAAAAAAAAAAGGATGTGAAGTATAATTAAACAGTAATTAACACTCCAGCAGGAAAGCTCTGATGAAGCAAAGTGGCTTTAAGTGGACTTGTTTTCCTCTCAGAGTGGCTTGAGAGTGGAAAATCCAAAGCCCAGTCTGCCTTTGGGATGTGGAGCCATTGGGATCCCCAGAGCCCAGGCTGCCTTGGGGATCTGAGACCTCTGGGATACCAAAAGCCCAGGCTGCCTTTGGGATCTGAGACCTTTGGAAAATCCAAAGCCCAGGCTGTCTTTGGGATCTGGGCCATTGGGATCCCCAGAGCCCAGGCTGCCTTTGGGATCCCCAAAGCTCGAGCTGCCTTTGGGATCTGGGCCATTGGGATCCCCACAGCCCAGGCTGCCTTTGGTCCCCCCAGCATCCCCTTCCCACAGCCCGAGCTCCCCTCCCTGTGCCCCCTGTCCTGAGCTCTGGGGTCTCCAGCGCCAGGAATTCTCTTCTCCTGGTGCCTTTCACACTCTCCTGGACATCAGCTCTGTTCCCTGCACAAATCCCCCTCTGAGCTAAGGCTAATTAAGCTCAGACTAGTTCATCACATAATCATTCCAGCTGATGACTCTGTGCTTAGCAATTATTACACTGCACATTTGGCAAACATCACCTAAAATAACCTGGTAATTCTGATTTCATTCCAGGTACACCTCACACACAAATCCCCCTCTCTCCCTGGGATCAAGAAGGGAGAACCTCGAGAAAAAACAGCCCCTGGAATCCTTTCAGAAGCCTTGAGAGCACCCAGCAGGGAGAAGACCTTCCTGGAAATGCTGGCTTAGAACGTGGATATTGTGATGCTGGGTGGGAGAGGGAGCCAGGAGGAACCTTAAATTTTCCTCTTCCTCTTGGAATTTTGCGGAAACCTCAAAACTTCCAGAAGAATATCCAGATTCCATTTTGACAGAGGAAGACTCACCCCAGGCCTCAGAATAAAGAGTGGCTGTGCCTTGGAGCTCCCCTAAACCCCCTCTATTTTTAAAATGTTACAATAAATATTCTTCTCTTGACATAATTTCTGTGGGAAGCTGCAGAACTCCACTGGCAAACTCCATCTGCTTCGAGCTCTTTGTGATTCCATCCAGCAGCTCCTTCAGGAGGAGAGGGCAGGGGATGGTCATTAAATAATCAGATTTAAATGGCATTAATGGTCTCCCTGTGCTTCAGCCACGCCGAGCAGCTGCTGCTGAGCTGGACAGTTGGAAAGTGTTCAGGGTAAAAGCAAAGTAACCTCTTCTCTCCCCACTTTTAAACATCAGTGAATCCAAACTGTGAATTTCCCAAATTTCTTTATTTTGGGAGCAAGTCTTACATAGAAACACCTGAGACTCCTGTTCTGAACACCCCTAATCCTTCCAAATACTGACTTATTGCCCCCCAAGTTCCAATCTGCCAGCAAAGTCCTCACCCAGGGCTCCTTCATGGCCCTTCTGCATTTCTGCAGCATAAATAACAAGCTGTATTAATAAAGCAGCTCTGGCGTGGGGATCATTCACTGCTGAGCTGCTGAAGCTCTAATTATCCCCCTTTAAAGCCTGCTGATTGCTGGGATAAATTTTATAGGCTTTAGTGCCTGACAAGAGCCACCTTGGGCTGTGCTTCCTGCAGGAGTGACATTCCCTTCATGGGATGCACGTGGCAGGGTGGGGGAGGCAGGGGATCTGCACCCACTGCCCATTTTACCCCTCCCTGTCCCCCTGAGCCCAAACCCAGAGCATTCCCTGCGCCCAGCACAGCTGGAACCATCTCCAGAACGTCCTTCCCCAAGGGTCTGGATGAGCATTGATGGCTTTCTGCTGCCAGAGGGCAGGGCTGGATGGGAGATTGGGAATTGGGAATTGTTCCCTGGCAGGGTGGGCAGCCCTGGCACAGGTGCCCAGAGCAGCTGGGGCTGCCCCTGGATCCCTGGCAGTGCCCAAGGCCAGGCTGGACATTGGGGGACAGTGGGAGGTGTCCCTGCCATGGCAGGGTGACACTGGCTGGGATTTGGGGTCCTCTCCACCCCAAACCACTGATGATCGCAGGATTCTGGATGGGCAGTCAGTGGAACTGTCACCCTGGTTTGTGGTGATGGACACCCCAGAGCTGGCCAGGACAGGGCAGTGCCCACAGCCCCACGTCCCTCTGAGCCCCTGCTGGAGAGCTGCTGGCCCTGGACATCCCTGGGATTTGTCTGGAAAGGTCCCAGTTCCCAGGGGTGGCAGTGGGGACACGGACAGTGTCACAGGGCTCAGGGACAGGACTCCAGCGTGGCTCCTGCGTGGCTCCAGGGCTGTGCTGTGTGCCTTGAGGGCCATTCCTTACCCCCCTCTCCAGCAGCATGTCCCTGAAGTGGGTGATCCTCTCCTCCAGGGGCGGTGAGATCTGTGGGGCTGAGCCTTCCTCCCCTGCCTGCTCCTCCTCAGCGCCGGCCGGGCCTGCAGCCTGGCACTCCTCTGTTCTGCACAGGAAAGCACACACAGGGTCAGCCACGCTCTCCTGCACAGGGACTGCATCCTTTGGATCCTTTAGTCCTCCCTGGGGCATCCCAGAACCTCCCATACTCACAGCTGGGCACCAAACCCGGGCTGGAGGGGGATGGAGGGGCTGGAGGAGCTCCTGCTAAGGCAGGAGGGTCACTCAGAGTCACCAGAGGGATCTGACACCCAAACTCAAGGTGCAGCAACGTGACAGCTTCATACAGCCCTGCCAACGAGGGGGGGGACCTTAAAGGGGGCATTTTTTCATGGCAAAAATCACAATAAAGGATCCAGTTCAGCACAGCTGTAATAATCCACTGGTGCACCAGGTTTGGCTTTTCTATATTTCACATTCTGTGCTGCTTTAGTGTGGGGTCTGGGCTCACATCAGGGGATGGTGAGCTCTGTGCACAGAGCAGGGAGACAAAACAATTCCTGCTCCAGCTGGGCACCAAGGACAAATGATCCAAATCTCAGCCCAGGAGCACAAACACCGTGGGCTGGAGAGAGAAAAACAAGCAGGGTGGGACTGCAGGGGCTAAAGCTGGGATGGGACAATGAACTGCAAGGTGCAAATGGAGCAGAACTGATCCCAGGGACAGACCCCGTGCCCGGCCGTGCATTTTGGGGCCATTTTGGTTCATCTTGGGTGCAGCCCTCGCTGGGCTCTTGTGCTGCCCAAGGTGGGTCCATGGAGGAGATCCTTGGAATAAATTCCTGCTTTATTCTGGAGCTCTGCCCAGCCTAACTCGGTCAGGTTTCCCAAGGCCTCCCAGCACAAGGGCTGTGCTGCCCTCTCAGAAGGACACCTGGCACGGAGCTGGGCAGCCTGCACAGCCCAGAGCTGCATTTCCAGTCGTGCCTTCAGCAGAGTGTGAGGCACACCTGGGAATGAAGGTCAGAAACAGCAGCACCTGGGGCTGAGCAGGGAAAATCTGCTGCACTTGAGGGAGGGAAACCTTTATCCCTTTGGAATGACCCACAGCCTTGTCTGTGACCATTTGATAAAGAAGAGTCCCCCAGGCAAACCCAGGTGATGTGCATGGGAAACAGAGGCTGCAGGGAATCCTGGCCCTGGTGAGGACTGGACACCTGGAGAAGGCTCCATTGCTCACCCACACACAACCAAAACTGCTTTAACTGTCCTTCTTTGTGCCAGCCCTTCCCACCATTAGACAGACACAAGGAAACTTTGAACTCACTTATTTCTCTTGGTTTTGATGCTCAGATCATCATTTTCATCCCCTGGACAAGAGCTAACACACTTGTCTGCTGAAAAGAAATAAGTCATTATCAGATTTGAACGAGATAAATGGGAATACAAATTCCTCAGATTGACTTCTCTTCCCTGTCTCTGCTGCTCAGGTATTTCCTGCCTTTCACCCCCACAGAGGGTTTTAGGAATAACAAGTATTTTATAAAATCCTCAGAAATGCCTTCATCCAAATGGAAGCCACAGCAATAAAGTGACCGTTTCCTGTCAGCAAAATTCCTCATTTTTCATTCATGGCATGATTGTTTTAAATCTTATTATTGTTTCACCTGATCCTCCCTCCTCCCTTCCCTTCAAAATGCAACTGAAGACATTCCTGCAAAGTCATTTCCGTGCTGGCAGCCCGAGGGATCCCCCGGAGGTAATTCTGTCCCATTCCTCCTCCTGGGATCAGCCAGCCTCAGCTGCTTCCCCAGGAATTCCAGCAGCACCCGGCAGGGTGGGGACAGCAACAAACCCCACAGTGCTGAGGCTGCAGAGCAGCTCCAAGGCCAGCTCAGCCCTGCTCTGGCCTGGACACGGGTTCTTGAGGGACTCAGAGCTGGCGTTTTCAGTCACAGACATGGGAAATAAATCTTGAATGTGAAAACATATCCTGAATTCTGAAGCCTTTTCTGTTCACCTCTCCAGCTGCAGCTTTCCCCAAAGCCCCAAGGACAGTGCCAGAAGTCAGATCCCTGCAGAGCCTGCACTGGAGGGTCCCAGCACAGGGGCTGGCCAATATTCATGTGCTGGACCCAGGGCTGGGCTTCAGCCTCTTGTCTGAGTGCCAAAGGGCCCCACACACCTGGGGGAATGCAGTAAATGACATCAGCACTGGTTTCAGCAGGAGTTCTACCAGCTGTGCCCAGGGCCAGGCTGGACACTGGGCTGGGAGCACCTGGGACAGGGGAAGGGGTCCCTGCCATGGCTGGGGTGGGATGGGATGGGATTTAGGGTCCCTCCCAACCCAACCATCCCATGATTTGGTGACTCCATAATGTCCATTTTCTGTTAATTAGCTGGAAAATGCTGCTCAGCCCCAGCAGGCAGGCAGACCCTGAGGAAGAGAGCACAGCAGACCAACTGCTCTGGAGCAGCTGTCTCTCCTCCCCAAGCCCGTGGGATGGCCTGTGGGACCCCATCAGGGAGGAGCCACATCAACCTCCTGCAACAAACCCTTGGTGCAGGAGGAGTAATTGAGAAATTGGCAATTTCTCATTTCTGCCCAAATTTAAGAAGCACTTGATCCTTCAGCAGAGACAACCCCGAGCATAACTTTGCTTGACATATTTTTTTTTTAAAGATGTTTGATTTGAAAATTCTAATTAAATCTCAGCAGCAGCCACTCAGCTAAATAGATGTGGGAAGCATTGTTGGGAACACTCAGCTCGTTTGTGTTATTTATTTACTGGAGATTACAAGCTAAGAGAAGAGGTAACAAATAATCCCCCTCACCTCAGAGCTAATCTATACTAATTATGAACTGCTCCAACCCTGAGCAACCACAGGGCCCAATTATAGCAGGGAGGATTAAGATATTTAACAACAATGGAAGTCATGGCCATAAAAAACCAGGAGCATGAATCAAATCTTCGTGGTAGAGATAATAAATGGAAAGGATGGAGCGCAGCAAAAAATAGATTTTTGAAGTGGCACCTATCAGCCCTGAGTTAAGACTCTTCTGTTAATTAATTACAGAGCAGGAACAATGAGAGAGACCAGGAACAATGACCCTCAGCTTTGTCTCTGGCCATCCCTTGGCAGGAATTCACTGAGCTCACAGCAGATCCTGCAATTACAAGCTCTGTTTTTCTCCTGGAGAATGAATTTCAGCAGACAGGCTTTGGAGGAATTTCATCCACAGCTAAAGCTCTTCAAGCCATACACAAAAATGATACAGAAATGTACCCACAAGCACCTGCTGTGGAAATTCAGAGGGAAAATGGAATTACAGGCTGTGTCAACAGGAGGACACAGACAGAGAGCCCTCCTTGGAGCTGCTTTTCTGCTGACAAGGGAGCTGAAAATGGCTCACTTTTATCTCCCTGCAGCCACGGGGCTGCTGCTTCTGGGGAGATTGCAGGGCTTCTTTGGGGTTTGCAGGGGTTATTTGGGGTTTTGCAGTGGTTATTTGGGGCTTTAAGGGGTTCTTTGGGGTTTATAGCAGTTATTTGGGGGTTTATAGCTGTTATTTGGGGGTTTGCAGAGGTTATTTGAGGTTTGCAGTGGTTCACTAGGGCAGTGCCACCACCCCAATTCAGTTACAAAACACAGCACCTGGAAACAACCACAGAACTCCTGCTCTTTCCCCCCCCACAGCAAGGAGCAAGCAGCAGCTGGAGGATGTGGCTGTTCTTTCACCACCAAACCCAGAATATTCCAGAATCCCGAGCAGCCAGCCAAGGCCAGGAGCAGTCCCAAGGACTGCCATGGCTGATGTCCCCAGCAAGGGACACCCCTCCAGTGCAGCCAGTGTGGAGCCTCAGGAGCTCTGACATGGACACAGCAGCTCCCAGGAGCAGGGAGCCTTTCCCCCAAACCTTCCTGCTGGGATTTGCTGCTGCACAGCTCGGCTGGGTGATCCCCAGCCATGGAGTGATGCACTACAGGGTGATCCCCAGCCATGGAGTGATGCTCTGCTGGGTGATCCCCAGCCATGGAGTGATGCACTACAGGGTGATCCCCAGCCATGGAGTGATGCACTACAGGGTGATCCCCAGCCATGGAGTGATGCACTACAGGGTGATCCCCAGCTCTGGGAGTGATGCTCTGCTGGGTGATCCCCAGCTGTGGAGTGATGCTCTGCTGGGTGATCCCCAGCTCTGGGAGTGATGCACTGCTGGGTGATCCCCAGCTCTGGGAGTGATGCTCTGCTGGGTGATCCCCAGCTCTGGGAGTGATGTTCTGCTGCTGCACACCCTGAGCTCGGGCAGTGAAGCACACTGTGCCTCCTGAGAGATCCCTCTCCTGCACGAGGCCCCCTGCTTCTTCTCTGCAGCAGGGAGGAGGCTCAGTCCCCAGCCCAGCATTGCAGGGAAAACAAGGATTTTGTGACCAACACTGATTTCCCTCCATTGGGAATGCCCCTGGGCTGCTCTCTGTAACTCAGGGTCTCACACCTCCACCAGCACACCCAGCCCAGCTCCAGGGGCTCCAGGGGCTCAGGGAGAGGGGAACAAGGCCAGGTTGGGTTGTTGGTTACTTGGTGCAGCCTCCAGCTTGCGCTTGTGCGGGGGGTCCTCGAGCAGGCGCTTGATGTCCCCGCGGTGCCGCAGGTCCAGCGGCCGCTCCCACACCGACAGCTGCATGCTGGGGTTGAAGAAGAACACCCGGTCATCTCCAGTCCACACCACACACCTGCTCCAGGAGACACACCAGCCTCAGAGCCTGCCCAGAGAGCAGCAACGTGCCCGCAGCAGGGGCACCGCAGCCCTGCGACACCCGGGGACACCTGGGGACAGCCCTGGGACACCTGGGGACACCTGGGGACACCCGGGGACACCTGGGGACAGCCCTGGGACACCTGGGGACACCTGGGGAGACCTGGGGACAGGCCTGGGACACCTGGGGACACCTGGGGAGACCTGGGGACACCTGGGGACACCCGGGGACACCTGGGGACAGCCCTGGGACACCTGAGGACACCACAGGGACACCCCAGGCACACCCCCAGGCACACCCCAGGCACACTGCAGGGACACCGCAGGGACACATCCCTGTGCCATCCCTATGCATCCCCATGGCATCCCAATGACATCCCTGTGCCATCCCAGCTCTTGCAGAAGGAAGGGGAGATGCAGGAATTCAGGTAGAGAGACAGGCTGGGCTGGCAGGGTCAGATGGATCCCTGGATGTGCCCACGGCCAGGCTGCATGGGGCTGGTCCCATGGGTGTCAGCCCCTGGCTATAAACTAAATAAACTAAACCAGGTATAAACTGATAATTCTAGGGGTAAAGAAGATAAAAATCCTGCTATCAACCACTCAGACCACAAAGTGCAGAGAGGTTTGTCTGTTTAAAAATGCCACAAGAGCTTGACCCAGCTCCTGCTGTCAGTGCTCAGGGCATGAGGTACAGCCTGTGTCAGACAGACAGACAGAGGGACAGACAGACAGACATGGCATGGCAGGCAGGGCCACCCACTGCCACCAAGGAGCTGGGACAGGCAGGAGCTGGCCCTGGAAAGCAGCATCACCTCCTTCAAGTGCTGCTTGTCCTTTTGCCCTGTGCCCCAGCCCAGTGCCAGCCCAGCTGGGGCACAGCCACCCTGCAGAGCTGGGCTTCGCCTGCTGCTCCCTCCCTCACCCTGCTCAGGCCACGGGGATGGAAAAGCTCTGCCAGGAGCCCCCAGCGATGCTGCTGGAGCCCTGGCACTGCTGTCCCCCCGGGCAGCTCCTCACCACGGCGATCCTGGCACTGGGGCCGATGCCACGGGCTTGTTCCCGCTGGGAGCGCTGTCAGCCTCGCTCAGCAGCTTGAAGGAGCGGTCCTGGGGACACAGAGGGGGCAGTCAGCAAACAGAGCAGCTGCACAGAGCTGCTCCGGGGTACAAATCCCCCACTGGCCTGCAGGGGGTCACCCTGTGGCCAGAACTGCAGGAGAGGCTTTATGAGCAGCCCAGATAAATGGGGGCTACAAAAACACCTCCCCACCTAGAGCAGCACGCATGGAAAAGCAGCCCAGCAGTTCTGTCCATGCCAGAGCTCCCATGGCACAGTGGTGAGGGACAACCCTGAGGGTGGCAGCCCCAGGACAGGAACCAGCCCGGGAGCAGTCTGTTCCAGCCCTGCTCCTTCCAGCAGCTCCTCTGGACTGCTCAGGGACATTGCAGGGCTGTCCCCAGCTGCTCCTCTGTCCCCAGCACACGGCAAAAAAAATGTCTGGAGCTGCTGGAGGGAGTCCAGAGGAGGCACCAAGTGATCCCAGGGCTGGAGCCCCCTGGGACACCTGGGGGGGCTCACCTGCAGAGGAGCAGCTCCAGGGAGAGCTCAGAGCCCCTGGCAGGGCCTGAAGGGGCTCCAGGAGAGCTGCAGAGGGACTGGGGACAAGGATGGAGGGACAGCACACAGGGAATGGCTCCCAGTGCCAGAGGGCAGGGATGGATGGGAGATTGGGAATTGGGAATTGTTCCCTGGCAGGGTGGACAGCCCTGGCACAGGTGCCCAGAGCAGCTGGGGCTGCCCCTGGATCCCTGGCAGTGCCCAAGGCCAGGCTGGACATTGGGGCTGGGAGCACCTGGGACAGTGGGAGGTGTCCCTGCCATGGCAGGGGTGGCACTGGGGGGGATTTGGGGTCCCTTCCCACCCAAAGTGCTCTGGGACCCCATGGGGACCAAACCAGCCCTGAGTGTCCCCCTGATGCCCTGACAGTGCCAGAGCTCCTGCCCAGCTCCAAGGTAAGTTAAATCCATGGCTCTTTAAATTCCACAGCAGGGCAGGATCCTGAGTGCCCAGCCCAGGCCTGACCCGGGTTTGTGCAGCTCAGGGCTCCCAGGGGCTCTGGAGGAGCACACACCTTGTCACTGTCCCTGCCCGTGGGGACACTCTTCCTCTCCGTGCGCAGGAGCAGCGTCGGGGGGCAGGCGGCTCTGCTCGGGTCCTTGCCACGCTCTGGGAGGGAGAGGAGCTCTTTTCATGTGGAACAAACAAACTCCCAACCGGCCCAAACTGCTGAACAAACCCCTGAGTGCTGCCCGTGGCTCTGAGCCTCCTCCTGCCCCTCCTCCCCCTGCAGTCACAGCCCCTGTGCCCAGGGTGCATCTCCTCTCCAGCACCCCACTGCAGTGGGACACAGGGCCAGGGGGAATGGGATGGGATAATGGGACGGGATAGGATGGGCTGGGATAGTGGGATGGGATGGATGGGATGGGATAGTGGGATAATGGGATAATGGGATTCCAGCTCAAACCTCTCTGGGTTCCATGGGGCAGATTCCCCTCCAAATGCTACTCCAATTATTTCAAAACTCCTCCAGATACAGAACAGGCCCCCATTTGAGTCTGCTTCTCTCGGAATATCTCAGAATAATACGACATTAAACCCATGGCATTTTGCTCAGAAGATGGCTTTATGGGAGCAGAAAAGAAGATTTACAAACCAGAGCCATTAATTTCCACATTAAAGGAGGCAGGAGCAGGCAGCTGCTGATACACATCAAAAGGGGCTCAGAATTCATCTTCCCTCCCTGGGTATCTGGTAATTGGGAATCAAAGGCTTGCCAGGCACTCTGGTGCTCTGCACACAGGAGGTGACAGCCGGTGCCAGTGCCTCCACTGCCTGGCTGCTGGGAGGGGAAGGACAGCCCTGAGCAAGGCCTGGCACAGAGGGTGGCACAGGGACACTGCCAGGGGAGCCCCAGGAGCACTGAGAGGGCACAAGCAATGGCCAGGGTGACATTGGCACTTTTACAGTCACCATCGACTTGGGAAGCAGCCATGTATTTCCTCCCTGTGAAATCCAGGGTGAATTCCATCCATGTGAAATACAGGGTGAATTCCATCCCTGTGAAATCCAGGGTGAATTCCATCCATGTGAAATACAGGGTGAATTCCATCCCTGTGAAATCCAGGGTGAATTTCATCCCTGTGAAATACAGGGTGAATTTCATCCCTGTGAAATCCAGGGTGAATTTCATCCCACAGGTACGTGAGGTCGAGAGACAGGAAACATTCCTGCCTTTGGGAGCTCTGATACAAATCATGGGATGGTTTGGGTTGGGAGGGACCCCAAATCCCCCCCAGTGCCACCCCTGCCATGGCAGGGACACCTCCCAGTGTCCCAGGTGCTCCCAGCCCCAGTGTCCAGCCTGGCCTTGGGCACTGCCAGGGATGCAGGGGCAGCCACAGCTGCTCTGGGCACCTGTGCCAGGGCTGCCCACCCTGCCAGGCAGGAATGCAAAGATGTCAACTGCAGATGGAGACTGAAATGGGAGCAGACCCAAAGCACAGAGCTCTGGGAGCTCTGGTTTGTGCAAAGGCAAGTCCAACCCAGAGCAATTGCCTTGGTCACTGAGCAGTGAGGATGAGGAGGCTCAGAGCAGGGAGGTGCTGCTGTGGGCACAGAGCCCCTCTGCCCCTGAGGGGACACTGCTGCAGCACCCAGGCAGCCTCTGCTCCCTCCTGGGACATCTCCTTCCTTTTCCCTCCTGGGACATCTCCCTCTCCTTTTCCCTCCCGTGAATTTTCCTTTTTCCTCCTGTGAATTCTCCCTCTCCTTTCCCTCCTGGGAATTCTCCCTCTCCTGTCCCTCCTGGGAATTCTCCTTCTCCTCTCTCTCCTGGCACATCTCTCTCTCCTTTCCCTCCTGGGAATCTCCCTCTCCTCTCCCTCCTGGAGATCTCTCTCCCAGCCCATCCAAGGCCCCAGGACACCCCTGAGAGCTGCAGCCTTGGTGAGCTCTGCAGCTCCTCGGGCATTCCCATGTGGAACCTGCTGCCACAGCACTCTGGGCAGCCAGCACATAGAAAAGAGGATGGGAATAAAAAAAAATAAAAAAAGAAAAAGCAAACAACCAATAAAATAAAACAACAAAGGGAAGCCCTGGAGGCCTGTGCACAGCAGGAGCCATTCAGTTTTACAGCTGCCGTTGAACACTGAGTGTTTGCCCGCAGTGCAAGGGAAAGAGGAAAATAAAACAAAGAGGTTGTTCCTCCCCCCCCAGGCTCGGGGATCCCTCCTGGAGCGGGGCTGGCTGTGCCAGGAGGAGCCCCAGGGCCCCCAGCTCCCCAAGGGAACCCATCAGTGCCTCCCCATCCCTGGAGACCTCCTGTGCCCACACTGGCAGGAACCAGCACCAGGTGTTCGCTGTGTCACCAAACTGTGCCACCAAATTGTCTAGTTATGTAAATCTTTTGAAAATATCGGGATTTTTGGAACATACTAGGAATAACTATTGTTTTCAGAAGAACACAGAAGATAGTGCAAGAGCTGTTTTAGTTTGCGATATGATTCAATATAGTACCACTTGCACATGAAGAAGGCAACCTTTTTTAGTGTAAAATCATAGGTGAAAAATTACCAACAACAGTACACTATGGAGCTATTTCAAGAGAAGATTTAAAGGATGTGTTCACTGGGCACACCTGCACTCTTTGCTCATTAATTACCCTCTCCCCCACCCCAAGTGCTCAAACTGAGCTGCAGCCTGACAGGGAGGCCAGCAGGAGACATTTCCAACTCCTTTTCACCCCAGACTCAGCAGCACAGCCAGCACTGGTGAGTTCTGCTCGCTGTGGAGGATGAGGGGAGATGGAGATAAAGGCTCCTGATGAAAGAGGCTTCTCCCAGGCACAGGGACATGAATAATTCACAGCCTGCAAGCAAAGGTGAAGCAGCAAAACTGCCTTGGGTACAGCACAGAGGATGTCGGGTGGGATCACAAACAACTCCTTAAAACAGAATTAGAGAGGGAGGAGAAGAGGGAAGATGGATTCCATGCCATGAGGAGCTGTGGACAAGGCATAGTCAAAGTTTGTTTTGTAAGAGGCCAAACCTCCATTAATCTCAAAAAAGATTAACATTTTGACTCTTAAGTGCACCCAAGAACTGGATTTATTAACTATACACATCCCACACTGGGGTTTATCCTCCCCCAGGATCTCCACAGGCCAGCTCTGTCTGTCCCCACAACCTCATGGCTCTGGTGTTTGAGATCAGCCCAAAACCTCCCCGGACTGATCCCCAGCTCCTCCTCTGCTGGCTCTTACTGTGGGATTTCAGTTCTGGTCCCCCCAGGCAGGTCCTGCCCCCATCCAGGGACACAGCTCCTGCCTGCCCACACTGGTTCCCATTTAACTCCGTTTCTTTGCTGCTCTGAGCACTCCTGCTGTGCCCTCCAAGTGCTCCTTTCCCCTCTCAGAACAAATCTCCCTCAGCTGAGCTTTTCTCCTTCCTGCAGCAAACAGTGCCCACCCTCCCCGTCATTGTTCAGGGCATTTGGAGTGAGAACAGGAGGAGAACCCAGACAAATTCAGTGCTGGTGTGCAGTTCAGGGACAAACGAGAACCCAGACAAATTGAAGGTTGGTGTGCAGTTCAGGGACAAACGAGAACCCAGACAAATTGAGTGTCGGTGTGGAGCTCACGGACAAATGAGAACCCAAATTCAGTGCTGGTGTGCAGTTAGAACACACTCATTCCACGGCTGCATTCCCAGGCACACAGCCACCCTGCCCACGAGCTGCTCTGTGCCACTGCCCTGGAAATCACAGAAGCACAGCCTGGGCTGGGTTGGGAGGCACCTTGAAGCCCATCCAGTCCCACCCTTCCACTGTGCCAGGCTGCTCCAGGTCCTGCCCAACCTGGCCCTGGACCCTTGCAGGGCTGGGGCAGCCACAGCTTGCCTGGGGTGGAGGGTCAGGGGGGTTATGTCTGAACTGCTAATTCCTGATAAACACCTTTTTTTGCCCAGAACAGGTCTGGGAAGGTGCCCCAGGGCCCCTGTGGTGCCCCCAAGGTGACAGTGGCACCCCTCCCTGGCTGAGTGGCCCCAGGTCAGGCAGGGGAAGCAGCAGCCCAGTGTTGGGGAAGGTGAAACAGGAAAGCCTTATAAATACGATTGCCTGGCAGAAGATGTTGAGAATATAGAAACTATAAGTGAGATGGAAATGAAAGCAAGCTTTGAGATCCCTCAGTTACTGAACAACTGGAAAACAATGGTGTGGCCAGCTGAAGGTGATCCCCTTTTGATGGAACAACACCCTCTGCTTGCAGACAGGCCCAAGGGGCAGAGCAGACCCTACAGCTTGGCAGGAGGGGCCCAAAGAGGAGTTTTTAGGGTTTAAAATGTAACACAGGATGGTAATGTAATGATTCTTATAGGCTGTATGTAAATGCTATAGGATTTGTATCTTGTACTAGATTGGTTAGTGAGAATCAGAATATTCAACACAGAAGAAGATTTATTGTATTGTAACAAGAACTTTGCTCTCTTACCCTCTTTACTCTCTTATGCTTTTGCTCTCTTATTCCTTTTACTCTCTTACCCTCTCATCCTCTCTATCCCTTTCTCTCTCTCGGGCCTGCTCCAGCTGTGGCTGGCAGCTCCCAGCAGGGCCCTGCCCCCAGGCCCTGTGCAATAAACCCCAAATCCCAGCAGGGCCCTGCCCCCAGGCCCTGTGCAATAAACCCCAAATCCCAGCAGGGCCCTGCACCCCAGGCCCTGTGCAATAAACCCCAAATCCCAGCAGGGCCCTGCCCCCAGGCCCTGTGCAATAAACCCCAAGCTCCTGACCTGGCTGCAGAGATCTCTGCTCTCTGTCTGTCCTGACTGTCCCACCCCCGACGCTCCTCCAGCCCAGCACAACCCCAGCGGGTCTGGGGGTCCCAGCCCTGCAGGACGGGGCTCAGCCTGGCTGCAGGGACACAGAGCAAGGACCCACGCCCCTCCAGCCCTGGGGACAGCCCTGGGGACAGCACCCACCTGCTCGTGCCTGCTCCAGCAGATTGGTGGCCATCAGGGTGACGGCGGGCGCGGCCAGGGCGGTGACACGGGTGACCTGTGCTGGCACCAGGGGCCCCACGGCAGCGTCCAGCCTGGAGGCAGAACCTGCGAGCAGAGCACAAGGACACGGTGGAATCTGCCCTGGTAAACAACAACTCCCTTTAAAACCCTCAAGTTTCGTGCCCAGCCCTTGGCACTCGAGGCCATGGCAGCGCTGAGCACGGGGCTGCACTGCCAGCTGCTCTGGGGGATCTCAGGGAGCTTCTCCAGCCTCAGTGATTCAGGGAATTCATCTGCTGAGCGCATCTCCTGCCCCCACTGCAGAGTTAAAACAAGGTTTGTGTTCAGCTCCATTCCTGGCCACGATGCCCACGGATCTGCAGCCAATAAACAGCGCCAGAAATTTAAAATTAATGAGAATGTGGCCCTCAAAGTAAGAATTTGCCAGGATAGATCGATGCCCTCCCAGGAGGTCACAGCAAGATCAGTGTTCTCATTTTAAATAACACTCCTCTGGATTCCACTGTTACTCATCACAACTTCTTGGTGTCCCACTCTATCCACAGGAAATTATTTTGCCAATACTTTAAAAGTGCAGCTTTATCCAGGGCTTCACAGTCTGCTGGGACAAGGCCCAGAGCAGGAACTGTGATTTGCTCGTGTGCATTATTCATGAGGAACCAGTAACCCAGGGCTGCTGCTGGATCAGGCCAGTTAAACCAGGCTCCCAGTCCTGCAGAATAACTCCTGCCTGCTGCCACACCTGAGGTCCAACCTGGAGCATTCATTCCCAATGAACTGGGAAGTTTTTTGGGAGCTGAGCCACACAAGAGCCACCCAACCCCATCTCCTGGCAGGGTAAAGCCAGGTGGCCCAGCAGCAGTGCCCAGGTCCCATTTCCCAGCCACCACTGCCAGTGCCTTTTGTTGTATATTCATGGCTGTACATCCCATCCCTGTTTTAAGGCAGGCTGGGAATATCACAATTCCCAGCACAGCCCAAGCTGCAGGATTTCCTGCAGGGTTATCAGACAGCTCCCATCCCAACTTCGGCACATGCTGGAATAGGATGAATCACTTCTGAAACCTTCAGTCTGTTACAAGAGCCCACTGACACATTCTGAACGCCCTCATGGATCTGTGTGCCACAGCACACTATTCCAACACAGAGCATGGAATCCCAGCCTGGTGTGGGCTGGAAGGGACCTCAAAGCCCACCCAGTGCCACCCCTGCCATGGCAGGGACACCTTCCCCTGTCCCAGGCTGCTCCAAGCCCTGTCCTGTCACAGACATCCTTTATGGAAAGTCCTTTCCTTGGGATTTGTTCTCCTGAGAAGCTGAGAGGCCTCAGGAACAAAATGTAACCAATGGTTATCTGCTGCTGTGGAATGCAACAGGTGCATCTGTGATTGGTCTCATGTGGTTGTTTCTAATTAATGGCCAATCACAGCCCAGCTGGCTCGGAATCTCTGTCCCAGACACAAGCCTTTGTTATCATTCTCTCTTTTTCTATTCTTAGCCAGCCTTCTGATGAAATCCTTTCTTCTATTCTTTTAGCATAGTTTTAATGTAATATATATAACAAAATAATAAATCAGCCTTCTGAACCATGGAGTCAGATCCTCGTCTCTTCCCTCATCCAAGGACCCCTGTGAACGCTGTCACACCGTCCTTGGGTTCTATGAGTTCTCTACAGCCAAAACTGGAATGATTTCCATAACTTGCATAATTATCCCTGCAATTGCACCCCGCACTGGAGACGAGCTCTGCTCATCCCCCACCTCGGCTTCTGCCGCCTCTCAAACGTGACGTGCCATTATATAATTTCAGCTGCTTCTTTATGCTGATTTATTACCCCATCCAGGAACAATATCAGTGCATCTTCTGATGTGATGGAAGCAATTATCCCACGGCTTCCATCCGCACCAGAGTCAAGTATATATAAATATATATTTATATACACATATATATGCATTTCATACATGCAGATGGGGCCCAACTGCTTATTTTAATTATAACTGCAGCTCACCAAATAAGCTGGAATGATTTAAGGCAATCTTAACCTTTAAGGAATAAATATTTATGCTTTGGAGCTCTTTGTGCTTATGAAGAGCAGTCTTTGCAATGGATGGCTTTGGAATACAAACACAGCCTGGATGGAGTTGAATGTCACGATGCAATATCAGCCTCTGCTCTGAACTGAACATAACCTGGGCTGGAATTACACCTGAGTGTGAACCCACACTCTGGTGCTTTGTGATTAAATTCAGGCCAATTCTGCTCTAAAACAATCCTGAGGAGGGGGAGGGAGGAGGGAAGTGCTGTTCCCTGTGAAGTTCTGGGTGCTTGCAGGGCCAGGGCAGGCTGATGAGCCAGCGGTGCCTCTGGAGAACATCTGCACATTCCTGGCATCCTTTCAGGCACTTCCCAGCACCTTCCAACACAGCCAGGCAAGGCAGAGGGGAAGGAGGTGACAGGGACAAGGTGAGCAGGGACAGGAGGAGGTGGCAGGGACAGGAGGAGGTGACAGGGACAAGGTGAGCAGGGACAAGAGGAGGTGACGGGGACAAGGTGAGCAGGGACAGGAGGAGGTGGCAGGGACAGGAGGAGGTGACAGGGACAAGGTGAGCAGGGACAAGAGGAGGTGACAGGGACAAGGTGAGCAGGGACAAGGTGGGCAGGGACAGGAGGAAGTGACAGGGACAAGATGAGCAGGGACAGGAGGAGGTGGGAAGGAGGGGATGCTGCTGTGTGCCCAACACAGATTTATCCCTTGGTGTCTCTGGTGCCTGCCCTGTTCCCCAGCCCCTCCTGGCCGTGCTGGCACTGAGCTGCAGCAGGGAGGTGTCTGAGATCAGTGCTGGGCACTGCCCCATTCCCAGCCCCTCCTGGCACTGAGCTGCAGCAGGGAGGTGTCTGAGATCAGTGCTGGGCACTGCCCCAGCCCCTCCTGGCACTGAGCTGCAGCAGGGAGGTGTCTGAGATCAGTACTGGGCACTGCCCCATTCCCAGCCCCTCCTGGCCATGCTGGCACTGAGCTGCAGCAGGGAGGTGTCTGAGATTAGCACTGGGCACTGCCCCATTCCCAGCCCCTCCTGGCCATGCTGGCACTGAGCTGCAGCAGGGAGGTGTCTGAGATTAGCACTGGGCACTGCCCCATTCCCAGCCCCTCCTGGCACTGAGCTGCAGCAGGGAGGTGTCTGAGATCAGTGCTGGGCACTGCCCCATTCCCAGCCCCTCCTGGCACTGAGCTGCAGCAGTGAGGTGTCTGAGATCAGTGCTGGGCACTGCCCCATTCCCAGCCCCTCCTGGCACTGAGCTGCAGCAGTGAGGTGTCTGAGATCAGTGCTGGGCACTGCCCCAGCCCGTGGGATGTGAGCAGTGCCTGCAGTTGCCAGCTCTGAGTGGGCAGCTGCAGGAGGCAGCTGCAGGAGGCAGCGTGCCCTGCCCAGTGCTGCAGGCAGAGCACAGCTCCTCAGAGCCAGCAGTGCCAGCATTTCCCACTGCCCTCACTCCTGCTGCCCCTCCAGGGCCCCCACGGCAGCTGGGCTTGAGAATAAACTATTCAAACTCTAATTAACTCTAACAGTTTATAAAAACATTGCTCTTGTAAGCCAGAGATTGAAGACTAAACCCCTTCTTAGAGTTACCCCACCATCCTATCTCAGGAAGAAAGGATTCAAACCCCCTCTCCAGCTCCCAAAGCTGGCATTTTTAACTAAATGAGAGGAAGAAGCAGGGCAGAGCTCAGAGCTGCTGCCAGAGAGGAGAAGCACCCTGAGCTCTGTGTGCTGAGGGTGAGGCACCAGCACAGAGCCCTGCCCGAGGTGAGGCAGCCCCAGAGCCAGCCTGCTGTGGGGAGGGATGTCCCAGGCACAGGAGAGCAGAGGAGAGCAGGGTGCAGGGCAGGGTGGGGAGGGCAATCAGGATAAATCCACATCTCATCCAGTTCTGGCACTGCTGGGACATCACCTGGGAGGAATTCCCAGCCCCACGGTGGGGGACAGCAGCACCAGCTGGATCAGGAAATCCCACACTCACTACAGCTGGAAAGGACCTGCAAGACCATCAAGCCCAGCCAGCAGCACCATGGTCACCATTAAACGTGTCCCCAGGTGCCACATCCACTGAGAAATCCCTCCAGAGATGGGCACTGCACCACTCCCTGTTCCAGGGCTTCACAACCCTTCCATGAATAAACTCCCCTAATTCCTGCCCTGAACTGCCCTGCTGTGGCTGGCCTGCCCCTTGAGAGGAGCCCCAGCACCCACCCTGGTGTAACCCAGGCACAGGGAAGAGGAGTTTGGGACATCCTGGGACATTACCATCCCTTCTCCCAATGGGAAGGAGCGGTGGGATCAGCAATTGCAGCCCTGTGTGTGACAGGCAGGCCCACAAATGCACCCAGTCACTTTGATCAGTGCTGCTGTCACCTCCTGACCCCAGAAGGTGCTGCAGGTCAGGGCCCAGGGACTTGCTTCATTTGGAAGCACAGTCCATCCTGGTGAGGTAACTTGGGGCAGTCCTGCCTATCTGCAAAGGACAAGAGAATACTCTCTGCTTGAAAAAAAAAGGAAGAATTGAGCAGTAATTTTTTTTAAAAATCGACTTTTTCCCAAGCAGGCAGCATCCTTCAGCTCCTCAGCCCTGCTCCCCTTCCCCTCAAGGACACACCACACGCCTCCTCACGGCAGCCCCTGCTGGGTGAACACGAGGCTGCCCAGGAGCCACCTCGGAGGAATTTCCCTTCCTCCCTGTGTTCCTTTGTAAGGCCCAGGCACGTTCATTAAAACATTCAGCACTTTCTGAATGTGATTATGCCCTTCCCTGTGCTCAGACTGGGAACGTGTGGTGCTTCCTGAGCAGCAGCTGCCCTTGGCTGCCTGCACAGGCACAGGGCTGTGCTGGGGAGAGCATCCCAGCACAGCTGGCACAGCTGGCACAGCTGCTGCAGGGCTCAGCACAGCTGCCCTGCCCCACTGCCCCCTCCCCAGGGGGAGATGGAGCTCCCTGGGGGATGGGGAGAGCCCCCAGCAGTGCTTTGGGAGCCCAAACCCACCCAGACGGGGCTGGGAATGGCCATCCCTGCTGTCCTTTGTGCTGGGAACAGCCTGGGGGTCACAGGGCATGGATGGGCACAGCTGGGAACAGAAACAGCAAAGCAGCAGCGAGGGGCACACAGGGCTGGGCTGGGAGGGAGGGGCACACACAGCACTTACAGAACCCCAGAGTGCCAGGCTGCTGTGGGCTCGAGGGATGAATCCATATTGATCCCTCCCCTAAATCCCATTCCATATCCATATCCATATCCATATCCATATCCATATCCATATCCATATCCATATCCATATCCATATCCATATCCATATCCATCCCCTAAATCCCACCCAGTGCCACCATCCCCTGTCCAACCTGGCCTGGGGAGTGCCCATACAGCCCAGGGGCCACTTCCATCAGCAGGGAGGAAAAAGGAGAAGAATTTTATAAATCAGACTTTTCTGCTCTCCTACCCAGTCAGAGCCGACCCTGGAAATCAGCATCGCTGGTTTTGGCAGAACCACCCAACTGCTCTGCTCTCCTTCATCCATCTGTCCTGGGCTTTGTGTTTGTTTGGTTTGGGTTTTCCCATTTTCAAATTGAAAAAAGGATACAGAAATTTCTGCTGAAGAGCTCTTTTCCTGCTGCACTGGAAAGAACCCACTCCCGGCCTGGGGGCAGCACAGGAGAATGACAAGGAGCTGGAAGGTGAGGGGTGGCACAGCCTGGCATGGCACAGCCTGGCACTGGCACAGGGGACTCGAGGCCATCCCAGGGACTGGGAGAAGCAGGATTTTTGGCACAGAAATGCTCTGAGTTTTTTTAGTTTAAAATTGATGGTGTAGAAGCCAAGTCACCCCAGTGGATTCCATCAGATGAATAAACTGCCCTGGAAGGAGGTCAGAAAATGAATGAAGGGTCTTCTCTCTTTGGTGAAATGAAAAATAAAAGCATGAGGCAGAGAAGTACAGCTGGAGAGAGAGATTTATGCCCAGATAAATCAGTGTGCAGCAGAACACAAATATGGGATTTTAGGGCCATCCCAACCCATTCCATGACTGATCCTGAGCAGATCCCAACCCCTGCTGGCCCCCAGCCCCTCCTCAGCAGAACAGGAGCTGCACTTTTGTTCCTGCAGGGTCATTTGGAGCTTTCATTTCAATATGCATTGCCATAACCACTTCAGAACTGGTGAATGCTGGAGTAAATTGCTTATTGGAGCGGGAAGGGAAGAAAGTCAGCAAGAATTCCTGAAAATCTGCAGAGTCAGGCCTAAGTGGCAATGAGCACCTTCTGCAGTGAGCTGTGCTGGGGAACATTTCCCTCTCCAATTTCTCCTCCTTTAACAACCTGGTTTTTTGCAATTTCCACCAAATGAGCAGCGAAACGAGGGAAGGCACAGAGGCTTCAAAAGCAAAGTGGAATCAAAACAAATCAACCCCCCAAAAGCTGGAGTGTCACATTCAGCCAGTTCTTACAGTCCTGTGCTGTGCTATTGGTGTTTGCAACATGCCCTGTAAAACCAGCCAGGGAAATGCTCCTCCCTGAGGGAGGGGGACAGGATGACCTTTGAAGGGCCCCTCAAAAACAAATTATTCCATTATTAGAGTGACAGCACCAGCAGAGCCCACACCCCAAACCTGCTGGGTTCAGGGGCATGAAGTATCCCCCACAGCCCTGTGAAGTGTCCTGCCCCTCCCTGCCAGGGATAATCCCAGAAACCTCAGCTCTGATCACCCTTCAAACCCTGCTGCAGCCCTTGGGACACCTGGGGAGTCCCAGGTTAGAAATTCCTCAGAGGAATCATTGCAGACAGGGCTTATCACCCCCATTTCTTCTCTTCTGGGGGAAATGGGTGTTCAAGGCCCTGTGCCCATCCCTACAAAGCCCTTGGCCAGCCCTGACCTCCTCTGGTGCTGCCCTTGTGATCCCAGGCAGGAATTCCTCCCTCTTTGTGCCAAATCCCAACAGTGGCTTGAACTGGGAAAAAAGAAGTTCACATGAAACAAGAAGTCTGTGAGCAGCAGAAGCTAAGAGAAAGCATTTCCCAACTTTTAATGAGATTTCTCATCACAGGAGCCATAAGAGCAGGGCTCACCATGACGGAATTGAACGCGACACATTTAATAACAAAAAGAGCAGGATTATTAAACCCCATTCAAGGCTTGCTTAGCAAAGCAAATGATGCAGATCCTGGCAGGCTCAGCTCGTGTCCCTGCGTGACTGCAGAGCTGAGCCCTGCTCCAGAGCCTGCTGGGCTCAGATCCTCAGCTTCGGGCTGCACATGCACTCCCGCTGGAGGCTCCCTCTGCCTGCTGCTGCTCTGCAAGAGGAGCAGGCAGGGGCTGTTTGGGCAAGGCTCGCAGGCATGAGGCACTGCTGGGTGCCTGTGCCAGGCCAGGGGCCGGGCTGGGCCCTTCTGGTGCCCTCCAGCTCAGGCTGTGCTGTGATCCCAGGGTGAAATTCACCTTTTGTCACTTATTTCTGACTGCCCTGATACGGAGCTGAAGTGTGAGACCCGTCCTGCTCTGGGAGCCCAGGGAAAGCAGAGCCCCAGTGTTGCAGACATCCTTTTTGTGAAAATCCTTTCTTAGGATTTTTCCTGCTGAAGGTGAGAAGTTTCAGCAACAAGATGTAACCAATGGTTATCTGCTGCTGTGGAATGCAACAGGTGCATCTGTGATTGGCCCAGCTTGGATGTTTATAATTAATGGCCAATCAAGGGCCAGAGTCCGAGAGAGCTGCTTTTGTTATCATTCATTCTTTTCTATTCTTAGCTTAGCCTCCTGAGGAAACCTTTCCTTCTATTTCTTTTTAGTTAGTTATAATGTAATATATATGATATATATCATAAAATAATAAATCAAGCCTTCTGAACATGGAGTCATCATTCTCGTCTCTTGCCTCATTCAGGAACCCTTGTGACCACGGTCACACCCCGGGGTGGCTTCTCCTTGAGCTTGCTTTGTGCCAGGGGGACTGGACAGCAAAAGGCACCAGAATTCATACTGAGAAGCACAGATTATTCCTTTAGGGACACTTCTGGCATTATGTGGAATTATGACAAGGTGCTCTGAGTTCCTGAGCTGCTCTGGCAAGGTGGGAATGGCGCTCCCGCAAAGGGATCCATCACTTCCCAGGACAAAGCAGTTATCACCATTTATCTGCCTCAGATCTGCTGCTCCTCTTGCATCAACCCCTCTCTAGTGAACATTCCCCTGAATTTCCATATTCTGCACTGAGACTGAGCCATCGAGCTGGCTTTACTCATTAAAAAGAAATCTTGGCAGAACTGTGCCCAAAAACAAGACAAATCTCTTCTCTCCATCTGAGAGATCCCGTTCCCAAGTGACAATGAAGTGACATGTTACACACTGTGAAACAAAAACCACTGAAACCTTCCCTGGCTGAACTGGGCTGCAGAGAAAACACAGAAAGGAAGAGGGAAGATGATGAAAAGCTCCAGCAAGGAGAATTCTCCTCGGCAGGACAGAGCCCACCAGGTGCCCGAGGTGCCACCAGGAGTGGGGAGAGCCTGGACTCCCCGGGGTCTGCAGGCTGGCCCAGGGTCAGACCAGGGTCCCTGCCTCCCTCCCTGGGTTACCTCCACACACAGGATCACCACCAGGCAATCACTGATTAAACAATTCATTAATTCCCTGGGAACCCTGCAGAGGAGACGTTCACCACAGCTGGGGCTCCCCCAAGGCACGGGTCAGCGAGCTCTGTCCTTCCCAAGCCTCTGCACCTCCCAAAGCCCAGCAGCCCCAGGAATGGGCTGACAGCAAACACAGAGGGAACTCAGAGACCAGGACCCAAACCCTGGGGGAATTCAGAGACAAGGACCCAAACCCTGGGGGAATTCAGAGACCAGAACCCAAACCCTGGGGGAATTCAGAGACAAGAACCCAAACCCTGGGGGAATTCAGAGACAAGGACCCAAACCCTGGGGGAATTCAGAGACAAGGACCCAAACCCTGGGGGAATTCAGAGACCAGGACCCAAACCCCAAGGGAATTCAGAGACCAGAACCCAAACCCTGGGGGAATTCAGAGACCAGAACCCAAACCTGCTGTTCTCCACTCCCTGCAGGAGCTGGATCTGGGACTGTGCATGGGCAGGGAGAGCCTCTCTCCACCCAGGCTGCCCTGGCTGTGGGGCTTGCAGAGCCCATGGAATTCCACCATCCCCTGGATTTACCACCCCCATGAGCACTGGGTGAAGCCAAGCCAAGCTCTGCTGCTCACTGGGGGAAAAACCCCAAGACTGTTCATCCTGCTGCCTCAGAACCCTGATCCTCTCCTGGGCTTTGCTGTAAATCCTGTGGGATCATGCAATAGCCTGAGCTGGGACCCACAGGATCACCCAGTGCAGCCCTGGCCCTGCATGGACACCCCAAAATCCCACCTGGGCACCCTGGCAGTGCTGTCCAAGGGCTCCTGGAGCTCTGGCAGCCTCAGGGCCGTGCCCATTCCCTGGGCAGTGCCAGCACCTCTGGGGATGAACCTTTCCCCTAAAACCCATCCAACCCCCCTGGCACAGCTCCAGCCCTTCCCTGGGTCCCATCCCTGTCCCAGGGAGCAGAGCAATACAAATCATTATTAATATTGGTATGAAAGCCCCAACAATCTGAATTTTTCTGGCATCTCACTCAGAGGATGCCAATTCCTGTCACCCCAGGAATGTGGCATTCCCTCCCAGGACACACAGCCCATGCCCAGCAGGGACTGCAGAGTGCTTCCAGCCTGCTTCCAAGAGCGCAGAGCTGCACTGAGACCTGCCCAGGCCCGCTGGCTCCTGCTGCATTACACAGCTTCATGGAGCCTCCAAAGTGGGGAAAAAAAGCTTGATTGGATTGTTGGGCAGGTTCTGAGAGCAGCAGCTCCTGACCCGGGTGACCTCCCTGCACTCCCAGCAGGGCAGGTGGCAGCCAGCCCGGATCAAAGGCTCCTCCTGAATTATTCATGGAGCCATCCGTGAATCAGAAGATTGGAAAATAAGGCGGAGGGGCCCACAGGCACAGCAGGGATTTGTGCTGGGGCTCTCCTGGGCTGGGACAGAGCTTCTCCAAGCCAGGGAGGGGAGGTGGGACCCCCCTGCAGCCCAGGGAGCCTCTGCCCACAGCAGGACAAAAGGGGGTGATGAGGATGGTGATGGTGATGGTTACCCCACAGCCTTCATCTCCCACAGCCCTTCTCACTGCTCTGCCCAGTCCCATTTCCCAAACTTTTATGATTCTTTTCCAGCCTCACACAAAGCCCAGCAGCAAATTTCCATCTCCTCTCTGGACAGGATGTAATTGTGAGAGAACACACTGAATTATGCAGCATCAGACCCCCAGACCCTCCCTTTGCTCCTGTCATAGCGCAGTAATTATTTCTGCACGAACCCATCCTTTGTGCTTTGGAGTGAAATCTTCAAGCACTCATTTCTGGGAGGCTTTGAGTCAGAAATTAGATTTGGAAATTTGAACCCAGCCAGGCAGAAACCAGGAATGTGACCCTTGGGCTCCATTTTTTTGGTGGTTTCTGAGTCAGGTTTAAGGTCCCAGGTTCTTGACACCGCAGAAGGAGCTCAGTGTGGAACAGGGGCTGGCAGGAGGGATTTTCTGGAAGGACCTCAAAGCCCACCCCATGCCACCCCTGCCAAGGGCATGGACCCTCCCACTATCCCCAAGTCCTTCTCCTTTTCCCCTTCCACCACCCCCACGTCCTGCATGTGCCAACAGAGCTGCACGTGCAATAAAATCCATGAAACTCCATTTAGTACCCTGGGGAAGCTCCTGTGGCACACTTAAAATTGGGAAATGTAATTAAGCTCCCTTATTTACATTCTGGCCAAGAAGGAAGATTCATTTCACCTCGTTACATTTCTTTGCACTTTAGTGGGGCCTGACTGAGGAATGGGGGAGCCACCCAGGAAACATCCACAGCTCCAAAGCAAAGCTGGGAACAAACACCAGGAAAATCCCTGAGGATTTGGTTCCCACCATCCAGGGGGCTGAACAGGAATGGCTGTTTGATTGGAGGAATAAAAAATAATAATAATAATAATAATAATAATAATAATAATAATAATAATAATAATAATAACAACAACCCTGAGCTCTCAGCCTCACAGAACCCCCACGTCATGCCATGATGCCCTGGAATTTCTATTCCCTCATAAGAAACTCCCAATCAGGAATTTCTGTACTAATTTTAGTTTCCAAGATGAAGAGCAGCAGCAATCTGAATGATTCACAGGATGGTTTGTGGCACAGGGTTTGCTCAGCTCTCAATGCCACTGGACAGAATGTCTGCAGCACTCCAGGGTTCCCTCCTATTCCAGGGAATGCTGAGATTATCCCCTTGCCCAGCACACCATGCTGAGAATTGCACCAGGAGGCAAAAGGCCCTGCAGATGCAAATCCTAAAAGTGGAGATTAATCCACTGGGATTGTGGAATTTCCTCCTCCATCAGGTTTAGCTTTGCACTGTGTTTACCCTGCATCCACCCCTGATTCAGGCCAAACATTGGGAATATATTAGTTGAAATCCACTCTGTGGCTTCATTTTACAGCATCAAAACCAGTCCCCAAATAGCTGAATAATAAAGGTGAACACATAAAAAATAATGTCTAAAAATGCTCTTTTTCCCCCTCCCTAATAAGCAAGACAAAAGCACACAAAGCAGCAGCACTCCCATCTTTTACAGGGGCCTCAGCAGATTTGCTGCCTTTTCCCCTCTCCAAGTCCCCCAATATTCCTGCTGGGCACCCCAAGCAGCACAAAAGCTGGGCCTGAACATCCCTTGGGGATTATTTTGCATCCCAGCACCATTCCACCAAGCCTTGGCCACACTTGCAGAGCTCCTAGTGCTTTAATTGCATAAATAAATGTCAGGACACAGCAGCAGCAGCCACCACAACAAGGTGTTCCCTCAGCTCCGATTTAAAACTCACGGGATTCTCATGGGAATTCTCATCCATTCATCTTCTTCTGGGGAAGAACAAGCAAGGGCTCCTCGTGGAATGATCCCATTGTCCTTCCAAGGCCTATTCCTTCCTTTCACTCAGTTTGGGTTTTCCTTCTAAGACTTCTGCTCCATTTACAAGAAATATACCCAGTTTGGTGAGGGCTTTTTAAGCGACACAAATCTCAGTTAATTTGAGCCTCTAACAGAAAGAAAAAGAGCCCAGGCTGCCTGTGCATCCCAGGCTCCTGAGAGGGACCAGGGAAAAGGAGAAACTCCTGTGTCAGTGTGTGAGCCCCGAGCCCCAGCAGTGCTGCCAGCCCCAGCCTCACCTATGAAGCAGAGTAGAAATTTTCCAGGGCAGAAATCCATCTTGATTTAGGTGAAATGTACATTTTTGAGTTGAGTCTGTGGTTAGCAAACATAGCTATTTAGCCTGACTGCAGAGCCTAGGCTCAGAGAAACTGCTTCAGAGAAGGACAGAGATAAGGGGTGGGGAGACAGAGGGTGATAGAGACAGAGAGACTGCTGTGAGAGCAGGTCAGCCTGACCTAGGAATTCCTTCTGATAAAGAAGAACTAGCAGCAAATGTCACCTGAAATTCATAAAAATGAATATGTATGAACCTATTGTGAAATTGTATGCATGTGTATCTGAGAGGGGGATAAAAAGGGACCTGAAGTTCCCAGAAGTACACATGTCATTTTAGGGGAATGATTCCCACATGGATCCAGCCCTGTAATAAACATACCGGCTTTACAACTTTCACAAAGTTGTGGAGTTTGGATTATCTCCACAAAACACCTGGATGGGGAAAACCTGTGACCGTGTTCACAGGGGTCCTTGGATGAGGGAAGAGACAAAGATCTGACTCCATGGTTCAGAAGGCTGATTTATTATTTTGTTATATATATTACATTAAAACTATACTAAAAGAATAGAAGAAAACGTTTTATCAGAAGGTTAGCTGAGCTAAGAATAGAAAGGAATGATAACAAAGGTTTGTGGCTTGGGCTCTCTGTCTGAGCCAGCTGGGCTGTGATTGGCCATTAATTAGAAACAACCACATGGGCCAATCACAGATGCACCTGTTGCATTCCACAGCAGCAGATAACCATTGGTTACATTTTGTTCCTGAGGCCTCTCAGCTTCTCAGGAGGAAAGATCCTAAGGAAAGGATTTTCCATAAGAGATGTCTGTGACGAAAACCCCCCTGGCAGGGCTCTGAGCAGGGGAGCTGCTGCTCCTGCGAGTGAAACCTGCTGGAAACACTGCCCAGCACTGCACTTCCCACAGCACACCCAGCTCAGTGCTTTAACAAGCACTTACAGACACAGTAAATTAACTCTGACTTCCATGACATTTACCAAGAGCTGGGCACGACTGAGAGGATTTGGGTTGTTTGTCTTTTGTAACTGCCACTGCAGTATTGATATTTTTCCCTTTGTCAATACCTTGCTATTACATCCCAGGCACTGAGAGCCTCTCCTGGAGCACACCACGGGAGCAGCTGCTTAACCATGAGCCTGGCCTAAGCAGGACTGAGGTGGGGCCTCCTCCTGATGTCCAGCCTAACCCTCAGCTCCTGGCCCTGCTCCCCAGACATCCCAAAGCCTTGGGAACCCCTGTTGGTACAAAGTGCACTGTGATCCATAAACCCAGCCAGGCCTACCATGGATTTGCACCAATAAACTGCCCATGAGTGGCTTTGGATGGTGCAAAAATGTGCAATTCCACAGAGCTGTGCCTGACCTCACCCTGCCCACCCTCCTCCTGCACTTGGCCTTGGCATGCCAAACCAGCTGAGTTTTCACACTGAGAGCCATCCCCCCATTATCACAGGGTCCTGAGTGGGCAGCTCCAGCTCCCAGCAGGGAATTACTGTGCAGGAGGAGGGAACTGGTACCATTTCAGTGGGCTCTGGGCATTATCTGAGCCCCTGAACCAGCCCACCTTCCCTCTGGTGTGCCCACACAGGGAACCAAAATGTGATTTTGTGCTGAACGCTAGTCCAGGCAGGAAGTTATCACTTTAATAACTATAAACATTCATTTGCTTGCTTCGTTAGCCAGCATTAGAGCAGGGCACAGCATTTACAGCCAGCTCATAAACCACCAGCCTGTGCCACCCAGCACTCCCAGCCAGCCAGTGCCAGTGCCAGGCACACCCAGCAAGGCCAGGGGAGGCTTCCCCAGGAGGGGAGCTGTAGCCATGATATTTCATGAAAAATCCTTTCCTTAGGATGTTTCCTCCTGAGAAGCTGAGAGGCCTCAGGAACAAAATGTACCCAATGGTTATCTGCTGCTGTGGAATGCAACAGGTGCATCTGTGATTGGTCTCATGTGGTTGTTTCTAATTCATGGCCAATCACAGCCCAGCTGGCTCGGACTCTCTGTCACAGACACAAGCCTTTGTTATCATTCTTTCTTTTTCTATTCTTAGCCAGCCTTCTGATGAAATCCTTTCTTCTATTCTTTTAGTATAGTTTTAATGTAATATATATCATAAAATAATAAATCAGCCTTCTGAACCATGGAGTCAGATCCTTGTCCCTTCCCTCATCCTGGGACCCCTGTGAACACGGTCACAGGGAGCCCCACATTCCTCCCTGGGGCTTTGCCTGTTCTCCCAAAATGTTCATTTGTGCTCACCTGATGCCATGGAATTCCCGTGCAGGGGAGGCTGGGCTAAGGTGAATTGAGCAGTGCACCAGGAGGATTCCCACAGGGAGGATGCCAAAGGTGGCAGTGAGCCCAGCAGAGCCCCAGCTGCAGAGCCAGCAGGAGCCACCCCTGGCCAGAGCTGTGGGGGCTTCCCAGGCTCTGCCCCACTGCACTGCAGCTGGTAATTAGCTCATTAACACAAGGAAGGAAGTGGTGTGCACAGAGGCTGGGCACGTGGAACTGGGAGGGAAGAGGTTGGCCAGGAAACATCTGGGAAATGCTGGAACATCCATGCCAGGTTGGACACTGGGGCTGGGAGCACCTGGGACAGTGGGAGGAGCCCCTGCCATGGCAGGAGTGGCTCTGGGGGGGCTCTGAGGTCCCTCCAAACCAATCCATCCTGGGCTCCTGTGATGCCCTGGGGACCTTAGGCTGAGCTCAGGGGCTCAGTGGGACTAACCCCAGAGCCCTTCCCCAGCCCTGAGCCCTTCCCAGGCCCTGTGGCCACGCTGGGACACTCTGTGCCTCTGCTGGGAGGAGCACCAGGGCCCCCCCAGGCCATGAGCCAGCTCTGAAGTGTGCTCTGAGGTGGGCTCAGTCAGTCCCTGCCGAGGAGGGACTGACAGACACGGACAGACTGACAGACACGGACAGAGCGAGCCTGGCTCAGTGAGCAGGCCCTGCCGAGGAGGGACTGACAGACAGACACGGACAGAGCTCAGGCTCAGAGCTGGCACCAAGAGCAGCCCTTGGCACCCAGGATTAAGGTGCTGAGAGGAAAAGGCTCAGTCACTTCCCAGCTGCTCCGTGGCAGCCTAAACCACCACATTTAAACCCTTAAATAATGCTGAGAGCCAGGGAACAGGTGGCAAATGGATTCTATGGCAGATGGTGCCTTTTTTAATATTTGTGCTCGCTGCTAATTTACAGAGTCCATAAGCACAGGCTCATCTCTTACCTCCTTCACTGCTACCATTAAAAACCTGCATGTGAGGAAAATAAACACCCACTCCTTTATGCAGGAGCTGCAGAGGGGTGTTCGAGATTACCAGACACCCCATTCCTTAATTACTGCAGGTAAGTGCTGGTGCTGGCAAATGTAATGCATTTAGGGTTTCTTTGAGGCAGATCTCAGAGCCCTGCGTGGCAGTGCTGGGAAATGCAGTTTCCTCCCCCAGCAGGGCCCAGGAAGATGCAGCACAGCGAGGAGCTGCATCTCCACAAGCTCCTGTTTAGTCTTTATGTTAAACCTGGCACAAAATCCACACTCACAGCCAGGCTGCCATGAAATATTTAAGGGAACATTTGCCTGGGAGATGCACGAGCAGCACCACCAGTAGATGCAAAATGAAGAAAGGAAATAAAAGCAATCCTAACCCAAAATGGGGCTGCAATTGCATTGCTGGAACCTTCTCTGCTCACCTCACTGGTGTGGGAGCAGAGGGCACAGAAATGTGGGGCCAAGGCCCCTCTCACTGCACAGAGCCTGAGCTGGAGCCTCTCCAGCCACAGATCACTCCATGGACAGGTTCCTCAAGCTTCAACATTTTATTCCATATAAAACAGCATTTTATGTTGCTATTAAACCCGGGACTTTTATGCTGCTTCTCTCCCACACGTTTATTTCATCATTACAAGTTTTTCTAGGCTCAGCAGAGTGACAAAACAATCCCCAAGAGCACCACTGGCTGCAGAGCCAAGGCACAGCAACCTGCAGCAGCCAGCACCTCCCAGCCCTGTGTGCTCAGCCCCATTGCCAGGGCTCCAGCTGGGATTCCTCACAGCCTCCTACAGGAAAAGGCTGCCTTTAAATTCCCCAGATATCCTCTGCTCTCTCAGAGCTTTGCTTCTGATTTTCCTTCCCAAAATGTAAAATAAATTGTATTAAAAGTGAATTTTAAAAAATGACCACACTCCATTGTGCACTCACAGTTCTCCTAAATTCCTGGTGATTTGCTTTGGGGGAATTCCAAGGAATTTCCTCTGTGAGGATGGAAAAGCAGCAGAGCTTGGATCCCCACCTGTCCTGTGCCCTTCCCACACCTCCCACCTTCTGTTAACACCCTGCTATTAATTCCCAAAGGTATTAATTAGGCTGCCAGCAATTAACTCCAAGGCTGCAAAACTAACCACAATCAAAGGCCTAAAAAAAGTAAATATTCACTCCTAAGACTATTGATCAAATTGAGCAAATCCCTGTGACTGGAGACACGGGACCACACAAGGCAGGAACAGGACACTGCTCTCCAATAGAATCAATTAACAGGGGATAATCAATTAACTGGGCTAACCATACACACAATGTTCAGCCTTCCAGGCACCAATAAACATGGCGATTGAAGCTGGAAATCCTGTCATTTTGGGGTATTTAAGTTCATTGCTACTGCGTGCCCGTGGCCTTTCACAAGCTTTAGACAAGGGTACTGTGGGAAGGTCCTTAACCCCAGGGTCACAGCTCCTTAACCCCAGGGTCACAGCTCCTTAACCCCAGGGTCACAGGTCATCATCCCCAAGGTCACAGGTCATTAACCCCAAGGTCACAGGTCATCAACCCCAAGGTCACAGCTCCTTAACCCTAAACTCACAGCTCCCTAACCCCAGGGTCACTTCTTAGGTGACAGGGGGATGAGGATAAACACAGCCTGTGTCCATCCCCACCCTGTCCCCAGCTCTGAGTGCCACCTGCAGGGATGGGCACTGCAACCCTCCCTGGGCAGTGCCTGAGCCCCCTTTCCATGGGGAAATTCCTGCTGTGCCCACCCTGAGCTGCCCTGGCCCAGCCTGAGGCCGTTCCCTCTGCTCCTGTCCCTGTTCCCTGGAGCAGAGCCCGACCCCCCGGCTGTGCCCTCCTGGCAGGAGCTGTGCAGAGCCACAGGGGCCCCTGAGCCTCCTTTTCCAGCCCCTTCCCTCCTCTGGGCCCGTTTGCTGCTCCCAGCCCTGGTCCCACAGCCCTGCTCTGGCAGGAAGGGAATCCCTGGATCCATCTCTCATTAAACACCAAAGCAGAGCTCCCCACCAACACCAAAGCAGAGCTGCACCTTCTGCAGAATTCAATCTCCCTGTGCCTTGCTGTGCTACTCCTCAATTACAAGAAAGATGGAAAACTCACCCTCATTCCATTTTTCACTTAATTAGCAGATAACTGTTCTAAAAATAGCCCCAGGCACCCCAGGTGCAGGCACAACCATTGCCCTAAAGGCTCCCGACCACCAGGCCTGCCCAGCCAGGCAGGGATCCCCTCAGCTGCCACCTTCAGAAAGGTTCCACTCAGCACCCACAAAAAAGCCATTTCTGCAGGCACCAGCCACAGCTCAGCGCTGGGAAAGGGCCCGGGCTGAGCTCTCCCAGCACGTTTGTAACTAAAAACACCCAGAGAATCTGCTGGGGACTTCATCCAGTGCTGTCCCATGGTGTGCAGACACCTCGTGAGGGCCCTTCCAGCTGAGGACATGAACCTTCCCGCTGAGGACATGAATGTTCCAGCTGAGAAGGGGAACGTTCCAGCTGAGGACATGAACATTCCAGCTGAGAACGTGAACGTTCCAGCTGAGAACATAAACATGAACGTTGCAGCTGAGAACATAAACATGAACGTTGCAGCTGAGAGGGTGAACGTTGCAGCTGAGAAGGGGAATGTTCCAGCTCAGCTGTGACCACACCACCATAACCTGAGGGTGGCCTGAGGGGCTCAGAGATTTGCCCACATAACCCCCTGAGATGAGGCAGGAATGAGCTCAGCTGGCCCCAAATGCCCCAGGGATACATCCATGACAAACATCCCGGAGCTCTGAACCACTCCTGACACCCAGCCCCCAGGATGTCTCCAAACTGCTCGGGAACCCCCAGTTTAACCCCGGCAGTGCCACCCGTGCCCAGCACTCACCCCCCCACACGCCCTGTGCTGCCCAGACTCTCCCCGGGCCCACACGACCTTACCTGGGAAGGGCGAGGCCAGCAGGGGCACTTTGATGGGGGACAGGGCGAGGAGCTGGCAGGGCTGCAGGCCCGGCGTGGCCTGCGGGGCCTCGGGCTCCAGGGCCAGCAGCGCCAGGCTCTGCGTGCCACCCACGGCTTTAAGGCTGCTCTGGCACCCACCTGTGGGAGAGACAGAGGTGTGATGTTGGTGAGGAAGGAACAGGGAAGACTTATAAATATGATTGCCTGGTGGAAGATTTTGAGAATATGGAAAATGTAGACGAGATTGAAATGAAGGCAACCTTTGAGATCCCCTAGTTACTGAACAACGGGAAAACAATGGTGTGGCCGAGCAGGTAATCCCCTTCTTGATGAAACAATAACCTCTCCAAGCAAGCAGGTCCAAGGGTCAGAAGAAGACCCTGACTGCTTGGCAGGAGAGGTCCAAAGAGGAGTTTTTAGGGTTTAAAGTGTAACACAGTATGGTAATGTAATGATTCTTACAGGCTGTATGGAAATGCTGTAGGATTTGTATCTTGTACTAGATTGGCTACTGAGAATCAGAATATTCAACACAGAAGATGATTTAACGCATGGTAACGGGAACCTCGCTCTCTCACTTGCTCACTCTTCTATGCTCTAAGCTTCTCTTACTCTTGCTCTCTTTTTCTTGCTCTTTTCGCCTCTTTTGCTCTCTCTCGGCCCTGCTCTGAGCTGCGGCTGGCAGCTCCCAGCAGGGCTCTGCACCCACGCCATGCCAATAAAACTGCATGTCCACGACCTAGCCTCTGCATGTCCACAACCTAGCCTGAGATTTCTTGTCTCCATCCATCCCGACCGTGCAGGACACCCTGGCGCTCCTACAGTGTGAGATCTCGGGGTCTCTGCTGCTCACAGGGACTCTGAGATGTGTTAGAAAGTCTCTTTTCCCAGCCTGGCACTCGAAGAAGGAGTCAGAGCTCTTCTGTTCTCCTTCTCAAGGTTAATTATTGTATCTTATTTATAAAATTCTTTCTCCTGTCCAGCCAAGGTCTGCTCAGCAAGACAGTCCAGGCACTCTGTTTGTCCCCGGGTCAGCATTGTTATCTTTTTATACTAAAAACTACGTGTACAATATTTACAATTACTTCCCAATACCCATCACCTGTGTTAGACAGTGAGCTTCTACTCTAAACCAATCCCAAAGTGCCACCAGCACAGCAGGAGATGGAGGCCAAGAAGAAGAAGGAGAAAGGCTGGACATGCTCAGATTCCTCCATCATGCCCCCTGAACACCCATGCTAAAAACCTCAAAAATCTATTTTTCACCCTGTGATAAATACACTATCATTCTACTTAAGCTTTCGTAGCTTGTAATTCTTCATATAAAGTTAGTAATTATTTTTTCCAAAAGCTAAATCAAAAGCACAAGAGTTTTGAGCTCTGTGCCAAAGTCTCTGAGCCCCCTGGGCAGGGGCTCGAGCCCTCTAAAGCAGCCAGAAAAATTTCCTGAGTCTGCAGAGCCATTGCAAACCCTGCTGGCCACGTTCCTGCGCCCCTGCTGCAGGTGGCCCTGCCTGGGCAGGGGTTGGGTGATCCCAGAGGTGCCCCAGGCCCAGCTGTTCTGTCCTGAGCCATTCCTGAGGGACCCAGAGCCCTCTGGTGATGGTGAATCCAAAGGACCCAGAGCCCCTCTGGTGATGGTGAATCCAAAGGACCCAGAGCCCCTCTGGTGTCGTGATTCCAAAGCCCAGCTCTTGTGGCACAGAGCCATTGCTGAGGGACCCAGAGTCCCTTTGGTGATGGTGATTCCAAAGGACCCAGAGCCCCTCTGGTGATGGTGATTGCAAAGCCCAGCTGGTGGCTGGAGCATTTTCTGCCATGGAGCCCCACAGATGTGAGCACATCACCCACAGGGACAAGGCAGCAGTGAATCACACACAAACTTTGCAGAGTCATTACATTTAAATGAAAAAACTTAATAAAAAAGTCAAATATTTGAACACAGGGAACACAATCCTTCTCAGCTTTCCAAAGTGTAACTGTCTGATGCCAAAGCTGAATTTATTCCTTGCTATATTAGGCACCCGCTGCTCCCTGG